>NC_061814.1:6738866-7068304 GCF_021462225.1 Girardinichthys multiradiatus
TTGTTTTAAAACCTAAACATTTACATAAAACAGTGCTTCTTTGTAAATGGCAGCACATTTCCTATACTAGATATATTCTTTAGAAATGATTGTTGTCTTTTTTCAACAGGTCATGTAAGATTTGCAGCCCTAAATGAGTTTTATTTAGCTGAACTGAGGGCAAAGATGCCTTCTTGCTGCTCGAGGCCTTTCCTTTAACTTATTTGTGAACCCTACAGTATATAAACCATTTTATTTTATCCTTTCTCTTTCTGAAAATGAAAAGGATGGCCATGAAGACAAAACGTGCGCAGGATGATACTGGCAGCAGATGATATTTTACAATTAAATTTTTATTCGAGGTTAGCACAGCCTCTGTTACAGCCTGGGTGTATACATAAAGGAAGGATGTCCTCTTGGCTAAAACTGCTATTAGTGCCAAAAATCAATGTTCTAACTAAAACAGCTTTTCACACTAAACAACTATGTGTACAATCTTTGCAACAGTTTTCTCACCTTGCCCATCCACCATCATGCGTAGCGTGCCCAGGAGTTTAAACTGAACTGGTGGCATGTCAGTGCGCAGCAGAGTCTTTATCCTCTCAGAGACTCCATCCTCCAGCATCCTCACTTTGTTGGTTGCTGAAAGACAGACAGGGTGTGTGCAGGTCTCTGACTGAGCAAAGACTGCGTGTTTATATTAAACTGGTTCTAACACCAGTTTCTCAGATTAATGGGTCTTGACGAGCCATGTAAAAGTGTATTAGTTTTCCTGGTGAATATATCTTGGGCATTACTTCAGCTTTCTCTCAGCCTGCTCCAGAACGCCACATGTTCTGGATGCCGGATCAGCCACTTTGACAAGCTGGTTTGTCTTTCCTTTTGCTTACTATGTGAGCCGTGTTTTTTTTTATTAGTCCTACTTCTAATCTGTTCTCAGTAAACATCTGATGAAAGAATGACAGCAGAACTTCAGCTGCAACTGGATGCATTTCCATAAACAACCAGTATAATGTGGTTGAACATTTTATGGTAGGAAAACCAGTGGCTGAATGGTGATTCATGCTGTGAGCATGCTCAGTACATGTTTCTCCTTTACAAATTAAATCAAAATTTTGAATTGAGTACAATGATAGCATATAGTAAATGAAATGATATAAAACATTAACTACATACATAAGTGTTAAGCTTCAACCGTATTGTTACTGTTTTGGTTTGAAGAGTACCAGGGATAGCCAGGTTCCTTAGTGCACTTAGCCCAGCATGTTGAACAGAGACGTCCCCTTCATCTACATGCTGCTCCAACAGTGTCAGGATGTGTGGAACCACACCCAGATCCAGCATCTTCACACAGTTACTGTCTGGAAAAAACACAGCAGGCAAAGTTAAGTTCAAAACTTAGTTACAATGATCACCTCCCACAAACATCTCAGTGTAACTATGTTTTAGCCAATATGTCATTTTGAGCTATTTTGCTGTAATGCTTTAAATATGGTTTGGTTCAAACTTCATAAAACAAAACCCCTGATTCAAGAAAAAAAAAACTGTAAATATTATCCATGCCTAATGCAGGAGAAACCAGAGCCCGCACATCTATATTTCACAAAGCCCTATAAGAGCAGGTTCATACCTCAGCAGGTTTTTAACATTTACATAAACTAAAGGTATGCATTTAAGAAAAGCCACCCATATCTCAGATTGTAAACTATAGTTAAAAGCATAAGATTTGTGACATTCAAACAGCATGAAACAATTTGTCTCCTAGAACCTGGTACTAACTGTTGATTGTAAGATGGAACAGCAAAATAGCAATCTGCTAAACAGGAACCAAAAATGTCAGAAGATAACGGGTGATAACAGAAATAACTCCATTCCACTTTAGCTGCTGTCCCGTTAGCTGCTGTGCCGGGGTCAAAAGAGGTCCTACACTCCATATGGGGGGAGACGGTTGTTCATAAAGATCATTTGGCCTACTTCACATTGTCACATTGGTTCTATTTAAGTGATTCTTAACATGTCAGGACAGGCAGTTAATTCATGATTTAACAAGAAGGCTCAGTTACGTTTCACAGAGGGCCAGATTGGGTCTGATAGCTTGTTTTCCTTAACAAATGAAATCATTATTTAAAATCTGAGTTTTGTATTTACTCAGATTATTATTTTTGTCTGACATTAAGTTTTATTTGCAGATCTGAAACATTTGACAAAATGTAAACACATAAGAAATGTGTATAGGACCAAATACTTGTTTTACTGCACCTCACATACATCTTGAATATTTGATTAAATTTCCCTTAGCAAGGTGTATTTATAAGCCTCCGAAATGATTTAGTCCACTCAAGACAGAATAAGGTCCTGTCCATTTAAGAAGCACAGTTTTATCTATTCCAAAACTGGTTTTGATATGTAATTAGGACCATTTTCCTGCTGAAATTCCCACTTGTGTCCAAGGTTCAACCATCTAACTGTTAATTAGAGACAAAGTTGAAGAATTAGAATGCACCAGTACCACTGGCAACAAAACAGACCCATAGCATGATGCAGATATCGTCATTCTTGAGTGATAAAGTGTTCCTAAGTTTCAAAAGGCATCACCTTCATACTCTCTAAATATACTCTTTATAATTGTGGTCAAACAGCTCAATTCCTGTTCCTCTGATTATAAAACCTCTTACCAAAAAGGCATTTAGGGTGTCCATTTTGGACAGGTTGTACACAGTTGGGTGTTCCAGTGGGACAATAATCCCACACATATATATATATATATATATATATATATACATATATATGGCCCTGACCTCAAGTCTATTGAACATTTGCAGATTATGAGTAAAAGCTGGATCCGTGTGAAGAATCCAATCAATTTAAATAAACTCTATTAATTCCGGCACTAATATCAAGCCAGAATTATGCAAGAAGCTTGTTCATGGCTCTAAAAAGCGTGTGGTTGGAAAGCAACTTGCTCAGGGACCTTTAACTAAATATTAATGGAGATGTATGCTTGTATTGAAGCATGTGTAATTTTGATATAATCAGATGCTGAACCCTTTATGAAGAATCTCCCTGTGTATCCTTATACAAGAAAAAATTACAAGGAACCAGTTTCGCTTTTCTTGCTCTCTAGTATTGAGACGGCTGTAAGTATGACTGGAGATCTTATTTAGATTTCATAGTGGCAACAGTCACAACATGATGGAAAAAGAGTGCAGATCCCTCACAAATGGTGAACTTGATAAGATTTTTGCATTGGTATATCATTAAGGCTACTTGCTATGTGAATTAGATTATGACAGAGCAGATAGAGGATGCAAATCATGAAAATCGCAGGTTGAAAGCAGGTACAGTGAAATGTTATTGCATCAGAGTCTGTTTTTAACTGCTTATTTCAGCACTCTACAACGCCGGCCTGCATCTTTCTGCTTTATGCTGAGCATGCACTGGAATGAGTGATCTGAGGACTTTGAGAGTTATTCAAAGTAAAAAATGTAGGATTATATCAAACAAAAGTAACAAACGTTACCTCACTAAAATGTTGTAGCTGTTAAGGAGTGTCCATTCACACAAGAATCTTACCATTTCTGGCAAAGTTGGCAATGGCAAGAGCTCCTGACAGCTGTAGCTGGGTGTTGGAGCTCTGCAGCCAGGACAGAATATCCTGGTAGACCACACCTGATCCCTCTCCGAAACACTTCTGCATAGATTCATCTGGAACACCCCCACACACATACAACAGCTTTTCAACATAATCGTATAATGTTACACAACACATGAATTTGTCCATTGAGTATCATGGATCCTTTCGGTCTATCTGTGACATGATGCTTCCCAGGAAGGTCAAACTACATTAATAACTAAGAATAAAAAGCCATTTAATGTTTTAAATATCTCACTTTGTCATAGCATTTCCAGCTGCTGCCCTTCCAGCTATTCTGTCTCCTCTACAATCTCTTTCATTGGACAGCGGCTCAGTCAAAAAGCAAGAACACTGCAGTTATTCTGCAAAATTTCAAAGTTTTAGGAAAGCTGCGTAACACTCCTGCTCTTACTCCCCTCACCACTCACCTCCTAAGAGCAGGGACACTATCAGGTTGGAAGCGATCTTTATGCTGCAGAGGTCATGGGGGTCTGAGTGCCCTTGTAGATCTCGAATCATCACAGATAAAGCCTCTGGTACTCCTGACTCTGTAAACTGCAGTTTCAGTGCATCTGGTGGCAAAAAAGACCAACAAGCTTGGCATTGCGTGTAATACATGGAACTCTATCCTGTGTGTAATGGCTCTGTCAGTATTGGCCTGGGTACAGGTTACATTACAACAATCTTTCAGATTAAGTAGGAGTTTAAAAACAAAAGTGAGTACCATATCTCTCCAGCTTTCTAGCAGTGCTCTTTAAACTACACAACTCTGAATTAAACCAGGGAACCAGGCTCCTATAAGCGACATTGTCTGATGCTACTTGCATTGAAGTAGCAACACAATGAAAAATGGTATCAATCTGTGAAGGGTTAGAAATTAGGTTGCTGCTATCTGCTGTCCTGTGATACTGACAGATACTAATGAAAGTTTATCTCAGGGGTGGAGAACTCTGCAGGCAGTAGTGTTAGCTAAATGATGCAGTGGTAGAAATATCAGCTGAACTTTATTTAAGGGTAATCAGATTTAATAATACTGATAGTAGGTATGAACTCAAGAACTATGAATAGTTGGCCTACTCTATTTGAATCAACAGAGACTTAACAAAGTATTACTTTATGGTGTCACACTTGTACAGGATAAATGCTACAGTGAAAGTTCAATCAAACTGAAATAATTTATCATACCCTTATTTTGTTACACCACAATAACTCAACTTTACTTTAGGAATGTGGACCTTTAAAAATCTACATGCATGTCTGCCTTTCCCTAACTTTCGTGTTTAACACCCCCCCTCCCATATCTTACCACTTTCACCCAGTGAGCCCAGTATTTCCAAGATGACATGCCGCCGCTCTGCATCAGGAGCCCGTTTCAGCTGAAATATCAGGGTATCTGCCACGTCCTGCTCCACCAGGGCCTCCCGTGCGCAATCTGCAAACACAAGGCTCTATAAATACTGACAGAGTAGACAGTTAAAGTTATCCTCACCATATAGCACACTTTTTGGACTGAAAAGAAACCAGAATAAAACTCTGGGTTTGGCAGATATGGCTGGATATAAGGTTTTACATGAATACAAATAGATGGGAATATGAAACAGTATATGCCAAAAATATATACATGAAAATTATAACATTATCTTATTAGCAAGAAATTCAGTTGTCCAAATTTCTGCCTGTAAATGCAGACAGTGATCAAGATCTTACAACTTACATTCAATATGTTGCCAAAACTATTGAGATGTTTGCCTTTATAAACATGACATCGCATTCAGAAATACATAGGCTTTAATATGACGTGGGCCCATCCTTTGCAACTATAACAGCTTCAACTTTTTGCCTTTTTGTGAGGATTTAGGAAAGTGTTTATGGGAATATTTGACCTTTATTCCAGAAGCGCATCTGTAAGGTGAGACACTGATCTTTGTGGACCTTACTTTGGTGTTTTTTGACCTTTGTTTGGTGGTCAGTCAAGTTGGAGCTGAAGGGGCTGTCTTCAACTGTTCCCAAAGAGCTGGTAGCATGAAATAACCTCCACCAAACTTTACATTTGACGTGATGCACTCAGGCAAGTACTGTTGTTCTGGTATCCGATAAACATTAACTCCTGCATTAGATTTCCAGACAGAGAAGGATGATTCATCACTCCAAAGAACGCATCTTCCCTGCTTTGGAGCCCATAGGCAGGATACTTTACAGCACTCCTATCCTTTGCATTGAATCTGGGGATGTAAGGCTTAGATGCAGCTGCTCGGCCATGGAAACCCATTCCATGAAGCTCTCTTGTCACTGTTCTTTATCTAATGTGAAGGCCACATAAAGTTTGGAGGTTGGTTGCTTTTGACCCTGCAGAAAGTTGATTACCTCTGTGCACTTTGCTTTTCAGCAACCTCTGACCCCACTTTGTGGTTTTAGGTGTCCTACTACTTCTTGGCTGAGTTGCTGCTGTTCCCAATCACTTCCACTGTGTTATAATCCCACTAACAGCAGACCGTGGAATATGTAGTAGTGAGGAACTTTCATAATTAAAGCATCCCATAATGGTACCAAGGATGAATTCACTGAGCTCCTGAGAGTGACCCGTTCTTTCACTAATGTTAGCAGCAGCAGTCTGCAGGACTAGGTGCTGGAGTTTATACACAAGTGGACATGGAGGAGATCGGAACACCTGAAATCAATGATTCGAAGGGGTGAGGGAATACTGTTGGTAATACAGTAAATAACACATGTTAGGGCTGAGAGACTAAAATTAAGGACAAGTTACAAGCAGGATGTCATGTTGTAGAAATCATAGTACTTTAAATAAAAAACTAACTGAACAGAACTGACCTAAACAGGAGCTAGAAAAAGGCCAGGAGAGGCATAAAATGAAAAGAACCCACAAAGAAGCAAATAAAAACCAGGGATCTTATATTTACAGTGAAGATAAAGGCTGACACCATGTGGGTGTAATGATTGGAGATAAGAGTAGGGCTTGGAGGAGAACAGAAACAAGACTGACTGAGAGAAAATACAGTATCATTGAGAAACAAAAATAAACCACATTTTCACAGTAGAGTCCTAAAATCAAACAAAGAACATAAGATGACTAAACCTCTGGCTCAAACATTATCCACAAATCCTAATGATAATCTGGTGGAGTAATTACCAAGTAGTAGTTTTATGAGAATTCAGTAAAACTAAAACACTGAATCAAACAACCCAGAAACAACAGAAACACAATCATAAGAACCACTCTGATGACAGGTTGGTCTTACAATACAAAGTCACAGCCATGGGTGTCTGACTCCCACACATCTATGGTTCCATGATCAAACTCTAATCTTGTTCCCTGTTTTGGAGCTGCAGAGACATAAAACCAGGACAGCATTCATTATACTTATAACAGTCCCTGTGAACACAACTGAACACACATTTTACAAAGATCTTTTCATAAGGTGAAGCTAAAAATGTGAAAAATAATTCATGGGACAACTGGAAAACACACAATATTGCCAAAAGTATTCCCTCACCCCTTCGAATCATTGATTTCAGGTGTTCCAATCTCCTCCATGTCCACTTGTGTATGAACTCCAGCACCTAGTCCTGCAGACTGCTGCTAACATTAATGAAAGAATGGGTAGCTCTCAGGAGCTCAGTGAATTCCTCCTTGGCACCATTATGGGATGCTTTAATTATGAAATTTCCTCACTACTACATATTCCACGGTCCGCTGTTAGTGGGATATAACACAGTGGAAGTGATTGGGAACAGCAGCAACTCATCCATGAAGTGGTAGGACACCTAAAACCCCAGTGGGGTCAGAGGATGCGGAGAAGCAAAGTGCACAGAGGTCACAAACGTTCTGCAGGGTCAATAGCTGCAGACCTCCAAACCTCATATCATCACTTGGCATTGCAGTTGTTATTAATAAGTGAAACACGTATTTAAAAAAAGGAATGGCAGTATTCATACTATCAAATAAAAGTATAGTAAAAAACATGAAGCAACTTAAAATCTCAGTTTTTCTGTGAAAATGGTCTGACCTTTGCTGCATTCACTGACCACACTTTATAAATTTTATGGTAAATGAGAGGCTATAGATTGGGAACGAGTAAAGGCAACACAAAATATACCTCAAGAAAAATGACCAAATTCAGCTTGTAGGTTGAATCAAAGCCCCAAAGGTAATTAACGTGTAACAAGATATTCACCCAAATCAGCCAGATTACAGAGAGCCAGCAGGCAGACATTGACGAGCGGGTCATTCTCTGGGTACTCCTTCATTATGGACAGTAATCTGGGGATTACACCACTCTGGACTAACTGGTCTTGTTGATGTGCTGAGGAGCAAGTCAGACAAGAAAGGTGCTTAAGAATGGCATAACATATGGAAATCCTTTTTTACATTACAAATGGAGCTATTAACTAACTATATGAATGAAATATCTTGTCACATAATTCATTGTGAAATCGTTCCTCTCAATCTCCAATATTTATCTCAGATTTTGTTGTACTTTGTAATTTATTTTATTGATGAAACTCTCCTTATCTCTTCTTGTAGAAATCTTAGGAGCATCGTTGAGAACATGCTATACAAACAATAATTTAATATTCTAATTCTGAACTAGCATGAGAATGTTGCTCTCTGAAGACTCAAAACAAGTCGGACTTGATCTGACCATCATAATACAGTATAATCAGAGAACCCTGTTGAGCCTGGGCCATCAGAACTACTCACTGTTGTCGAAGCAGATGCGCCCAATGGCCCTGCCTGTGTTCAGCAGCATTTCCTGGTCCTTGCTGTTCAGATGAGGAACCAGAGCCTTCACCAGGCCTGCCTCAATGCACTGTTCTCTCACAGTAGCTACAACACACACATGGACAACAATGAACCATTTAGGCTCTGTGGACACTCCGCTGTAAGGAAGAACGTTACATTTACAGTAGATTTTTACAGGGTTAGGAGACTAGTCAAAGTATAGGCACATTCATTTCCAGATATTACTTATTCAGATGTTGTATTGTTCTGTTCTCCCTCAAACTCTGCAGTTACACTTTAGACAAATCGTGACTGCTTAAAAATACGTTTTGCTTTCCTTGTGAATTATTCTTTTGTTTTCAGATGTTTGCAAACATATTATCTTCTGTTTAAACTTCTCTCTGCATGTCCATGCAGCATGCACTGTGTTTTTTCCCTCAGCTCCTAGAATCCTTTGCTTTAGTTTGGCCTGATTAGTAACCCGGCCGAGTCACACTTGCAGTCAACAGAAGGATGGGGTGTGAGTATGATGTGTGTCCCATGCTCACATCAGACTGTGGAAAACTACCCGCCTGGTTCGGCTACATATTATGTTGTTATGATTTGGGGTTGTTTGGTTTCTGGTTTTTTCTTATATGTTTCTCACAGTTTTTGAATCATGCTTCTGTTTATTATTTTCCTGGTCATGCTTTAGTTTTTGTCTTCTAGTTCATGTTTTGTCAAGTTTGGTTTTTGGATCTGGTTATGCTTTAGTTTCATGTTTTTCTAGTTATGTTTCCATTAGTTTGTATTCAAGAGTCTCTATTTTGCTCTCTTCTGTCTGTTAATTAACTTTATTTGGTTCACCTGCACTATGCAAATCTGTCTCCTCGCTTCACCTCCATATATACACCTCCGTTCTGTTTATTCCTTGCGGAAACATTTTTCTCGATCATGCTCATGTTTTGTTTTTCAGATCATGTCACCTGTGTTACAGATCATACTTTGCCTGTCTTGCCTGCCCATTTATTGTTGTGTCTCTGCCTCTTTTGAGTGAGTTTTTGTCCATTAAATCTTTTCACTTACAGTCATGCTGCCTGCTTGTCTGCATTCCGGGGTCCTACGCTGCACTAATCCTAACAAATTTAACATGTGTTTTGTCCAAGGAAAGGCGTTTCATCTTTCCTGCTTAAAATTTTCATTTCCTTTCTTTTTTAAACATGTTTTTTCTGTTCTCCACCTGCCACTGGAGGCGCCATAGGCTGTCTGTAAACCATGCTCTTCATTTAAAAACGTATTATGCTGATATATGACAGATATAAACTTCCATGTAATACATCTTTGTAAGTGCCATTTAGTTTTCTAAGATAGTTTTTGAAATCAATGTAGGAGAAAAAACGTTACAAAAATGTTTTGAGATTGAAAAGCAAAGATATGACCTGGTAAGAAAACGTCCTAGGAAATATCTAGCAAACTTTACAAGCCGTCATTCAATAATTATTTAAAACACAGTGATTGCTCTTTACTACCCCACATGGTGGTGTTATAGTGACTTTTTATTGGCTGCTTCAGATTCCTTCCTGTCTGTCATGTGACCTGCTGCTGAGCAGAAACACTAATCATCACACTTTCTGATGTTCAAAGCAATGTTATGAAGCAGGAGAACATATAAATATGTGTACAGAAACAAGTGATAAATCTATGCTTGATGGAATCTTGTTAAGACATTCTGAGAGCTTTGTAACCAAGTCAAGCTGTTTTTGAGGCACATTTTACAGGAGAAACCCCTGTTGGGACAAAATATCTGTTGCTGTCAAGGAAAATGGAGACTGCAGCATCATGAGCTAGCTAAGTGCTCAATATAATGTAATACTGATGAAATCCAGTGTGTTACTTCACTGCACTATGAATCAACTGAGTTTTCAAACAGAAACATGACAGTGATTGTTTAAATTATTGTGGGAGCTTAGCTAACACCTACTCTTACATGAATCAGATCGGTGTCAGGGACAAAAGGAAGCCTGACTGGGACATCTCCACCTTTCATCATAAATAATGTTTTATTGATGTATAATGGAGAAGAACAAATCAAGTGAAAACAGTAAACGTGTACCTTCTCGTGCCATTTCTGCCACCAACAGAGCCACGTGGCAGCTCAGACTGCTTCTGCTCTGTAGGGCCTGAGCCAGCGTGGGTAGAATCCCACTTCTGACAATGTCAACCGCTGCATCCTTCTCTGTGGACACACAAAAGATTGTCCTTTCTTCTCTGAAACCATCAGTCTGTCACTTTTACAAATTTCTTTGGATAAACATGTTTTAATACATGTAAGGCATTATAAAGGGATGGTTGGACTGTATTAAGGAGGTGCCATAGCACACATGAATGAAAACCTTTCTGATTTCTCTCCATTTACCTTAGTGTAAGGTGAGGACATGTGCATGTTTAGCAAGGAAATGGTTGCTGCTGGGAGGTAATGTAAGTCCGGGAGCAAAAATCACTGAATGTCTTCTGAGCTGTGATGTTCTCTGAATGCAGGTGTGTTACAATGACTCACTCTTCTCCAGCAGGGCAGTCAGCACTGTATCCAGATGAGGTTTTAGCTCTTCTTCAATCAGCTCTGTGCTCACGCTGATGGCCTTTAATGCTTCATTTAGAGAGTCTGCAAAATAAGTAAAAACAATTTGTCAGATGAAATTGGATCTGTATCTCTAATGTGTATTCTTGTTTTTCACAAAGGCAGCATCTGTCCCTCAGATTGTAACACAGACAAAGTAACTAAATTATAAAAGGTCCTGGATACTGTCATTTTACTCATAGAATAGGTGAGAGACTGCAACCAAGTTTGTTGGTTCAGAGAAAAGCAGTAGCCTCACCATTCTTCACAGACCACAACTTTGATCTATAGGTACATCTAACAAGATTAGAATATCGTAAAAAAGCTAAAACAAATTTCACTAATTTCAGAAACTCACATATAATATAGTGTCATGATTCTGAGGTGTGTGGGTTTTGATTTTCTGTTGTGTGTGTGTTTTGATAATTTCTTCTCTGTTTTGATCTTTAGGTCTTGCTTTCTTTCTTTCTCTGTGCTCCTTTTGTTAGGAGTTTTCCTTAGTAGTTTATTCTCTGTTCTTAGTTATTTTCTGTTAGATAATTCCCCCTGGGCTTCTTTGTATTTCTCTTCCCTTTTTCAGCTGCATTGCCTTCTCTCTGCCTCAGCTGCAACTAATCTAATTTCCTCTGATTAGCTCATCTTCATCTGCATTCTGAGGTCACATTCCTTGTTTCAAGCTACTCCTGAACCAGGTTCAATGTTAGAAGCATTTTAACTGAGAAGAAAAAGAACTGGACTGTTACTCAGTAGCCCAAAGTCCTCTTTTCAGATGAAAGTAAAATTTGTATTTCATTTCAAAATCAATGTCCTAGAGTCTGAAGAAGAGAGGAGAGGCACAGAATCCACCTTGCTTAAAGTCCAGTGTGAAGCTTCCACAGTCAGTGATGATTTGGGGTACCATGTCGTCTGCTGGTGTCAGTCCACTGTGTTTGGTACTTCCCCACACAAATTTGATTAATAAACTGAATTTGACTGCACTGTTTGACAACTAGGATCAATTGGAAAGTATTTACTTGACTTGGAACCTGCATGAGTTGATTGAATTGACTTTGTAAAGTGCCTTGAACGACATGAGTTGTGAATTGTTGCTGTGATGGCTGCAGTTACAGTCACACATGTTAAGTCATTTCTATCCAACATCACACTGCTACAGTAGAGAATTAAATATTTCATTACACTTATATTTTGCTTTCTTTAAATGTAGGACTTCATTTAAAGATTAATAAAGGGATCTTTTGGTTCAGAATTGGTTTAATTATACAACATGGCACTGTATTATAAAAGGTGTGCTCATGTTAGTTTACCCTGCTATGTGTGTATTTTTGATTTAATCTTTTTTGCTTTCTGAGTTATTTTAATGGCCCCTGCTCCATTCTTGTGGCAGAACCAAGAGATGGAAAGTGGCAGAGCAAGCCGATGTAGAAACCTGCAAATTGTTTCATACCACAACTCAGGACCAGAAGAAATGGGCCTTGCTTGTGTTAGTATTAGTTAGGTTTCTTTATGTGTTTGACCCTTTTTCTGTCTGTGTAGACTGATCAGCCACTGTTTAAGTTCCCCTCTTGTTTGAGTTAGGTCTGTTTAGTTAGTTAGTATTGTATGTTGCCTTTTTTTTGAGTAGAGTTTGTTTGTTTGACCTCTTTTATGGGCCCAATATCTTGACATTTGTATAATTTATCCAAGTTTGTTTTTCTGGGTTAAATAAAACCCCCTTTCTTTGCACTTTAACCTGTGCCCAACTATTCTTTACTGCTTGACCCACCACAGCTGCTAAATAAACTGAATTGAAATCTGAATTGAGTCATTGTTTTGTCATCAATGTAATTTATTTTATCTGTCTGTTTACTTGATTTGATAATTTATGTTTTTTTAATCTGTGCCTCTAGTGCTCAAGAGCTACTGTCCTAGAGCTTTTAAATGCCACCCTGTTCCAACATTATATAAATGGGCCTTTGTAAAAAGTTTGCCACATATATAGATCTTTGCAAAAGTTCAGAAATGATTGAGATTTGATCAGCTATGAGTTTAGCTATTTTGTACAGTGTGATGAAGTAGTGATGTAGTTTTCTTATATTTCTACTTTTTTTTTTTTATCACACCTAAACTCTTCAAATAATTAAAAACTAATTTCAAGGATAATCTTATCACTGATCTGAAAATATACAAAATATACTCTTCCGATCATTTAATTTCAATTTGAAAATACTTTATTAATCCAATGATTGTAACACATTTTAACCCAGTTTCTTCAGAGTTGTGGTAGATACTGATGGTTATGGACAGGAAGGATCTCCTGTAGCAGTCTGTGTTGAAGCTGATCTGAAGAAGCCTCTGACTGAAGATATTGTGTGGTGGTATGACTCATGAAGGGAGAGATCAGGATTGTCCATAATGTTTATTTCATTTAAAATCTTTCTTCGTACAATCATGTCCAGAGTTTTATTATTGTTTCCACATCATGCCATAAAGTGGTCCATCATCTCGCAGTTATCTTCATCACAGGTTGCCTCTGAACAAGGGGTTAATCTTTGGAGCAGAAAAAAACAAGATTGTGATCTAATTTGTCAAGAGGAGGTCTTGTTTGAGAGATGTATGAATCCTTGATATTTGCATAAAACAAATCCAACGTTTTGTTTTCTGTAGCAGAGCAGCTGACAAAAACACAAAAGAATGAACTAATAAGTGTTGGAGTCATCCATTTTGGTCGCGCAGTTGAACATGCTGCTCTGACGTCACCCGGGATTATAAACCTGCAGGAAATAAAGTTTCGTGGCCATTTCCCGGGTGTCTCACGGGACGACGCAACTGAGGCGCATGTCTGGAGAGACAAAAGGTCGCTGGCGAACTTTTGCTCCACAAGGCCATTCCCGTAAGAGCTTGAAAGCTGGAAATCTGTCTGATACAAGAAGGTCAGTAGATTCATAAACCGATCAAAGACCACGCCGACACCTGGTGCAGGTAGAAACCCACAGAGGTTTTATTTCCAAGGAGAAGAGTTTCCTCCTTGTTGATTCAGTCGACTAAACGGTTCTTCATCTTTTCCCCTCCTGGATGGATGAGAAGTTTACTGCTTTTTTTTCTTTAATTTGATCACGGACGCGTGATCCCCTTCCACTCCTTTTCTTCAGACCTGATCCATCCTCAACCGGTGGAGAGCAGAAATCAACTCGAAGTAATTTCATTCTTTTCATATTAAACCGGATAGGTGCATTTAGAGGTCTGGGCAGGATGAGGCAGTTAAGGTGATTTATAATCACCAGTAGTTAATCTCAGGTATTAACTTGTTGCATGCTATATTGATTGAATTATGTTATGCTGAGCTGTGTTTTGATTTGGTACTGAATCGTGCGTGGTTCATGTTTTTGTCCGGCTGATCCCAAATCAGCCAGGAGTTAGAAGTTGGACTTTAAAAGTTTTAATTCAAAGCAACTTTGGTCTGGGCCTCGCCTGACCACTCCTTTGTTCCAGTTTTATTACTGGAGTTTTTCCACTGAGTTCCTGCCTCAGAGGTTTATGAATCTTTGTTCCAGATTTGGGGCGATCAGCTGGTTGTGGCTAAAGGGGCGTGGCCCCACTGTTTATCAGCTGATCGCTGCGATCGAGACATCAGAACACCAGGAGGATTTCTCTTTCCATTTTAACCCAAATTACACATTTTGTCCATAAAACTGCTGGTTTGATCTTCATAGACACTAAATGCATATATATATTTTTCTTTTATTATAATTGTTAGGTAGTCATTGTTATTCCCTTTGTGTAGAATAGTGCTTGTTAGGTGAAGGTTTTTGGACCAGAATAATGGTATATCACAATTATTTGGCTTCAATAAATCTTCATATATATAATTAAGAGAAGCGTTTGTGTTTATTTCATGCAAGAGTGATTTATCCGTCAAAACAAGGTCGAAGTTCCCCCACCTTCGGTGAAGTTGTTGAATAAACAGTGACGGTGTTATTGGTTAATAATTTATCAATTATTAATGATGAATAGCTAATTGTAATTATTAAAGAGCTTTGAGCCCATAATCACAACACCAGAGGACATCTCTGATTTCTATTTGTAAGTAATGATTTTTGGTTAAGAAATAAAAAACATTTAATTATGATTTTAAATTATAATTCTAGATAAATATTAATTAATCAATAATCATAATCCTTACATAAGGAAAACACCTACCAATAAGGAGCACGGGGAAGTAAGAAAATAAACAGTAAAAAAATTATCAAAATACACACAAAAGAAAATCAAAACCCAAACACCTCAGGTTGCTAAAATAACACTGGTGAACTGTCAGCCACGTCTCAGTAAAAACACTGCATTCTCAGCACTCTTACAGGGTCCTTGTTAACACTTGAAGCTCTTCCAGTTTGTTTGCCTCATGTTCTCATGTTCCACCTTATGATTGATGGAAGAGATGGTTTGAAATTCCTTCTTTTCTCTCTCCTCTTTGCTCCTGCTCTGCATTCATGATCACTCCTCTTTAACTCATCTGGAATTTGGGGCTGCAGTTAATCTGAGTTTTTGAGATTTAAAACAGCTTCTCCAGGTTGTAAAAAAAAAACAAACACATTGATTGTCATGATGTAGGGTTGTTTGGATTTTGGTTTCGGGTTTCTTATGTTTTTCACAGTTACGGTTTTGACTCGTTCTTTTGTTATTATTCTTCTTAGATTTTGAATCATGCTTCTGTTATTTTCCTGGTCATGCTTTAGTTTTGTCGTCTTGTTCATGTTTTGTCAAGTTTGGTTTTCGGATCTGGTTATGCTTTAGCTTCATGTTTTTCTAGTTTGTTTATTAGAGTCTCTGTTTTGCCACAGCCATGTTTTGTTCTGTCTGTCAATTAAGTTTATTCGGTTCACCTGTCCAAGTTAATCTGTCTCCTTGCTCCACCTGTACCATGCTCCATTTATACACACCTGTTCAGTTAGTCATTGCGGAAACACCTTTCATTCTCATGCTCATGTCAAGTTTGATGCTCAAGTCTTATTTTTTGATCATGCCAAGACTGTCTTGCCTGCACGTTTGTTTTGTTCCTGCCTCCTCTAGTGAGTGAGTTTTTGTAATTAAACCTTTTCTTCACTTACCATCACACTGCCTGCTCATCTGCATTCTGAGGTCCAATATCAAGTTAACCGTGAGAGAACCGTGACATTGATGCTATGGTTACGCATTATAACTATTGTCCAAAATAAAAAGCAATGACAAGAATCCTTCCAGCTGTACAGCTTTCAAAAAGTCAAAGTTTGAACCAGAAAATTTAGAAAGAAAAGATAAAAAAATAAATCACTTAAAAAAGTAACAGAGCTATTGCAACAGTCCACCTTCTGCGGTGATATTCCACGATTGGAAAAAGAAATTAAAGGATTTCATTTATTGAGGGAACAAAGCTACTTAACCAACATGTCCATACAGTATGTGAAATATAATTATCCCCCTGGTAAATCATAAATTTTATGTTATTAACCCAATGTGATTTAGTTCCTCCGCCACACCTGGGTTGGATTCCTGCCATACCTGTAGAATCCAAATTCCCTTTATCATAACCTACCTGACAAAGTAATTGACATTTATCAGTCTGAAAAGGATTACAAAGGTATTTCTAAGCTGGAGGTAGAGGGCTGGAGTGGTAGAGGGGCATCCATTGGAGAGTTCCAAGGCCAAAACCCCTTCTAACCAAAAGAAACACAAAGGCCCGTCTCATATTTACCAAAAATACATCTATATGGTTCCCAAAGACCTTTGGGAAAAATACTGTGAACTACCGTAAATGTTACGTGCCTATCTTCCGAACTCAATAACAGCAGACACATACTCACACTTTATGGCACTGTAAAGGGTGTAATTAACCTAACTTGGACTGTGGAAGAAATCCTGATTACCCGGGAAAATCAACATAGGTTCAAAGAAAACATGCAAACTCCAGACAGAAAGAATTTGGCTGGGATTTATTCCCATGACCCTTTTGATGCAAGGCAACATTGCTGACCACTCCTGCTTCATGCAGCACAAGAGGAACTATTTAATTTATTTTTACTCATTACTATTATTTATACTGTCTTTAAGACTTTTAAATTTATCATTTTTAATGGCTCTCTTCAGAAACAGAAATACATTTTTTTAGGTTAAATGATGAGAAACATTGAAGATACTCTGTTGGAAACTGACATGTTTGTAGGGTTACCATAACAAATAGCAAGGTGCTGCTCTATGACTGTTGCTCAGGCCTGAAGGCCTTAGATCCAATAGACACAGTGTTTTTGAATCCCAATTCTGCAGTAAAGCAATTAGCCACCACCTCTAGATGAATGTAATGATGCCAGAAGTGGCTGAGAGACTGACATACCAACTGATCACCCCACAATATACAGCAAAGACATTCTTATTGGATAAATATGACTGAATGTTATTCAGAGGAACAACGACAATACTGATCTGAAAGAGTCGAACCTAAGGAAACAAGAAGGTAAGAGACTGCATACCTCCGGCACCCAACGTAGGGTCATTCTCACCATAGAAAACAAATCCTGGATCACCACCTAAATTAAATGGATTCATCCTTGGTCTAAGACAGACCTCTGGGTAAAGAAAAAATTTGTAACTTTCTGTAAAGTTGCTGACTGACTGACTGACTGACTGACAGACTTAGCTGGAAAAATAACCTCCTTGGCTGAGGTAATCAGCATAGCGGAGGTCTGCTCAATTGATCTACCAATAACTTGGGTTCCCACTGACAGATAAGTCGCTCATGTCTAGACACAAAAACGCAATAAATGGAAAGTTTTTGTCTCAAGTCCAACACTCAGAAGTTGTACTTTCAGCAGAAAGTGGGAAAACGGGGGTTTGTAAACATTTAAGGCATCATCTACAATAAAGATTTCCTGCTCAGGTATTCAATGTTGTTAACCAACATTGAATACCTGAGCCAGTGGAGACCCAAAGTTAAAAAGGGGGAAATGGCATGGAAGGATCAGAAGATCGATGTGAAGATGTGTCTATCTCCTGCACAACCTCCGTGAGAGTGAGAGTTCCGACATCACTATGGCCCGCAGAGCGAGGAACTTAAAGGAAATCTGACGCAGGTAAACCTGAGTAACACAGTAGCACCTAGTTATATAACCTAAAGGTGGAATAATGGTCTTGGGAATCTCATTATCTCACAAAACAGATCTAATGTCTGAGACCGTGTGATTCCAATCATTTAGATGGCAGAAGCAAATTCTGGACTCACTATTTTGGTTCCAATGTGTTGGGAAAGATGGGGAATGAATAAGGAACATTAGGAAAGTAGCAACTAAAGCTCCAAGTTTTCTGTGACCTCTAATTGACTGCACTGATTAGGGGGCAAAACAACAGGCAACAATAATGTTTGTGTAAACTGTCCATGTTTGTAACTGGTGCCTGGGTGGAATAACAGCCAAAAACTAAAAAACATATATAGCCAAAACTGCTTAGATTAGCCTATCTAGTGTCATTTAACTCAGAATCATGACATAATGGTAATCTGCAAGCAACCAAAGCATTACATACATTGCATTAGATACACACATGCATGCACAGTGAAAACAACTTGCAGACAGTACATACTACAGCTAATCCCTTCAGAATCCGACTAAAATAGCTTGAGGGGAGGGGCGGTATTTGCCTGATTCACTAACTGCTACATCAGGACCTAAATCTCTTGTCCTCTTATTTTTTGGGACCAAGTGTTTGTGTGTGTGTGTGTGTGTGTGTGTGTGTGTGTATGTGTGTGTGTGTGTGTGTGTGTGTGTGTTAGTATAAAAGAGAGAGAAGCGAAGAAGTGATTTTCTAATCAGTCCTACAGAGATCTTCCAGGAAGCTCTCCTGATGTGTAGGACAGCTTCTTCTGCTGTGCAACATGTGAGCATGTATACAATAACACAGCATAGGTACTATACCGGTGGGAGGACACAATAGCACAAAGCTGTAGTCTAATCCAATTCATGCTAAGTGGTACTTAGCCTTTCTGAACACCTCTCATTCCTCAAACACTATACGCTTATTGTGCTAGATAATGAACGACAGTTATAAATATTTTCTGACATGCTGAGATGTGTTGGTATTCTACACAGACCCAGTGTCTGGTTCCAGTTTCTCAGATCAGCTGTTAGGAAGAAACCAGCCAGAAACAGTAAAAAAAATAGGCAGCTGCAGTCTCTGCATTAGGTTGGGTTATTTACAGTAGTTTATAGCTTCTATCTATCTATCTATCTATCTATCTATCTATCTATCTATCTATCTATCTATCTATCTATCTATCTATCTATCTATCTATCTATCTATCTATCTATCTATCTATCTATCTATCTATCTATCTATCTATCTATCTATCTATCTATCTATCTATCTATCTATCTATCTATCTATCTATCTATCTATCTATCTATCTATCTAATCACATGCATTCAGTTTACACACAGGAGGATGTTATTTTTGAAGCTACTCACCCACGTCTGTCATGGCTGCTGCTCGGTAGACTCTCTGCTGGCTCCCTGCCTCTACTGCTGGCACTCTGTGTGTGTGTGTGTGTGTGTGTGTGTGTGTGTGTGTGTGTGTCACTTGGGTTGTGGCTGGGAGGAGAGCAACACTCTCATATTAAGATCAGCCTTACACTGATTTTGCCTCTTTGTGTTTCCCCTTGTGTTATTTTTTCTTCTGTTTCTTGCTCAGATTTCCTCAATCCCATAATAGTCCCTTATTCCCTGGTTCATATCTTACTCATGTTCTCTTACCTTTGCACTTTTGCTACCTAAAGCTATAATACATGTACATACATACATACATACATGCTGTCAAATTTTACTGAGACAAACACGGTTCTTATCTTGTTCTAAAAGACAGCAATTCTGGGATTTTTTGAGAATAGTGGTAAATAACGTCAACATTTTTGTAAGAATCCCCACCTCAGTAAAAATCTGCTTTTCTAAGAACCACTATGTTGACATAAACATCCAGAGATGTTTGATACAGGATTAGATGTTGCTAAAGCCATCCAGTCAGCCAGAAAGGACCAAATATTTTTCTCCATTCACTCACTGAAATATGAAGAATTGTTCCTACAGAACCAATCTGAGGTCCCATAAGGAACACTATGCAAATATGCCAATTGCAAATTAGCAAATTGCTACATATGTGAATTTCAATATAAATGTTTTTATTTTATTCCTATTAGCAGTATAAAGCAATGAAGTTGCAGAACATGCTTAACTTGTGTTAAAGGTGACATCATCTCTAGATCCAACTCAAATGCAGTATGAGTTAAAATCATTCCCATATGCAATAAATACACTATGTAATTTATATTGCTAATGAAAAGAGAGAGATTTTTTTTTTTTGCCATCTGTCATGATTTACATTAATATTTGTTATGGATTCATTGGAAATAGTCCAAGAACAAAATTATGGTCATGCTGAGTAATAATAAACCTATTTTGGGGGAGATGTAGGGAATGGTATCAGCAGATACAGATAATAAATGTTAAATATTTTTAAACACCAACACCACGTTAGATAATTGCCAAACGATTGGCTGTCAAACCAATAATCTATCTGTCTGCCATTTCTTGTTATAATAATTAGCTCTGCTGTTTCAGTTTGTAAAAGAGGGGCGTCAGGATTTGAGAGCTCCGTGATAATACTGGTTAGATGTGTTCCAGTGCTTAGGAAATAAAAATACAATTTTACTCCGTTTGATCAACGGTTTCATGTGGCCCTGTAGAGGGCGCGCGTACACCGCAAGCCAGATGTAGACCTTCTCCAGAAGAAGATGAAGAAGCTACCGTTACGACGCTGAGGTTCGGTTTACGGATTATACCATCTAACCCGGAGTTGGTTGGTGCAGGTGTGCTCAGAAGAATAAAGAAATCGGAACCTTTTAATTGTTTTCATCGCTGAGCTTTATACTTTAGTTAAGAGCGGCTGCACCTCTCCGGTCCGACCGGTTTGGTCTCTGAGAAAAATGGCGGCACAGGGAGGCGTACTGTTCATGGAGAAGGTCAGCAGGCTGCTCAGCAGACAGAACGGAAAACCAGTCCTGAAACCCAACAGACCGCTGGTTCTGAAGGACTCTGTAGCCAATAGGAAACCCAAGAAAGGAGGTAAGAAGTGAGCTGTGGACGGCTGTTCCTGTGAACCCCCTCCGCTGCAGCTGTAACATGTATTTACCTTCCTTAATTTTGAGTCTGTTCAGGAGTAAATGTGCACCTTCTCTGTCTCCAGAGGCCTCCTGCATCACAGAAATGTCCCTCTTGATGGCTTGTTGGAAACAGAACAACTTTGTGGACGGTCTGTGCTCTAATGAGATTCACAGCTTCTACACGTGTGTTCAGAAAACACAGGTGAGTCTACTGTGTAATATGTAGAAAAGTATTTTCTTCAACTTTTGGTCTGAGATTAACCTGTTTGATGTTTGACCCATCAGAACTCTCTCTGGCCAGTTGATCTTTAGGTTTGGGGAAAACAATCAAAACTTTGCAGGTTTCTAGGCCACCTTGCTTACAAACACACTTTTTTCCAGCTCTACCCAAAACGTTTTTCTTGGACTGACATCAGGACTTTGTGATGGCCACTCCAAAACATTGACCTTGCTGGCCTTAAGCCACTTTGTAACTAATTTGGTGGTATGCTGAGGGACATTATCCATTTGGAAGACTTATTTGTGTCCAACCTTTAACTTGCTGAAAGATGTCTTAAGATGATGCTTCAGTGTTTCCACCTAATGTTCGTTCATCAAGATGCCATCTGTGAAGTGCACCAGTCCCTTCTTCAATCAAACAACCCCACACTATGATACGGCCACCCCCGTACTGCACAGTTGGGAGGGGGTCCTCCTGTTTTCTGATGTAATGATGGTCATAGTGAAACCTTAATATTAGTTTCATGTGACCATGAGACAGGACATGTCAAAAGTTACGTTCTGTGTCTGTTTTTATGCTGCACTTCTCTCTGCCTGACCCGTCAGCCCATGTTGATAAAGGACTGGTTTCACTGTAGATCATGATACTATAGCTTACCAGCTTTTCTTTTTCAATAAAACCTTGTTGTTGAGATGGAAATAATTTAATGTTAGTTTTTTCCCTGTAGCTGAATAGACAACTCATTATCAATGTTTGCAAGCAGAAAGACTTCAACATGTATTTATTTACTTCAAGTCATGACATTATCACAACATTCAACAGTGTAATATTATAAATTAAATATTGCACGTTTTCAGAATATCCTGCTGCACTCATAGCAGGACATTCCCATGGTTCTTACTCTTGCATATCATTGTTTTTTAAAGATGAATGAGGAACCTTCAGGTGTTTGGAAATTGGATGAATTATTTATGGTTTTGTCGTCTTTTATCCTGTAATTCAGTATTGAATCTTAATATTTTATACGGTCTAAATGGATTTTCTGCTGCTGATGTTGCCACGTTTGCACTGTTTGATCACATCAGCAAGCCTTTTCTGAATGAATCTAGATTTTTTTGTTTCTTTGTTGTGATCTAGTTCTGTGATAACTTCTAATAAGAAACAAATGTTCTGCTGTTCAACACTTTGGTTTAGGGAAATTCCAGCGGCTCATCGACGTTATTTTAGTACACTGAAATTATGCTTGACCTTTTTAGGATTATTTGGTACTACCTTATTAGTAAAGACTTGTATAGTGGTTTTACTTTACAACTCAGTTTCTCACTAACAGCTTTTTCATTTCTGCTTCATCTTTGTTGAATTAATGACATCATGTTTCTGCTACACCTAAAGTTAGGTACAAATATGTCCCGGGGCTGGTCCAAAACAGATGATCTTCACTAGGTCCTGACTCCTAAAAATATAAAAAATGACCATCAGTGTAGAGCAGCACCATTCTCAGGTGGAGGAACTATTGTATCGATGTCTGAGTCAAAGTAGGTAAAGTTTTTAGCTTTCAGCTACATTATGGCAGAATCAGATTTGACAATTGTAAATGAATATCATTGCAGCTATATTGTGTTCACACCTCAAACAGTTCTCACAGCATACAGGCTGAAAGTAACTTCTGATATGGTGGCTAACTGCAGAAAAAGGCAACAGATTTAGCCTTAAAATAACAAAAGGTCTTCTGTTTTCCTCGGCTGTTGATCTTATCCCATTCTGTGCTTTTAAATGTTGAGTAAATCTGAAAAGAAAAGTAGAAAGGACTTGACTAACATGTGATCTTTCTGTTTTACAGGCAACTATGAAGAATATGTCTAAACAGGACGTCATCACAGGAGGACGTCTGTCACCAAAACAAGCTACAACTCTGCTGAGGAGGTTTCCTAACCTGCAATCTGAGATCTAACAAATCTCAACATGCCATTGTAATACATTTGTTTTCCCTATGATGGTGTACAGACTAGCCAGCTACTGTATGATGATCTATTTATACATTTGTTAAATAAATTGTTAAACTTGTGTTACTCCTTCAGTTTGTAACGCCGCCATCGAACCGGTCCGTCTGGAATAAAAAACTAACCTTCTGCTTGAGTCTAAATGGGTTGGTCTCAGTGGCCTTCCAGGGACCTTGTTGCCTGGAGCGTATTTAAGCTCTAAACTCAAATAAGCTCTTTTTATTTGTTTCTCATGGTTTCAACAGATGAGGTGGTACGGTTTAGGAAGCAGGAAAACATACATCCCTGAATGGATGAAATGCATATTTCTGTGATGGAACCCATCTCAGTAACAGCAACAGAAAGTGTGAAGTGTCAACATACATATAAGACCATTAAAGACTCTGACTGGTAGAATGTCTTCCATCCAGGGAACTAGAAGAATTTTTCTTAAATTCTGATGTTGAACACAAGGATCATGATGATAAACCAAGTTTAGTATTGGCCAAAAGAATGGAAGCAAGATCCAGTCTGTCCAATAAAAGGTCCTGGTTTCACTTAGTGATAATTATAGAAAGGCATTTACCGGCAAGCATTTTTACATGTCAGTATTTTTGGTTTTTCTTGGGAAAGCTGTTCTCACATTGTTCCGTTTTGCCTTGTGTCAAGTGGTTCCCAAAGTGGGGGGAGCAGAGCCATGGTGGTGGGGAAGTTGGAGGGGGTGGTTATGTATGTTGTGTATGAATGAGCCATTTTGCACAGAGGCATTTTTTGAAAAATAGATGGCAATGCTGAATATTGTTACAGTTAAAAGACAATTACACCTGAAATAATTACACTGTAAAGGTGGTTTGTTGTTTTATTTAACAAAAACCTTATAAGTGAAAAGGAGGTCCAACAGAAAACATTTGGGAACCACTGGACCGGGCCATTTTAACACATGAATAGTCTTTGATCCAAACCGTCTCATTTTATCTCTGGCTGAATGTTCAGGCTGGTTCTCCTGCTGAAAGGTGATCCTCCACCCCAGTCTCAAGTCTTCTGCAGCCTCCAATAGGTTTCGGTCCAGGGTTGTCCTGGATATAGATCCATCCATGGTTTCCTCAAATCTGACCAGCTTCTCTAAACCCTGGTGAAGGAAAGCATGCCCACAGGATAATACTGCCACCACCCTATTTCCCCATGTTAATGTGTTCAGGGGGCTGTATATTAGTAGTTCTCCTCCACACATGGCATTTTATATGTAGGCTAAAAAGTTACATTTTGGGTTCGTCCAACCAGAGCGCCTTCCTTCACATGCCCGCTGTGTCTGACTCATGATTTATTACAAACTGAAAACAGGACTAATTATGGCCTGTCAGTTTAGGTG
The DNA here is from genome assembly GCF_021462225.1 of Girardinichthys multiradiatus. NCBI lineage: Eukaryota > Metazoa > Chordata > Actinopteri > Cyprinodontiformes > Goodeidae > Girardinichthys > Girardinichthys multiradiatus. Next base: position 6,763,538 of record NC_061814.1, read on the forward strand.
GACATCCATGTCCTGGTAGGTCTGCAGTTGCTCCATCCTCTACATGTTAGACGATGGATTAAACTGAGCTCTGGGAGATGTTCAAAGTCTGCTGTGTTCCTTGGTCTTCATGCTGCTGGTTGTTTTCTAAAGAACCTCTGAGGCCAAAAACAGAACCGCTGCAGTTAGACTGATTCAGTTCTGAACCAACCGGACTCTGTTTACTGATGAGGTGACTTTTGATGGTCACTGGTTGAACTGGATTTTTTTTTAGGGACATCAGACTAAAGGGGGTGAATACATATGCATGCATTGATTTTGAAAACAATGCCTCATTTTCCTTCCACTTTACAATTGTGCAGTATATTTTGGTCTGTTGCATGAAATCCAAATAAAACAGACGTTTATGGCTGTAATGTGACAACATTTGGAAAAGTTTAAGGCATATTAATTATCTGTCTCAACTCTGTACTTTCTCTGGTCTACACAGTAAATTGTCTCTGGTTAAACACTCAGCGAATGGATTAGTCACATAAAACATCTGATTCTTGCAATAAATAACTGACAGACAGGAAATGAACTTCAGCACACTGTTTTATTAAAAACATAAAGAGATTTATGTTTTTGCTGTAGGTACCAAGCACAATTAAACACCACCAGTCATTAAAAAGGACCAGGCAAACAAAACACAATGCCTCCCAGGAAACACTATGAAGGTGGCAACTATGAGGGGCTGCTTGTGAAATGAAGATATCGTCTGACAGCTGCACCACTTTCTGATGAGTTTGCTAATCCCTAAAGACCCTGTTGGTTAACACATGAGGTATTGGTTCACTTTCTTTTTTTAGATCAGTTAGTTCAAACAGGAGCTTCTCATCTTGGCCTGCTGCTGCTGCCACCTGACTGGATGGAGGGAGGCTGAAACTTTCTTTACATGTCAATAAATCCAATGTGCTGCTCCACTGACATTTCCCCTAATTATGAAAGTTTGGCTGCATGAACAACTTAACAGGAACAGATGGAAGAAAGTCACAGTAGTGTTAGCAGAAAAAAAAACTGAGCATGTGTAAATTCTGTTGAAAACAATTGAAGGAAAGCCTTTTCCTCAACCCATGAGGTGCTAATCTTCAAACAGAGGAGGAGGAGCGAGTTTAAGGGGGAAATGTTCTGTCCCTGGTTGGGCTGGAATTAGGAAGCTTGTTTTCTCGCTGCCTTGGCCGTGGGAAACCTCAGAAAGGATGGAGAGCTGGAGGACAGAGAGAATAAACCTGGTCAATGAAAACTTCCCAGACTTAAAAATATAGCAGAATTATCCAGATGCGGTCATTTAACAGGAATAAAATAAGGGAATATTTCAGATAAAGACAGCTTGAGATAATAACTATGGTTGGAAAAAGGTGCCAGTCTGCTGTTTGCACCGGCTGACCAGAGGATGAACCATGCAATCTCACTGGAAGGATGGAGTGTGACCTTAGGAGAAGGAGGAGTGATTTGGAATGATGGTCTACTGTAGAGACGTTCACAGGCCTGTTTATCAGAAGACATGTTGGACTGAGGGCAACAGAGGAAACCTCACCTGGGATGAACTCGCTTTCAGAATTATTCCGAGCAGGAGAAGGAAGATGATGGGAAAAAGTTTCGGATTTTTATTAATGACTGATTTTAGGACAACATGCACACTGGAGAATTCAGCTGATTGTCAGAGTAAAAGCAAGCTTGGAAGATGTGTTACAGCCTTTCATCTGATCTCCAGACAGCCATCAAGGTGACTGGTGACACTTATCTGGACTATGTTACAGAAGAAGAAATGATCAGTTTCTTTTGACAGTGGTAGTGGTGGGGTTGTTATTTTTCATGTTTGATCTGAACAGGGCTTTATTCTTTAAATGGTCTCTGATGAGTAATTTGCAGTGCCTGGTTTCTGTCATCATTTATAAAAATTCTGCAGTTTATGTTTGTCAGTGTAGTCTGGTGTACTTTCTACTCTTTTTGTAGTAGGGACCATTGCTGGAGAAGGCAGCTCTGGGCACCTACACAAGGAGTCAGAACTCTGAGGGTGCACATCATTATTATCAGGCCTGAGCATCAGAGGTAAGACGAAGGCTTGTTCAAATTCTAAACTTTTTTTTTTTTTTCATGCCAAATGAATCAGGCTTTTTTGGGGGGTTAAACATGTGCGTATGAGATTTTACACACATGCCAGGCCTGGTGAAAAATTAAATATTAATTTTAAGGGCTACACTAACAGCTCCACAGCGCCCCCTTCAAATGTTCCTCTACATTCCCTTAGTTCATTATACACGTTTGAAATTTGGTTCACAGATGTATCTCCCTGAAACCTAGGAAAGCTCTTCTGCAGCTGGGTCCTGCAACAAACAAGAAGTCAACTTTTGGGTAAAAGTCACCCTTGTTTCCATTTCCACCCAAACTCTCTCAGCATACTTTTAAGGCCTGACGGAATCAAAGCAACAACAGCTGGAGTGTCCTTCAATGTATGTGGGCGTGGCCAAGAATCAAACTTTTACTTCTCGGAAAGAAAAGCCAAAAAAGCTAATTTTTCCATGTGAGATTTAAGTGGCTTTTAAAACCAGATGTCATGACAAACAGCAGGTTTGGTATATTGTATGAGCCAATGTTGCACTAGATATAAAAGTGTCTGGAAAAAAGAAGCATTAATAAAGGAGTTTTAGGTGAGATAGTGACAGATTTAGTTTTGTACCCTCGATGGTCCCCTGTATAAACCTCGTAAGTGATCCCAGGACAGTTCCTGCTGCAGATCCATTGTTGCCACAGCAAACACCTGGAACACAGCAAATAATCACAGATTGGGTTGATATTACCATACTGTGGTTTCACAAAGTGACACTGATCCTGTATAATCATGTCATAAAGCTGGGCCTCAGAGGCAGATGCTGGCTGTGAGATGAAATCCTGGTGTTGACAATCAGATGGAAGTGGACACCATGTTTTAGTTGATAGACAGAACAGATTAAAGAACATAAGTAAAGGCATCAAAAAGGGCTAACATTGTTGTAAAGCCATGTTGTTTCATTAAAGAGAGTGGTGCAAAAACTCCCAGATTTCTAACACTACTAGAACTCCCAAACTCGTCAATTTGACGGCGAGCATTCTGGATGCGAGGCGGTGATGACGTAATCACATTACATTGGTCAGAATGCTAAAGGTTTTCTTGCATGCTATAAAATTATGGTTTTGACAAGAATTAATAATAGTATTTGATCAAAACCTCGTACCCGTCGTCTTCCGCTTTATCCGGGACCGGGTCGCGGGGGCAGCAGACTCAACAGAGACGCCCAGACGTCCCTCTCTCCAGACACCTCCTCCAGTTCCTCCAGGGGGAGCCCAAGGCGTTCCCAGGCCAGCCGAGAGACATAGTCCCTCCAGCGTGTCCTGGGCCGTCACCTGGGCCTCCTCCCAGTGGGACGTGCCTGGAACACCTCCCAAGGAAGGCGTCCAGGAGGCATCCGGTATAGATGCCCGAGCCACCTCAACTGGCTCCTCTCGATGTGGAGGAGCAGCGGCTCTACTCCGAGCCCCTCCCGGATGGCCGAGCTCCTCACCCTATCTCTAAGGGAGTGCCCGGCCACCCTACGGAGGAAGCTCATTTCAGCCGCTTGTATCCGGGATCTCGTTCTTTCTGTCATGACCCAAAGTTCATGGCCATAAGTGAGGGTAGGAACGTAGACCAACCAGTAAATTGAGAGCTTTGCTTTTCGGCTCAGCTCTCTCTTCACCACAACGGACCAGCACAGCGCCCCCATTACGGTGGCAGCCGCACCGATCCGTCTGTCGATCTCCCGCTCCATTCTTCCCTCACTCCTGAACAAGACCCCGAGATACTTAAACTCCTCCACTTGAGGCAGGAACTCCCCTCCAACCTGAAGAGGACAAGCCACCCTTTTCCGGTCGAGTACCATGGCCTCGGACTTGGAGGAGCTGATCCTCATCCCAGCCGCTTCACACTCGGCTGCGAACCGCCACAGCGCATGCTGTAGGTCTTGGCTAGAGGGGGCCAGCAGGACCACGTCATCTGCAAAAAGAAGAGACGAAATCCACTGGTCCCCAAACCCGACCCCCTCCGGCCCTGGCTGCGTCTAGAAATCCTGTCCATAAAAGTTATGAACAGGACCGGTGACAAAGGGCAGCCCTGCCGGAGTCCAACATGCACTGGGAACAGGTCCGACTTAGTGCCGGCAATGCGGACCAAACTCCTGCTCCGCTCGTACAGGGACCGGATTGCCCCTAGTAAAGGGCCCCCGATTCCATACTCCTGGAGCACCCCCCACAGGGCATCACGAGGGACACAGTCGAATGCCTTCTCCAGGTCCACAAAACACAGGTGAACCGGTTGGGCAAACTCCCATGAACCCTCGAGCACCCTGTAGAGGGTGTAGAGCTGGTCCAGTGTTCCACAGCCGGGACAAAAACCACACTGCTCCTCCTGAAGCCGAGGTTCGACTATCGGTCGGACTCTCCTCTCCAATACCCTGGCGTAGGCCTTACCAGGGAGGCTGAGGAGTGTGATCCCCCTGTAGTTGGAACCTTCTTATGAAGGGGGACCACCACCCCAGTCTGCCAGTCCAGAGGCACTGTCCCCGACCGCCACGCAATGTTGAAGAGACGTGTCAACCATGACAGCCCTACAACATCCAGAGACTTGAGGTACTCAGGGCGGATCTCATCCACCCCCGAAGCCTTGCCACCGCGGAGCTTTTTAACCACCTCGGTGACTTCAGCCTGGGTGATGAAAGAGTCCAACCCCGAGTCCCCAGCCTCTGTTTCCACCACGGAATGCGTGATGGAAACCTATTAAATTTTATTATTTATAAATAGTACTGAAAAATAATACAGAGTAGCAGGTACATTTAAAAAAAAAGCTTTACTAATCTGACCAAAAGCTGGACAGCTCCATGTTACGCCCCCCTTGCACTTCACGGACATAAACTAGTGCTAAAAATGCCTTCAGCTCATCCACACTCATGTCCGAGGAAGAATCATTTCCTAAAACTCTGCGGGCCTCAGCCACAGCGCAGCCCTGAACGTGGATGAACATTTCGGTGTTCTCCAAGCAGAGGAACGCGGTCTGGGCATCTTGGATCTGGCGCTCTGTCAATACGTTCTGGCTCTGACGCCTCCCTCTACTTTCTTCCTCCCCTACCACTTTCCACACAGCGTCATCCTTTCCCATCTCCTCCTCCTTCCCAGGTCTGCGCTCGTCTTGCGATGAAAACGCTGTAAAGCGCAGAATAGATTGTTGTTACTGGGCTACTATATCTATGACCTAACTTATTGTTTATTTATTTTTCCATTGTCACTGCCTTGATTTGTAGTTTCTCTCCTGCCAGTGAGCTGGTTTGCTGGGTTTATAGCTGGACACTGGGGACCAGTCTTGTCTCCCTATCTCTGAACCTGCGCTGACTGTGCTATAGTTTACAGATTATTAGTTTACTAATCTATAAACTATAGCCTAAAATGCTAAAATCGTTACATAGGCTAGTCTTTTACTACCTTGAAATAATGCGCCACAACCTCCTGCTAATGGGACGACTCGTGTTTTTTTAGCCGGGGGAGGCTCACTCTCTGACCCGCTGTCACTGGAACTGAATACTGACCAAGAGCCGTCAGAATCCCTCTCGACCCCAGAATCACAATCATGTAATTTTTGAAGCATTTCCAATGCCTCTTGAGCAGAAAATATCCTTCTGGAAGCCATTTGTAGGACACCAACAATCTCCTTCTCACTGTTCTAGAGTGGCGGTTGCTAGGCAACGATCGCATAGGAAAAAAATATCAATGTCAATAATAGGACCGTCAAAATAGCGGCTGTGGTAGTTAGAGGTAGAAATACTTACATCTTTTATTTACTTTGTTATTTTTTTAAAAATAGCGACAGAAATACTCAAGACACAGGTTTAGAAAAAGTCAGGATGCCAGCAAGATAAGAGTTTTAATAAACCAGAGTTATGACATGTCAAATTTTCAAAACCGTCAAATTGACGGCCCTGGGAGTTCTAGTGTTAAGAACAGTTATAAAAACTAAGTACACCTTTGCTGCTCCCATAGGAGCAGGATTATATTCAGATACATAAAACCCAAGCATTTAACAAGAGTGTACTTTCTTTTTTTATTCTCTCTCTGGTTAGAACACAGGAGATCCAAGACTCTTTCTTAACAAGTAAAACTGTGAATTACTACAGTGCTTAGAGACATGACAGAAAGGCAGGATATAGTCAGTCCTCACCTTCTTCCTGTGAGTCTCTGCTCCTTTCTCATGATGTCCTGATGAAAAACAGGTCTGAAGTACAGAGAAGAAGTAGGTGATTCATCAAACCCAAACATGGATGCACACTGAATTAAATTAGTGTCTATAAAAACCTAACTCCATCAGTCAAAGCTGCTCAAAGTCAGCTCTGGCTTCTAGAAATCTGACGGTGACATGAAATTAAACGATAATAAGCAAGAACATATATTTTCTCCAGTCTTTTGTGTTCATTTGACGAGTTTTATTTATCTGTTTTGTTATTGAATTATTTGTGGCTTTTCAGGAAATGTTGCTTACACTGATTATGTATAGTATGTAGAGTATGTTCTGGTTCATTTTGTACTTGGAGTTACTCTTATAAGGCAGGAGTAGTTTATATTAGATCTATTTTCAGACAAGTATTTGCACAATCATGTATCTAGAGCAACTGATCTGCATTCATTAATCAGTAGACGAGACACATGTAGGTCAGCAGGCAGATCCAACATGTATTTACCTCACCTGCTGAAGCTGACATGGTCCAGTTATTAATAAATAACTAGAATCAACTGGAGTCGAGTTGAGCACTGACATCTAAGCATGCATTTTTGGTACCAAAGACCAGGACTTTTCTCTTTTCTGCTGTAAGCTGGAGGAAATTCTGCCCCATCCACTCATTGACATTAGGGACAGTGGTCATCTGGTGACACAGAAATATAAAACTGTGATCAGCCTGAAATGGAAAAGGGCTTTTTTAATACTCCACAATCTGAGCTAGAGGAAGCGTGTAGATATTGAATAAAAGTGGCACCAGAATGGAATCTTGTTGACGTTTTGTTCAGATTTAACACCGTAGTTCTGGTCAGTCCAGTAAGATCTGAACCAGTTTTAGCACAACACCAGAAAGTCCCACACACTTTTCTAGTCCATTAATGAATATGTCAAAGGGAGCTCTGACAACAAGCTTTCTGACTCATCGCTGCCAAGAAAAATGACTTCTATACCTTTATAGCTGCAGTCTCTGTGCCATGGTGTGGTGCAGAGGCAGAGGTTAGGTTCTGAGCAGTTTTTATCAGAGCTGTAAGTGGTCAACAAGTGCGTACTTGTTGATTTTGAGCAGTTTCATGTTAGTGAAACTCCATCTGTAAGGGAAACTGACTACTTGTTAGCATCACTTCTATGCAGGAATTTCTGTTTCCCCAATTTCGCTTCAATAGGACTTCTGTCGACCGCAGGAAAGATACCGACTACTCAAAACTACCTCACAGAACCTCATTCAAAAACTCCAAAGTCTCATTTGTAGAGACAGGAGACCCAATCCAGTATAGCAATATTAACCCCAGAAACAAGCCCAAATGAACAAATTAATTTACCCACACACAGAGTGTCCACAGACAGGGCAGATAAGTCTGCAGGTGTCCTCTTTTTAGATTAGTTCATGGCCTTTGGGTCAGTGGGTTTAAGTATAAGGGACATTTTACGAACTTGCACTCCTAATTAACACACAAACCTGAGCAAGAGATGCGCTGCGGCTTCTGTTTGGCTCAGCGGAAGCCCTTCCTCTATGGCTAGAAGAACACTTGTAGCACCTCCAAGGCTGCAGCTCCGAGGTCTGGCCCCACCCACAGTCTTTCTGTTGCAGGCACTGCAAGTGGTATAGGTGGCCACAGCTGGAAAACGTGCAAAGATCAGAGGAAACTTGTGAAGTATTGTCCAGAGAGATAAGAAAAAGAAAAACATTTCTCAGTGCTGCCCAGTACAAGTAAAGGAAAAAGTCCCAATGTTTCAGGACTGAGAAACATGTAAGGTGTTACTACATTCAGAGTTAATACTGGGGTAATGTTAGAAAGGTAATATGGAGTTTAACATTTTCAGTTAAAAAGTTTAAACTGGTCAAAGGTTAATAAAAAAGTAGCACAGCAACAATGATAGGACAGGGCTGTAGAACCCCACTGGGCTGCTAACAGCAGTTCCTTTAAGAGAGAACATGGTATACAGTTATGGTCAGCAGACTGAATTCGTTAGATGTTTTCTAAAATCAACAAAGGGTAAAAGAACACGTACAGGCTTGAATATACATCAATCCATCCATGCATTGTCTTCCGCTTATCCAAGATCAGGTCGCGGGGGGCAACACCCATCTACCTGGTGACACCTTCCAGCTTATTCTGGGGAATCCAAAGGCGTTCCCAGGCCAGACAGGATATTTAATCCCTGCAGTGAGTTCTGGGTCTTCCTTCGGGGTCTCCTCCCAATGGGATGTACCTGAGAAACCTCTAAAGGGAGGCACCCTGATCAGATGCTTGAACCACCTCAACTGACTGTTTCAGTTTGTAGAAGAAACAGCTCTACTATGAGCTTCTCCGGGGATGATGGAGCTCCTCACCCTATCTCTAAGGCTGAGTACAGCCTCCCTATTGAGGAAGCTCATTTCAGCCACTTGTTTCCAGGATCTTGTTCTATTGTTCATGATCCATATGTCATGGCCATAGGTGAGGGTTGGAACGCTGACGAACTGGTAAATCAAGAGCTTTTGCTTTATGGCTCAGCTCTGTTCACCACAACAGACCAGAGTAGCGACCGCATTACTCTACATGAAGCCCCAATCCATCGGTCCATTTCCCGCTCCATCCTACCATCACTCAGAAAAAGACAACAAGATACTTTTCCACTTGAGCTATAGACTGACCGACAACCCACAGGGGGCAGTCAACCTTTTTCCGTTGAGGACCACAACATCAGATTGACTCTCATCCTGACCGCTTTACACTCAGCTGCAAACCACTCTAGGTCTTGCTGAAGGTCATGCCCTGAAGAAAGCAAAGATGAAACCTTAAGGTTCACAAACCAGACACCCTCCTCTCCACAACTATGCCTTGAGATCCTGTCCATGAACACCACAGACATGATCGGTGACTAGGGCCAGCCCTGGCAGAGCCCAGTGTGCACTGGGAACTGGCCCGACTTTGTGCCAAGAATGCAGACACAGCTCTTGCTCTGGGTATACAAGGATCAGATAGCACTTCACAAGCACATGTAGATCAGAGAAGCATACTCCCATGACCCCCTCAGCAATTCATCAAGGGTAAAGATCTGGGCCCATAATTGACTAAGATTCTGAAAGTCCTCTCAGAGAGCTTCTATCAGCCTAGGAAATCCTGGCAAGGACTCTCAGCTAAAGAAAGATTCAGGTAGTTGCTGAGAGCGACTCTGAGCAAGGAGGTGACAAACCTTTTATCTTAGTGAGGAGGTGTGGTTGACCCTGTTGCTAAGTGTAATGGTTCTTTTAAGAGCTGTGATTGTTTGTTGCAAAAGACAAACAAATTTAACAAAAAACAAATGTGCTGCTAATAATTACCGAAGCTGACAACAACTTCAGTGATCTACAAATACAAAGAAATCAAAGCACATTCATCCACAGATAAGGTAAATGGTAAAAAAAAATGGAATGGTACAGGGAATAGGTATGAAGCAAAAAAGCACAGATATCTAAGAAACCAGCTGAAATCTAAGAACATTCCTGCTGCCTTGCCTGTTCAAATCAATATCAGCTGGTTGAATATTAACAGATTTCTACTGTTGCAAATACTAACATTAAATTATATTAATTTAGTAAACAGGGACCTTCCCTGCTGCATGTCTAAACTTCTGAATGTTCCAGTGAGTGGCCATAATCTGGAAGTGGAAAGAACATCCTTTCACCATAAACCAGCCACAGCCAGGTGCCACAGCCAGGTGCCCCTCCAGAGGAGGCAAAAGAGATATCTTGTCCAAGATCAGAGGAGAGCTCACAGAGCTTCAAAAGACCTGGAAATAGGAGCCACAGTTTTTTCCTATGAAAACAATCAGCCTCAACCTAATTGGCCTCTATACACACTTACTGCACAAGACTCCACTGCTAAAGAAAAAAAGCATGTAGACGCTTGTTTAAAGTTTGCTCCAGAATATTTAGACAAGCCAAATCAGAAAAAGAACATAAAATGGATTAATGGGGTTGTTGCTGACATCTGTGTCAATTTCATGTAAATAAAAATATAAGAAATTTACTAAGAAAACGTAATACTTGTGGAAGCAGTAGAAATAACAGCTAAACGAGATGACAAGATATAACAGTCCCAATGTGGGATGCGTATTTCTCCAGTATGTATTACCTAAACACAATGATCTCCTCTGATGCATCCTGCTTCCTCTTGTAGTGCTGCAGACAGATGTTGCAGCAGTCTTGTCGTGGATGAAGCCCTCTGGTGACAGCAGAGCGGAGATGAGCCAAAGACCAGTGGAGGTCATGGTTCAGCAGACTTGTTGTTGTTTCAAGCAAAGTCTGAGAGACAGACAAGGGTTTTACTGCTTCTTTCACAAATATATTTATTTTAGATTCCCACTTGATTCATTTAAAATTCTATTTTATACTACGTCTTAAAACACAACAACACTAACATTATTTAATATTTTAAACTAATGCAAAAACTTTAGTATGTAATATGATAGCTGGAGCTGGCTAAAATGACCCAGAACCATCCCTCAGGCCACTGGGGGATGCACCTAGCACCCCTGTCTGCCACTTTTCTCCATGCAGTAATGCCCCTGTTGCTCATCACTAACAGGTCTCTTTTCTGCAATCTGAGCTAGTTGTATTTCTGGTTCTTTAGCCTCTGGTTCCACAGCTGAGGTCATGAGAACAGCCGCCGTGTCTCTCTCTGCCCCCCCGTAGCCTTGCAAATAAAACAGCTGAGTTTAATAGATCACTGTAACTACTGACCAATGTCAGTGCTGTGAAAAAATGTTTGCCTCCTTATAGATTTCTTCTTTTTCTATTGTCGCGCTTCAATGTTTTAGATCAGTCAGTCAGTCATTTTCTACCGCTTATTCCATAGTGGGTCGCGGGGGAGCTGGTGCCTATCTCCAGCAGTCTATGGGTGGGAGGCGGGGTACACCATGGACAAGTTGCCAGTCCATCGCAGGGCAACACACAAACAACCACGCACACACTCATTCATACACCTAAGGCAATTTAGATTGACTAATTAACCTAACAAGCATGTCTTTGGACTGTGGGAGGAAGACGGAGTACCCGGTGAGAACCCACGCATGCACGAAAAAAACATGCAAACTCCATGCAGAAAGACCCCCGGCAGGGAATCGAACTCAGGACCTTCTGGCTGCAGGGCAACTGTTTTAGATCATCAAACAAATTTTAATATTGGATAAAGATAACCTTAGTGAATACTAAAAGCAGTTTTTATGTGATGATTTCACTCTTTAAAGGAAAAAAAGCTATCCAAATCAACCTGGCCTTTGGGAAAAAAGTAATTACCCCCCTAACCTAATAAGTAGGCCACCCTTAGCAGCAACATAGAAATCTGTGAGGGGACAAACACCTCTTCAGACCACTGTGCTGTGAGTAGGCTTTTCGCTAGGCGCCAACATCTGATCTGCTGTCCTCATTCACTGCTTGCTTGTACACATATTGCACATGTCCATGAATGGAGGCATGTAACTGAAACTTTACCTGTTCATAGGTAAACGTGTCCAGCATTCCCAGAATGAGTCCCTGAATCTCTGCCAGCTTCCCTCTTCCATAAACTGGGTCCTGATGAAAACAATGCAGCAGTGAGGGTCACATGTTTATAAATGCACATCAAACATCTCTTGTTAAAATTGATTGTATATTCTGCTAAACTGCATGTGGGGATGAGTCTTTTCGAGTGTTTTCATTGTTCATGGGTCGCTACAGCAAGTCAGGACAACTTGTACACAGACTTACAGTTTCTACACCGGATGCCCTTCCTGATGCAACCGAGAATCAAACCCGGTCATCCCCCCCGTATCAAAGACACAGACTTGCCCCGCTAAACCAGAAGGGTCTCTGCTAAACAGCATATACAAAACTAACAATGTTGATGTGAAGTAAAATTTCTTCATTTTCTGAAATTATTGACTCAAAGTACTTTGCATTTCTGGTAAAAAAAACAAAAAAAATGTCTATTTCAAACCTTTATTGTCAGCATCCCAGGGATTGACCATATTTGGCCCTACAAAAGTTTGCCTGCTTGGGGAAAGGATTTGAGCAACATCTAGTTTCATTTTCTATTGGGAACTACAGGAAAAAATGGAATTCAGAGTTGATGTGTGTGTAAATGAGAAAAACAATACAAGGACAGACAAAATCAGTCTCATCCATAGCTGAGATCAATTCCTAATCATCACATAAACTGCTATCTTGACGAAGAAGTCCTTTGGCATTCGTCTGGGAACCATGAGGCTCATGATTTATGTGTGAACAAATTGATCTGTCACTGATCTGTTGTTTGGAGGTGAAACACACTGTTAATCTGGGTACAATAACATGTATGGTTAGTATGTTTGGAGCTGACCGGGCCAATTTATTTATCTCTTTGCTGATTTTTCAAATTAACTTGTTTCATTCATTTACTCACCGTCACTGACAAAGGAATCACCTGAGAGAAAAGTCAATTTGGAAAGTGGCCCAAACCCACACATACAAACCTGCAGTATTTGCTGGATGATGGCAGGAAGAGAAATAAAGCTGCTCATACAGTTCATAACCTTCAGGGTCATCTCCTTCAGCCCTGGGACAATCACAAACATGTTATCTCACCAAATCAATAATCACAAGCTTTGCTTATCAGAATACAAGAAAATATCATGTCATGTGTTACGTTACGTTATGCTACGCTACGCTAAGTTACGTTACGTAATGGACGGACGGACGGGCGGAGTTTAGGAAGAGGACAAGTTGAGAACAGCTCATCTCAGAAACGGAGCTAATACATTTAAAGGTGGGAGCTGGTGGGAGCCAACTGATGACATCAACACCACAGTGTTGTAAACAAATTACAGATGTCCAAATAAATTCATCCCATGTGAGAGGACAATGATCCATAATGGGGGGGGCATGGTTTTTGCAGAACTATGATCTAAAAAGGGGTTCAAGGCCCTTCAACATAGCTTGAACAGAAACATTGCTGTTCGCTGGTGTCATGAATATGAAGGTCTGATGGTCATTAATGAAACACAAACTAAGCAAAAACCCCAATAAGAGAAACGAGCCTGAAATGGAGCCTTGATGTATCTCTTATTCTTCCAGGACAGAGAGGTGCAGCTGAAGAAAACGTTTCTAAATATGGCAATACACAATTTCATTTGAACTAGTCTGACCTGAGAGCAGGGAGGTTCCAGACTGGATTCTCTTACTTTGGGAGATCTTATCTGTGATATTATTTTGCAATTATATTTCTTTAATGATAAGCATGTCATTTTTTTTTTTTAGACAAACAAACAGAACTCTGTTTACAGATAATGTCAACTACTACAGGGTCAGACTGGTGGAAACTCAATGCAGGAGCGTTTTAATTTAAAACTCTGCATCTTCCAACATCACTGAGATACAGGGTAGGTATGATATGGTGTAAGAGGAACATAACATCAACTAACACTGTCCACAGTTGAGATTTCACGTTATGTTTTTGTAGCTTCGAGCCAAAGACTTTGTACAATTTCTTTTACATATAAAGATTCAAATTATTGGTGCCTGTGTGCATGTTTACCATCCGAGATGTGTTTATCACTGAGCCCCATCACCTCTTTCTGAGAGGCCATCATGGTGTCCAGGAGTGGAAACCACAGATCCTAGGAGGAGAAAAAGCCATTAGCTGTGGCGACATACTTCCCACAGTTCCCTGCTGCAAACTCTGCTTACCTTTCTTTGTTCTTGATCAAGGTTCTGACAGTTTCGATGACAGAAGAGAATCATTTGGTTTAGTGAACTCTTCACAGTCATCAGTGTTAAATCACCATCCACCTCTTCTTCATCACGTCTGTCAGCTCCTCCTCCAAATTCACAGCTCATCTCTGCAGCAAGGACATGCAGTCTTTCCTTCAGGGTCTTCAGAGGAAGATACAAACATTTAATGAAACCACTGGTGGCTAAAACACTGGTCCAGACATGTTAACAGATACATTCCCAAAAATGTGAATATTGTGTAAAAGTGCAATATTTTTTGCCAGTCATCTCAGAAGGTGAAACTCATATATGGATTCATTAAACATAGAGTGAAATATTCCAAGCCTTTGTTTCTTGTAATTTTGAAGACTATGGCGTACAGGTAAAGAAAACCCAAAATTAAGTGTCACTGAAAATTACAATACTGTGAAAAAGTTAATTATCTGACACTCATGGTATCACACCTTAATCCGCTAATTAACTCAAAACACCTGCAAAGGTTTGCTCAGTCTTTAAATGGTCTCTCACTCTGGGTCATAGGTCACACAATCATGGGGAAAACTGCTGACTGAAGAGATGTCCAGAAGACAGTCATCGACACAAGGAGGGGAAGCCACAAAAGGTCATTGCTGAAGAAGCTGGTTGTTCACAGAGTTCTGTATCCAACCATATTAACAGAAATGAGTGGAAGGAAGAAATGTGGTAGGAAAAGGAGCACCAGTAACAGGGAAACCGCTGTCTTGAGATAATTGTCAATCAAAATCTATTCACAAGTAGTGGACTGAGGCTGGAGTCGGTGCATCACAAGCCACCACACACAGACGAATACTAGACATGGGCAACAAATGTCGCATTCCTCGTGTCAAGCCACTTCTGAGCCAGAGATAACATCAGAACTGGACTGTTCCCCAGTGGTCCTGTTTTTAGATTAAAATAATTTCTGGATTTAATTTGGAAATCAAGGTCCCAGATTCTGGAGGAAGAGCGGAGAAACACAGAATCCACGTTGCTTGAAGTCCAGTGTGAAGTTTCCACAGTCAGTGATGATTTGGGGTGCCATGGCATCTGCTGGTGTTGGTCCACCGGGTTTTCTGAAGTCCACAGTCAACACAGCCATCTACAAGGACATTTTAGAGCACTTCATGCTTCCTTTCGCTGACAAGCTGTATGGAGATGCTGATTTTATTTTCCAGCAGGACTTAGTACTGGCCCACACTGCCAAAGCTACCAAAAGCTGGTTCATTGACCATGATGTTTCTGTTCTTGACTGGCCAGCAAACTGATGCAGTAATTCATGCAAGATGAATCCCAACCAAGTATTGAGGGCAAAGAAATGGACATACTTTCCAGAAGGCAACATTTGTGCTTAAAATATCCTTTTTTAATTGGTCTAATGTGATATTCAAATTTTCTGAGACACTGAATTTGGGGTTTTCTTTACCTGTGAGCCATATTCATCAAAATTACAAGAAGTAAAAGCTTGAAATATTTTACTCCATGTGGAATAAATCTCTATAAAATAACTGTTTCACTTTCTGAAATGACTGGCAAAAAATATTGCACTTTAATGCAATATTCAAATTTTTGAGATGTACCTGTATATGCTGTATGTTCTATGAATTAAAACCTCCCACCTGAAACAGCTACGTTTAGGCAATGTCTGAACAGAAAATTCCCCAGATTATGAGTACACTGATATGATCTGTACCTGAAGCAAGCCAGCAAATGCTCCATGAATATCTCCCTTCTTCTCCAGCAGATAGGCATTGGCGTCATTACAGTGGTACTTCTCTGTTATCTGGGCACAAAGTCATGGACTGTAAGAAATGATCAGATTACGTCTAGCTTGGTGAACAGATGCAAGCAGTAGAAAAAGGATGGGAGACATTTCCTCTTCCAGAGAGGCTCTACGGTGCAGTCTGGACTGACTTTTTAATTTCCCTTTGGGATTAATAAAGTATTTTTGAAATGAATTGACTGAATTGATTGATTGTTATTGGACTTCTGTGCTAGTCACGGATTGTCCATAATGAACACCATGTTCAAACATAAGGGTGTACATCAGTGTACTTGGCACCAGGACAACCTAGGTAGGAGGTCAATGATCAACTTTGTTTTCGTATCATCAGACCTTCGGCCGCATGTTTTGGACACTCGGGTGAAGAGAGGGGCTGAGCTGTCCACTGATCACCACCTGGTGGTGAGTTGGATCCGTTGGGGGAGGAGAAAGCCGGACAGACTTGGCAGGCAAAAACTCGGGCCTGGGAGGACTTTGGTGAGGCCATGGAGAAGGACTACCAGTTGGCCCCGAAGCGATTCTGGCAAACCGTCCGGCGCCTCAGGAGGGGGAAGCAGTGCTTTGCCAACACTGTTTACAGTGGGGTTGGGGAGCTGCTGACCTCGACTGGGGACAATATCGGGCGGTGGAAGGAGTACTTCGAGGATCTCCTCAATCCTGCCATCACGCATTCCGTGGTGGAAACAGAGGCTGGGGACTCGGGGCTGGACTCTTTCATCACCCAGGCTGAAGTCACCGAGGTGATTAAAAAGCTCCGCGGTGGCAAGGCTTCGGGGGTGGATGAGATCTGCCCCGAGTACCTCAAGTCTCTGGATGTTGTAGGGCTGTTATGGTTGACACGACTCTTCAACATTGCATGGCGGTCGGGGACAGTGCCTCTGGATTGGCAGACTGGGGTGGTGGTCCCCGTACATAAGAAGGGTGACCGGAGGGTGTGTTCCAACTACAGGGGGATCACACTCCTCAGCCTCCCTAGTAAGGCCTACGCCAGGGTATTGGAGAGGAGAGTCCGGTCGATAGTCGAACCTCGGCTTCAGGAAGAGCAGTGTGGTTTTCGTCCCGGCCGTGGAACACTGGACCAGCTCTATACCCTCTACAGGGTACTCGAGGGTTCATGGGAGTTTGCCCAACCGGTCCACATGTGTTTTGTGGACATGGAGAAAGCATTCGACTGTGTCCCTCGTGATGCTCTGTGAGGGGTGCTCCAGGAGTATGGAATCGGGGGCCCTTCACTAGGGGCCATCCGGTCTCTGTACAAGCGGAGCAGGAGTTTGGTCCGCATTGCCGGCACTAAGTCGGACCTGTTCCCGGTGCATGTTGGACTCCGGCAGGGCTGCCCTTTGTCACCGGTCCTGTTCATAACTTTTATGGACAAGATTTGGGGGTCTGGTTTGGGGACCAGTGGATTTTGTCTCTTCCTTTTGCAGATGACGTGGTCCTGCTAGCCCCTCTAGCTAAGACCTACAGCACGCACTGGGCCGGTTCGCAGCCGAGTGTGAAGCGGCTGGGATGAAAATCAGCTCCTCCAAGTCCGAGGCCATGGTTCTCGACCGGAAAAGGGTGGCTTGTCCTCTTCAGGTTGGAGGGGAGTTCCTGCCTCAAGTGGAGGAGTTTAAGTATCCTCAAGTGGAGGAGTTTAAGTATCTCGGGGTCTTGTTCACAAGTGAGGGAAGAATGGAGTGGGAGATTGACGGACAGATCGGTGCGCTGCCACAGGTGTTCCAGGCACGTCCCACCGGGAGGAGGCCCAGGGGACAACCCAGGACACGCTGGAGGGACTATGTCTCTCGGCTGGCCTGGGAACGCCTTGGGCTCCCCCCCGGAGAAGCTGGAGGAGGTGTCTGGGGAGAGGGACGGCTGGGCGTCTGCTGAGTCTGCTGCCACCGCAACCCGGTCCCGGATAAAGCGGAAGACGACGAGTACGAGTCCGAGTGAATTGACTGCTTATACAAGATCATAATGTTTATGAGATACAGCAGCACCCAGGGACAGTCTATTAATCCGCCACGTTAAGAGCATTTTCATGTAAAGTGACAAAAAGTGCTGTTGTCCTTGCCATAACAACAGGAAGGTAAATATTGTCCTTGATGTGGTGGACACAAGATAATAAGCAAAAGTCAGATCTTTTGTACGTTTTTTGTTGCTCAAATATACCAGATGAGGCGAACGATTATATAATGTAATGGCTGTTCAATATTTTTAAAGTTATATAAAAAAACTTTAAAGGAAAAGGACAGTAGCTGCAGGCACGCTGAAGTGACCCATCATTTCAATACTTCATCATACTGCTGTAAACCAGCAGACAGAGGTGACATCATATTTGTGTTTGTCTGCCATGACAACCAGAACTCACAAAACTCTTGCTTCAAACATCCCTCCAGGTTGTTTAAAACCAATTACAAAGAATTCTGTAGAATCTAATAATATTAGACAGTATAACAAAGTACCTGTATGGCCTCCTCAAGTCTGTAATGCTGAGAGGTGTGGAGGAACTTTAGAAGCTCTTGGGGTTCAAAACGGCACATCAGCTCCAGCAGAAGCTCATAAAGCTCAGACTCCAGAGGCAGACGGGGCGCTGACTGAGATCCTTCCCTGTTATAGAGAGCAGGTAACAAAAAGAGGGACAGGTACCAGATTAGAACAGAGGATTGGAGGTCTATTGCTCTCAAATGCAGGAGGAAGGTTGTCAAGTGCAAACCGTACTGAGGCTCCAGGAGGCAGCTGAGAAACTGGAACAGTAGTTGGTCATTCTACAGAGACACAGAAAGAGAAGGAGAGGAGGACAGAAACAGACTCAGAGAAGCCGTTTTAACACATAAACCTGTACAATGTGTTAAGAACAAGGAGCATACACTGACCAACCACTTTATTAAGTTCACCTGTCCTGCTTGTTAACACTAATAGTAAATAAGCCATGATAGCAAATCAATGCTTAGGCTTACTGACATGGTGAAGACGACTTGTTGAAGTTCAAACTGAGCCTTAGAACAGACTCTCAACGTGGCATGGTCATTGGTGCCAGGCGGTCCGGTCTCAGTGTATCAGAAACTGCTGATCTACTAGGTTTTCATACAGAACCACCTCACCGGTTTACAAAGAATGACTTGTTGATGGACCTCCCGTTGCCAGCAACAGCAACTTTAACTATTCTGCAAACATTTTCCATGACGTTTAGGAATGTGTTCATGGTTAGATGAGAAAACCAGACTCTAACACTTCCCAAAGGTGTTTTAAGAAGGTTGAGGTTGAGGTGAAGACCAGTCAAGATTCTTCACACCAAACTTTATACACCTGCAGCCATGAAAGCAGTCTGCCCATCCCCATGTCAGAGGAGGATGTGTAGACTGCACTTTTCCCCTCAATGACATACAATTCAAATTTAGCTGTTTGGAAATGTTTCAGTTATAAAAACCACAGACAGAACTGGTGAGGACACTGTAGCAGCACCACCCATCACTTCTGTTATGGTAACCCCTTTTTAAATCACAGCTGATAAGCTACGGCTTTGTCTGTAAAGCAGCTGACTGCCGACTCTACCCCAGCAGATAGCCCAACTAATTAACAAGCTAATATGAGGCTGTTAACTCTGTGAACTCAGAGATCACGTGTTTGTTGTCCCTGCCTTCGAGGGCTCTACTTCCCCATCTTTGAGGCCCTGTTGGAACCTGACTTCACCAGGTCAATCAGTCCATTTAGAGTTTAAGATCCAGTCCATCTTCCACACTTTTCCATTACATCTTTTGTTTACTGATTATCCTTCTGACTAATAATAATGTTAAATAGTACAATAATTATTAATCAAATATTCCATCTATAGGTTTTCACCCTTGAAAAAAGTCTGCGTACTGTGAAATGAACTTTATCTATGTCATTGTTTCATCAGCTTCATCCTCCCACAACACACTGTATCCATGACAACACATGCTGAGGGTTTTGCTGCTGGCATACTGTGTAACGTTATCTCGCTTAAACAAGCTTTAATCCATTAAAGGCAGAGCAGAGTCAGGTGTACTTGACTCCACGGACGTACTCGCGGACTCCGCGCTGCTCATAGTACTACAGGGGTTGGACAATGAAACTGAAACACCTGGTTTTAGACCACAATAATTTATTAGTATGGTGTAGGGCCTCCTTTTGCGGCCAATACAGCGTCAATTCGTCTTGGGAATGACATATACAAGTCCTGCACAGTGGTCAGAGGGATTTTAAGCCATTCTTCTTGCAGGATAGTGGCCAGGTCACTACATGATACTGGTGGAGGAAAACGTTTCCTGACTCGCTCCTCCAAAACACCCCAAAGTGGCTCAATAATATTTAGATCTGGTGACTGTGCAGGCCATGGGAGATGTTCAACTTCACTTTCATGTTCATCAAACCAATCTTTCACCAGTCTTGCTGTGTGTATTGGTGCATTGTCATCCTGATACACGGCACCGCCTTCAGGATACAATGTTTGAACCATTGGATGCACATGGTCCTCAAGAATGGTTCGGTAGTCCTTGGCAGTGACGCGCCCATCTAGCACAAGTATTGGGCCAAGGGAATGCCATGATATGGAAGCCCAAACCATCACTGATCCACTCCCATGTTTCACTCTGGGCATGCAACAGTCTGGGTGGTACGCTTCTTTGGGGCTTCTCCACACCGTAACTCTCCCGGATGTGGGGAAAATAGTAAAGGTGGACTCATCAGAGAACAATACATGTTTCACATTGTCCACAGCCCAAGATTTGCGCTACTTGCACCATTGAAACCAATGTTTGGCATTGGCATGAGTGACCAAAGGTTTGGCTATAGCAGCCCGGCCGTGTATATTGACCCTGTGGAGCTCCCGAAATTACAGGTGTTTTAGTATCATTGTCCAACCCCTGTATGTTCTGCCTTTAGAATTTAATGCTTTTTGTCAAATACATTTTAAACCTCAGATTTGTATAAAAAATGTAAACCCACCAATAACATGTTTGTCATGCTCTGCAGAAAAATGTAGATTTGAGCCTGAAGTTTAATCTCAGCCCTAAAGCTAACCAAAACATCGAACTAAAAAACAATGTGCCTAAATGTTGAGATAATTTAAAAAGTGAAAGCTGTGTATAGGTTGCATAAAGTCTGAAGTGATCATGGTGATTAGTTTTACCTGCAGTTCAGAGATGATTGACTGCACCTCATCTTTGAAGTGCCACACCACAAGGTCAGCTAATTTACCAGGGTCCAGGCTCACCAGCTCCTGTGAATATATGATAATATACTTGCTAATCAGCCTTTGATAAATTGCCTGTTAAAGAAAGACTGATGCAGAAACCAAACAGGATGAAAGTGTATAACATGTTTAGTCCAGCTAAGGCAGAACGTCCCATCTAATCTATTTCCCTGAAGAAGAGCTGAAGGACCAGGCTGCTGGGAGATATCATTCCTGCTTCACTTAGCCATCTGTCTTCAACTTAATCTGACCGCTAACAGCAGAGCTCCTGACCTGCATGTGCTGCAGCACTTTGTGCTTGACTTTTAGTTTCTCTTCAGAGCTGTAGCCCGGCATGGACATCAGATTGTGGATGTAGCTGAAGACTTCCGACTAAGACACATAAACACACACAAATATTTACAAAAATATTACAGAAAACACCAGATTATTTCAATTTGTTATTATGATCAAGGAGTTACAGCTGGTGTAGCGTCTAGTTTTGGCATGGCCCAGTTTGATCCACCAAAGATTTAAATCAGGATTGATACTTTGGAATCAACTCAACTTTTTCTGTGCACTGCCTGTCAGTTAGCTGAAAGAAGGCTCCAATATTTTTCCCTTGCTTAAAACAAAGACAAATCCACCCATCCCTAAAGCAGTTAGAAAGCTACAGTTGCTAGACTACAATTGGCCTTTCTGTTATACAGCTGCCTGCAGACTGAGCTGATAGCCTGACTAATTAACCAGCTAATATCAGCTTGTTGACCTGTGTTACTATACTGTTACTATATAAATGCAGAAAAGCAAAAAGGTACAATATTCTGCAAGATCAGCTCATATACTTGAAAACTAATGCTATTTTAGCAGGTGTTTGCATTAGTCCATGTATCAGAATCCAAATAATAAGTAAATGGTAAAGATACAATTACTATCAGGGTGCTCTGCCGTGTTTCGTCCTGTTAAAAGGGAGTTTTCCTCTCCACTGTCGCTACAAGCATGCTCAGCATGAAGGATTGCTGCAAAGTCAACGCAAGCGATTGTCTACTGTCTCTACATGCTCCTCCAAGAGGAGTGAATGCTGCAAGTCACTGACTCGATGCAATCTGCTGGGTTTCCTTAGATAGAAAACACACTTTTTTAACCAATTTGAATAATAAACTGAATCTGTTTAATAGTTAGGATTATTGGAATGTATGTACCTGACTTGAAATGTGGATGATTCGACGGAATTGACTTTGTAAAGTGCATTGAGACGACGTGTTGTGAACTGCCGCTATATAAATAAAACTGAATTGAACTATAACTGTAATAGTCAACATATTATTTTGGCATGAATATTATACATTATAAATATCATACCCTGAGAATCTCATACTTATTACATAATAAT
Organism: Girardinichthys multiradiatus; assembly: GCF_021462225.1. NCBI lineage: Eukaryota > Metazoa > Chordata > Actinopteri > Cyprinodontiformes > Goodeidae > Girardinichthys > Girardinichthys multiradiatus. Next base: position 6,785,890 of record NC_061814.1, read on the forward strand.
TAATGTTGGTAAAAATTTATAAAATCTCTAACATTATTCCACCACTATGGTTGGTAGATCCAAACACCTTAGATACCTTTCGAAGTGGATCTTGCAGATAGCAGTCCACAATCAGGTCGTACAGAAGTTTCTTCTCATAAAGGAATTCACAGATCTGGTAGCTGGAGGGCAGCAGAGTCATGAACACACACTACATTATGTAAGAACAATCAAGACTTGTAAAACGTAATGTCATTGAGTTCTCGGTTTTCTTCAGAAGTTCACCAATGTTAATTAATCTCTTGATGACAGTAGAAAGTAATAAAATGCAGCAGTGTGGAACCAACCACCAATTTGTCCCAGCAGAATGGAAATTAATGGGACTGCACAATAATAGGATAACTAAAACTGCAGCATTACTGTTGAATATTCATTTTTCATCTGGGACTAAGCCACTGATTTCCTTCCTTTGAATCATCTCATCATAACAGAGTAAGTGCAGTACCTCAGTTGCTTAAATCCTTACCTGGCATTAGCATTGGCCAACGTTGGAGTCCATTATGATACTGTATAAGCATACAGAACTTCAGCATATGGTGTTTAAGATAATAGCTTAGCAAATATTGCATGTATGCAGCTCCCTCAGATTGCAATGTTGATTGTGTTTTAATATTGTGCAGCTCTAAAATGACCCATTTAAGGTACAACTCAGAAGCTGAACAATCTCATTGGTCAGAAAAGGTTAGGTTCTGGTAGAACCCAGACTAATAAACAGAGCTTGTTAACCTAAATATCCTGACGTGATTTTCATGTTTAAAAAGAACTCATCTGATATAAATCATAATGTTTGTTACTTACAACTTTGCTTTTTCTGCCAGTGTGAAGAGCCTTTCTTCATTAAACTGGACCATGCCCCCAACCTGCAGCAGCTCTAGTAGAACCTAAGAACCAGATAAACAAACATTACTTACAGTGTCTTGAAAAAGTATTCACCCCTCTTGGCATTTTTCGTGTTTTTTTGCCTAACAACTTCCAGCTAAAATAGATTGAGAGTTTTCATTATTTCATTTACAGAACATTCCTACAACTTCGAGGACATATTATTATTTCTATTATCAAGCAAGCAACACACAGGACAGAATAACAGAAAACTTCAGCATGCATAACTGTTCACCCCCTCTAAAGTCCGTACTTTGTTTAGCCACCTTTTGCAGCAATTACAGCTGCAAGTCGCTTTGGATAAGTCTCTATGAGATCGCCACATCTTACTACTGGGACTTTGGCCCATTCCTCGGGTTAAACGGCCCTAGCTCTTTCATGTTGGATGGTTTTTGCTTGTGAACAGCAATCTTCAATTCTAACCACAGATTCTCAATTGGATTAAGGCCTGGACTTTGACTAAGCCACTCAAACACATTCAAATGTTTCACCTTAAACCACTCGAGTGTTGCTTTAGCAGTATGCTTCGGGTCACCGTCCCAGCCTCAAACTACAGGCACACCGACAAGTTTCCAGTTTCTCCGTCAACACTGCTGAAAAACATTTCCACAGCATGATGCTGCCACCACCATGTTTCACGGTGGGGATGGTGTTGGAGTGATGGGATGTGCTGGGTTTGCGTCAGATGTAGCGTTTTCCTTGGTGGCTGAAAAGCTCTGTTTTTAAATGTTTTTTTGGCCACTCTACGGAGAGAACAGCTTATTGTGGTCCCATGAATAGATACTCCAGTCTCTGCTGTGGAACTCTGCAGCTCCTCCAGAGTTACCTTTGATCTCTGTGCTGACTCTGATTAATGCGCTCCTTGCCCAGTCTGTGGGTATAAATGCAGACTGTGGAAGAACCACAGTGCTGGTATTATTGGACCTTAGTGCAGCATTCGACACTGTTGATCACTCCATTTTATTAGAGCGCCTGGAAAATTGGGTCGGCCTTTCTGGTACAGCACTCAACTGGTTTAAATCCTACTTGAAGGACAGGGACTTTTTAGTGTCAGTAGGTAACTTTGCATCAGAGAGCACAAAAATCACATGTGGTGTTCCCCAAGGGTCCATCTTAGGGCCCCTCCTATTCAATATCTACATGCTCCACCTAACTCAGATTTTAATAAACAACAACGTAAGTTATCATAACTATGCAGACGACACACAGCTATACGTTACGATGTCACCAGGTGACCATGAACCCATTCAGGCGCTGGGTAAATGCTTAGAATGCATGGATGGGCCTAAAATTTCTTCAGCTGAATCAAAACAAAACTGAAGTAATAATTTTTGGACCAAAGGAAGAGCGTTTAAAAGTTAGCACACAGCTTCAGTTAATACAGCGAGAAACCACCAGTCAGGCTCGAAACCTGGGTGTAGTTGATGGACTCAGACCTGAACCTTCAGAGGCACATAAAGACAGTAAATAGGTCGGCCTTCTATCACCTAAAAAACGTCTCCAGGATTAAAGGACTAATGTCTCAGCAGGACCTAGAAAAACTAATTCATGCGTTCATCTTTAGTAGAATTGATTACTGCAACGGTGTCTTCACAGGTGTGCCTAAAAAGTCGATCAGACAGCTGCACTTGATCCAGAACGCTGATGCCTGCATCCTCACTAGAACTAAGAAAGTGGAGCACATCAGCCCGGTTCTAAAGTCCCTACACTGGCTCCCTGTAGCTCAGAGAATAGACTTTGAAATACTTCTGTTAGTCTATAAATCACTGAATGGCTTAGCACCAAAATACATTACAGACTTGTTGTCAGTGTATCAACCACCCAGAACTCTCAGGTCTTCTGGCTCAGATCTACTCTGCATACCCAGAACCAGAACCAAACATGGAGAAGCAGCTTTTAGTTCTTATGCTCCACTAATCGGGAATAAACTCCCAGAAAACTGTAAAAGCGCCAAAACCCAAAGTTGCTTTAAATCAAGATTAAAAACTTGTTTGTTTAGAGTGGCCTTTGACTGTGCCATCTAGGCATAATTTGTTGCGTTTTCAGTCCAATTTTTCTTTCATTTTCTTATCCATCATTCTATTCTCTTTTTTCTTAATTAGCTCTATTGTTTGATTTTCTGTATCATTGTAATGTTTTTCCTTATGTACAGCACCTTGAGTGCCTTGTTGCTGAAAAGGGCTAAATAAATAAACTTGACTTGACTGGATTCTCTCTTGGCAGGTGTGTTGTGGTACCATGTGCTACCATTAGAATATGGTGGATTTGATGGTGCTCCAGGGGAACATCAAAGATCTGGATATTTTTAAGCCTTAGGGGGGTGAAGACTTTTGCAAGGCGCTGTATGATTTCCTCATATCAAACGCTCTTCACATTTTTCTCTAAAATGTTTTTTTGCAAGAATAAAGAATGTTGTGCTTAATCTTACTTTGTCTTAGTCCTGATGTTTTACACATCAGGAAATAACAGAAAAAACTGAGTTCCAAAGTAGAAGAAGTGTGGAACCAAAACCTTTTCTGTGAAGAACCTTGTCATGTGGCAGTCGCTGGTATGGGTAATACTGATAGTGATTATTTATAAAGTACATTTTAATTTAAATTGAAATACGTGACACATGAAAAACATAGTGAATGAAATATGATCCTGCAATTTCCAAAGACAGGGAAGAGTGTAAGTGGGAGACAGCTTTATGTTTACATGTACCTGCTGCCTTTCAGTATGTCGAGAGTCATCATCTGGGCAACACAGGAACTCCAGCACCTGAGGAGAAAGGAGACAGAACAGTCCCTCAGACACTAGGGAGACACACTGTGTCTGTCTTTCAATCTTCAGTTTTTCTCTAGTAGACAAATAGTACAAAACTCAATGAATTGTAGTTCAATTGACTGCAAACACATTGCATATGGCTTGATTTATTGTACTGTATGCTCAGACAGTTTATTCTAAATATTCACCAAAAAAACAGAGAAACCAACCAATAATCATGAAATGATTTCCTTTTTAAAGATCATGAAACTAAACTGCATGAAACACCTGTGTTACACAGCGCTGCAGTTCTGATCAGAACTTCATTTCCTGTGGATAAAATCACACACATAGCGTCTTGGATCCAAAATGATCTTCAAACTGCAGTACAGCTAGAAACATCTCAAACTGGGAGCCTACAGCCTTATAAAATCAGTCTGCTGGCTCTTTGTGTTTTTGCACCTTGCTTTGGGACTAAACCCAATCCCATTTTAGCAACACTTACCTGTAGTTAGGAAAGATTTGTATATTTGCAGTTTGATATAAACATATCAAACCTCAGCTGTAATAAACCTGTCTGCCTTCCAGCCAAGTCAAAGAGAAATAAAACATCAAGCAGATTGATAAAGTTTTGGATGACCAAAGGACAACAAGTTGCACTCAGGTGGACCACCCCTGAGTCATCAGCATTTTATCACAAATAATAAAAGCAAGAATACAATTAAATTATGTTAGATGATGATTTTGTTGCAGGGCAAAAATGCATTTGAAATATGTTTGAAATTAATTAAAATATATTTAACCACTTTGCACAATAATCTGACAATAATCTGAACTGTCACTTCAAAAACTCTGCAAAGTTTGTAAAACCCATTGAAAAAACTGAAAGCCATGACTTTATACCTGATTTTGTAGGTGGTTGTGCTTGATTTCATTTCTGTGGTGGCCTCAGTAATCATTGTCTTTATTTCTGTCCTAAAGGTGGCTGGAAAAGCTGCCTTAGTGATAATATAAGCTGTCAGGTTTTAATGTGGACTCACTCCATACAACAAGCTAACAAGGAAATTACCTTAATGTAAAAAAATGGAGCATTTCCCACTGTCAAAAGTCTTGTTTTGAGAAATAAATCTAAATATAAAAAAACGTTTGAATACCTGATCAAAAAGGTTCCTGTTCACAAAAAGCGTGTTGTTTGGCTTGGCCAGCTGGCGAGCCAGGAAGGTGAAGAGACCACCAACCTGGGAGGGAGTGAAGTCAGGGTTTTCCACCATTACCTGTAATACAAACACATTGGTTTTATGTTAATTAGGGTACAAAGAAAGACACAAAATAAAAATGAAAGGAGTTATTGACCATTTTAGATCTCTGATCATAGCCAGGTTTTAAGAAGGCGTCAATAAACAGTCAGCAGTTTTTCTGATGTGATCAAAGTGAGATAAATACATTAAGGTTTTAATCTGGCTTCAACTGTGGGTTTTCTATAAATTCCCCCAGTTTCTCTGGATCATTGCCAGGAAAAACATTGAAGGAATGGTTCTGCAGAGTCGTCTTTCCCTTCAAACCTTTTACAGTAAAAAATGATGTTCTGGCAGCATTTGGTAAAGTCTAGAAATATGAAATTCTAAGTTACATTAGAGTCACGTGTTGACAGATCACTAGGGTTTCAAAATTGGTTGGTAATCCTCAGGGCTCTGTAGTCAGACCAAAACCATTCCTTCATACTGTAGATCTAGTCATTAGGCAAACTATAAGATATCATTTCAATAGTTATTCATTAAGGTGTTTATGGTGCTTACACTTTAAGATTAGTACCACTACAAAAAACTATTAAAAAATAGTATTTAAAAGAAAATACTGGAACCCTAAAAATTATCAATAAGCAGTGATCAAGACTACGTTCTTTCATTAGCAGCTGTAATGTTAACGAGCACTAATACAAAATTCAGGAGCACCTTCAAATTTGACCTAACACTTTTAAAGTACATGGATAACAACATTTCTATTTCTAAAGGTGAACATCACAGAATTAAGCTTAAGTGTTAATTTTTGTTGGTAAAACAACTTGTTTATTAGTTAATAAGAAATGAATACAAATGCAATGAGCCCATTTACACAATAAAAAAACAAGTTATAATTATATAAATGATTATATAAATGAGCTGCATGTTGTTTCTGACTGTCAAACATTTACTCTAACTCAATGTGTACAATCACATGACATTAACAATGACGTGACCCATGCATGCCGTGAGAGACAGCTGATCCTTCTGGAGCTGTATGGACTGAATTAAAATTCCTCCCTTCAACATGCTGCTGACAACCACTTCCTTCACAGCTTTAAGACGTGTGGTATATTCAAAGACTGATTCATGTTTGAGGCTGTGTCAGAAAATAATTTCCTTTTTTAAATATTGGCAGCTCGAGTCACACATGAAATACAAAACATTCATTCATTTGCTATATTTTCACCCCTAACTGCTGCTGATCAGTTTCCAATGGAAATGACTGTTTTCTTTGAAAGTGGGATCTCCTGTTAATGTCACAGCTTATTCTCATCAGTAACTTACTTGCATTAGAGAGCAGTGTGTGTACTCGTTTGTTTAGAAATAAGAACATATTGTAGTTTTAAAAGACCAAAGAGACAAGTACAGTAAGCTTCATCCTGAGACCCGACGGGACAAACAAAACAACATGTTTTATTTGTGTTGCCATTATTTTGGGATGTTACCTGAAGTAACATGTCCACTATCCTCTGCTGGTACTCCAGAGCCTGCTTGTCATTCTGGACATCATCAAATGTCTGGAATAAATAAACAAAAACAAGGATACCACAAAACAATAATTTACCATATGGATGGTAATTTATTGATATGAACTAAACCATGTAATGTAAGAGTGGTAGCTAGAACATCTATCTATCTATCTATCTATCTATCTATCTATCTATCTATCTATCTATCTATCTATCTATCTATCTATCTATCTATCTATCTATCTATCTATCTATCTATCTATCTATCTATCTATCTATCTATCTATCTATCTATCTATCTATCTATCTATCTATCTATCTATCTATCTATCTATCTATCTATCTATCTATCTATCTATCTATCTATCTATCTATCTATCTATCTATCTATCTATCTAAAACGTACAGCTTGGTACACTTTAAGCATGAATAAATAAATAATATATGATTTTTACAACTGTTACTTTGATTAGCAGTGAACAGAGAATCTTCTTTATTTTTATTTCTAAATTAATTTGATTTTATTATGTTCTAAAACTTTAAAAAGTGGAAAGTATAAAACTGGCTGGAGATTTGGTTGGTTTTTTTTCATTAATAAAGTAGTATAAGCAGGCATAGCCACTGGCTGGATAGATAGATCATACAACAATAAAACCACTTGAAAATAAAGTTGTAGTTCTGTCCATCTTTCTGTCTCCACTGGATGAGAAAACTTATTGTTCCCAAATAGCAGAGCGTAGTGATAGCCGTCCTGTTTTGTTTGGTGTCACTTTTAGAAGGTGCGCTACAGAACGTTGCATTTAACACTTAGTTCTGCACATAAACATTCGGCATGTGTTCAGGTAGAAAACCACTAAGCTGTGGTGTACCTCAGGGACCATTTCTAGTCACCCCTTCTATTCTTCATGTGCAGGCTTAATTTAGGTAAACTTGGGATGATGTATCTGATTAAGATGAAGTAATGCTGACTAAACATTATATACAGGTCCTTCTCAAAATATTAGCATATTGTGATAAAGTTCATTCTTTTCCATAATGTCATGATGAAAATTTAACATTCATATATTTTAGATTTATTGCACACTAACTGAAATATTTCAGGTCTTTTATTGTCTTAATACAGATGATTTTGGCATACAGCTCATGAAAACCCAAAATTCCTATCTCACAAAATTAGCATATCATTAAAAGGGTCTCTAAACGAGCTATGAACCTAATCATCTGAATCAACGAGTTAACTCTAAACACCTGCAAAAGATTCCTGAGGCCTTTAAAACTCCCAGCCTGGTTCATCACTCAAAACCCCAATCATGGGTAAGACTGCAGACCTGACTGCTGTCCAAAAGGCCACTATTGACACCCTCAAGCAAGAGGGTAAGACACAGAAAGAAATTTCTGAACAAATAGGCTGTTCCCAGAGTGCTGTATCAAGGCACCTCAGTGGGAAGTCTGTGGGAAGGAAAAAGTGTGGCAGAAAACGCTGCACAACGAGAAGAGGTGACCGGACCCTGAGGAAGATTGTGGAGAAGGGCCGATTCCAGACCTTGGGGCACCTGCGGAAGCAGTGGACTGAGTCTGGAGTAGAAACATCCACAGCCACCGTGCACAGGCGTGTGCAGGAAATGGGCTACAGGTGCCGCATTCCCCAGGTCAAGCCACTTTTGAACCAGAAACAGCGGCAGAAGCGCCTGACCTGGGCTACAGAGAAGCAGCACTGGACTGTTGCTCAGTGGTCCAAAGTACTTTTTTCGGATGAAAGCAAATTCTGCATGTCATTCGGAAATCAAGGTGCCAGAGTCTGGAGGAAGACTGGGGAGAAGGAAATGCCAAAATGCCAGAAGTCCAGTGTCAAGTACCCACAGTCAGTGATGGTCTGGGGTGCAGTGTCAGCTGCTGGTGTTGGTCCACTGTGTTTTATCAAGGGCAGGGTCAATGCAGCTAGCTATCAGGAGATTTTGGAGCACTTTATGCTTCCATCTGCTGGAAAGCTTTATGGAGTTGAAGATTTCATTTTTCAGCACGACCTGGCACCTGCTCACAGTGCCAAAACCACTGGTAAACGGTTTACTGACCATGGTATCACTGTGCTCAATTGGCCTGCCAACTCTCCTGACCTGAACCCCATAGAGAATCTGTGGGATATTGTGAAGAGAACGTTGAGAGACTCAAGACCCAACACACTGGATGAGCTAAAGGCCGCTATCGAAGCATCCTGGGCCTCCATAAGACCTCAGCAGTGCCACAGGCTGATTGCCTCCATGCCACGCCGCATTGAAGCAGTCATTTCTGCAAAAGGATTCCCGACCAAGTATTGAGTGCATAACTGTACATGATTATTTGAAGGTTGACGTTTTTTGTATTAAAAACACTTTTCTTTTATTGGTCGGATGAAATATGCTAATTTTGTGAGATAGGAATTTTGGGTTTTCATGAGCTGTATGCCAAAATCATCCGTATTAAGACAATAAAACACCTGAAATATTTCAGTTAGTGTGCAATGAATCTAAAATATATGAATGTTAAATTTTCATCATTACATTATGGAAAATAATGAACTTTATCACAATATGCTAATATTTTGAGAAGGACCTGTATAATAGAAGGCAACTCACTAAACCAGGCAAATATAAAAGATAATAGATGAAGAATGGCAATAAATATGTATCAGTAAATACTCAGGACCAGACATCTAGTTAGAAGCTGAGCTTTTCTTTTGTCAATTTCAATAATACAAGCAATGTGAAATAAGAACTTTGAATAAAAGTCTAAAAAATGAAACCCAATAAGACTAACGGTCTGTTAATTACAAGTTATGTAGTTTTAAAGTTTGTTGGCAAATTTCTATCATTATAATTCCTGTTAACTACCAGAAAGAAAGCTCACCATGGCAAGTACATTGAGAAATTCCCGGGTATCAAAGTGGAGGAGCGTATGAATAAATGGGAAAACCTCCTCCTTCTGTGATGAGTCGCCTGAATGGAGACGGATGAGGAACTCAAACACCTGACACAAGAACAGAAACAAAAACAACTAAATTACATTTCTTTCAAACTGCTGGGCTTCAGTCACTCTGTTCATCTAATATAATCAAGGAGTGAAGTTATTCATGATCGATACAAACAAAGGAATGAGCACTGTTTTGTAAAGTGCTCCATAAACAAGGATTTATTTACCTATGTTATAAATCTTATTACCAGTGTATTTACGACAGAAAACTGGTATCTATTAGGATGCATTATCAGTCCTGCATTGCTCTCAATTCACCTTAATTAAATGTATTTTAAATGTCCGATTCACAACAACTATTATCTCAAGGCACACAGCAGGACAAAGGTTCAATTCACGTCTAATAATAAGGCATCCAGTTCAGTTCTATTACAAAAAATCCAGTACCATCAAATTATAATGTTGACCCTATTTCTTTATCTGAGATGAAGTGGATGTTTTTCTGTAAGGAGACCAAAAAAACTGCTTCATTATCACTACAATTTGGTTTGAAATATATAAACCAGCGAAATAGCCATTACTTCATTTCATGAGTTGTTTTCACAGAGCACCTTATGTCTGAACAGCACACCAACCAGATGGGTCTACACACCTGGTTCTTGACCTGAACTACCAGATCTTCAGGGATGTCTCCGATCGGATATGCTCTTCCAGCAAGACAGCAGCTACATCCAAGGATCCAGACAAAAACATGTTTATTGGTCAGGGCTTTGTGATGCATTATTAGTCTTATTTTAAAATATAAACAGCTATATTTTGACAGGGAGTTTTATTTAACATGTAACATACAGTTGATATAAAAATGACTCAGCCTAACTTAGCTTTATTCTAATGTCTCCAAAGGACAACAGGTTAGTCAAAACACATAGTCCTAAAGGTACAAATTGAATATAAACACCAAACAAACTAAAATACAGTGATCAAGGTGATATATACATAGATTTGTAAAAAAAAAAAAAAAAAAAGGATTAAAAAGCAATAAATAAATTGAAAACAAATAAGTTTGTATAATCAATATATTCTATGCCTTTTTTCTAAATATAGGTAAACCTACAAAAGCACATGAATGGAGATGTGATGCCTCTAAACCCTAATACAGTGGGGAAAATAAGAATTTGATACACCTCTAATGTTGTGTGTTTTCTGTAATTTTCATCATAGGTAAACTTGAACTGAATCTAAAAAGTACAGAAAATGTCATTTTATGATATTTAAATAATTAAAGTCTTTAAGAAACTCTCCTATCCTCTTAATTGCACCCATTTGGACTTGTTACCTGTCTAAAACACACCTGTTCACACACTCAATAAGTCAGACTCCAACCTCACCCTAATGGGCAAGACCATAGGACTGATAGGACATCAGGGACAAAATTATAGTGCTGAACAAGGCCGGGATGGCTCACAGGACAATAGCCAAGAAGCTTAGTGAGATGGCAACAACTGTTGAAGCAATTATTAGAAGATGGAAGAAGTTCAAGATGACGGTCAATCTCCCTTGATCGGGGGCTCCATGCAAGATCTCTCCTCATGGGGCATCAAAGATCAAGAGGAAGGTGAGGGATCAGCCCAGAACTACACTGCAGAACCTAGTCAATGACATGAAGAGAGCTGGGACCACGGTCTCAAAGAAGACCATTAGTAACACACTACAGCACCAATATCATTTTATGATATTTAAATAATTAAAGTCTTTAAGAAACTCTCCTATCCTCTTAATTGCACCCATTTGGACTTGTTACCTGTCTAAAACACACCTGTTCACACACTCAATAAGTCAGACTCCAACCTCACCCTAATGGGCAAGACCATAGGACTGATAGGACATCAGGGACAAAATTATAGTGCTGAACAAGGCCGGGATGGCTCACAGGACAATAGCCAAGAAGCTTAGTGAGATGGCAACAACTGTTGAAGCAATTATTAGAAGATGGAAGAAGTTCAAGATGACGTTCAATCTCCCTTGATCGGGGGCTCCATGCAAGATCTCTCCTCATGGGGCATCAAAGATCAAGAGGAAGGTGAGGGATCAGCCCAGAACTACACTGCAGAACCTAGTCAATGACATGAAGAGAGCTGGGACCACGGTCTCAAAGAAGACCATTAGTAACACACTACAGCACCAATATCATTTTATGATATTTAAATAATTAAAGTCTTTAAGAAACTCTCCTATCCTCTTAATTGCACCCATTTGGACTTGTTACCTGTCTAAAACACACCTGTTCACACACTCAATAAGTCAGACTCCAACCTCACCCTAATGGGCAAGACCATAGGACTGATAGGACATCAGGGACAAAATTATAGTGCTGAACAAGGCCGGGATGGCTCACAGGACAATAGCCAAGAAGCTTAGTGAGATGGCAACAACTGTTGAAGCAATTATTAGAAGATGGAAGAAGTTTAAGATGATGGTCAATCTCCCTTGATCGGGGGCTCCATACAAGATCTCTCCTCATGGGGCATCAAAGATCAAGAGGAAGGTGAGGGATCAGCCCAGAACTACACTGCAGAACCTAGTCAATGACATGAAGAGAGCTGGGACCACGGTCTCAAAGAAGACCATTAGTAACACACTACAGCACCATGGATTAAAATCCTGCAGCGCACACAAGGTCCCCCTGCTCAAGTCAGTGCATGTCCAGGCTCATCTCAAGTTTGCCTTTGACCATCTGGATGATCCAGAGGAGGCATGGAAGAAGGCCATGGGATCAGATGAGACCAAAATAGAGCTTTTTGGTCTAAACTCTACTCACCATGTTTGGAGGAAGAAGAAAGATGAGTACAACCCCAAGAACACCATCCCTACCGTGAAGCATGGAGGTGGAAACATCATTCTTTGGGGATGCTTTTCTGCAAAGGGAGCAGCACGACTGCACCGTATTGAGGGGAGGATGGATGGGGACGTGTATCGGGAAATCTTAGCCATCGTCTCCTTCCCTCAGTAAGGGCAATGAAGATGGGTCGTGGCTGGGTCTTCCAGAATGACAACAGCCCAAAGCACACAGCCAGGACAACAAAGGAGTGGCTCCGTAAGAAGCATCTCAAGGTCCTGGAGTGGTCTAGCCAGTCTCCAGACCTGAACCCAATCAAAAATCTTTGGAGGAAGCTAAAAGTCCGTATTGCCCAACGACAGCCCCAAAACCTGAAGGATCTGGAGAAGATCTGTATGGAGGAGTGGTCCAAAATCCCTGCTGCACTGTGTGCAAACCTGGTCAAGAACTACAGGGAATGTCTGATATCTAAACCGACTATCTAAACAAAACTTTGTGTATCAAATATAAGGTTCTATATTTTTATTGTACCAAATTCTTATTTCATGACATAAAGCACAAATTAATTATTTTAATGTCATACAATGTGATTTTCTTTCTGATTCTGTCTCTCACAATTGAAGTGCACCTTGATGAAAATTACAGATTTCTCCATTCTTTGTAAGTGGGGAAACTTGCAAAGTCATCAGTGTATCAAATACTTATTTTTCCCACTGTATATTGCAGTTAATGCATGGATATTAAATGCTTCAGGAGGATTTACCTTATGTAAACAAGTAATTTGTTCCCCATCACCACATCATCACCTAAAGAAATGAGAAAAAACATGTAAATATGAAATGTGTTTTTGTAGCTAACTTCTTTACTGTAAGAAAAGAAAAGAAAGGAAAAGAAAAGAAAAGGCAAGGCTTCAGTGTGTTTGTGGTGATTGGCATAACCTGTTAGGCTTCTCCCCTCTCTGACTCTAGGACCAATCACTGAAAAGAGTTTCTGAAATATAAAATAAACAGTTCAGAGGCGTTCTTAATCCATCATATCAGAGCACACACATTGCAGTTTAGATCTTCTTAAATAGCTACAATTTCCCCAATTAAACTGATGATGTTAAGTAAAGAAAAGCATGTTATCTAAAAGTAAAGCACAGGTGTAGAGGCAGAAACCTGACTTCCTGTGAGCTGTATCAATAACCACTGTGTGAGTAAAGTGAGGATACAAGATTACTGACTGTCAAACCCCTTCTTTTGTTTTAAATATAAAAACTAATAAATGATGATGACTAATAATGTTTCAACCTGTTAAGCAGAGCAATCTTTTCACATTTAAATATGATGTGCATAAAATACCAACCAGAATTAAGTGTAATTAGTTCATTAAAAATATCTAAAAACTGATTTTGTTTATATTTGTATTCATGTAAAAACAATTTGTTAATTTGAAAGACAGTCAGTTATTCAGACTGTAATAAATGTGCTCATGAACATCACTGATTGGTCTATATTATTTTATGTAAAGAAGGTATGACCACAAAAACAGTACAACTAAAATATATTTTAATGTCAGGTTTAAAGATATTTTAATTATAAATGAATATAACACATGGAGAATGGTGTCTTTTATTTCCATTTAAGATCACATGGATCTTGGACTATATACAGAAAGTGAAACTCATATTATATAGGTTCATCACGCACAAGTGAAACATTTAAAGCCTTTATAACTTTTAATTTCGATGATTATTTCTTACAGACAATGAAAGCCATAAATTTAGCCTCTCAGAAACTTAGAATACTACATAAGATCAATAAAAAAAGGATATTTGAAACAGAAATGTCAGGCTTATCAAAGGAATGTTCATTTCACTCAGTACTCTGTTGGAGCACCTTTTGCATGAATGACTCCATTAATGCGGTGTGGCATGGAGGCGATCAGTCAAGGCAAGACAAGGCTGCTTCGATAACAGCCTTCAGGTCATCTGTCTTGTTAGTTATGGTGTCTCTAATCTTCCTCTTGTCAATCCTCCATAGATTCTCTGTGGGGTTTAGGTCAGGCCAGTTTGCTGGTCAATCAAGCACAGTAACACCATGGTCACTGAACAAGCTTTTGGTACCTAAGGCAGTGTGGGCCGGTACCAAGTCCAGCTGGAAAATGAAATCAGAATCTCCATAAAGCTTGTCAGCAGAGGGAAGCATGAAGTGTTCTGGTAGATGACTGTGTTGACTGTGGACTTCAGAAAACCCAGTGGACCAACACCTGCAATGACATGGTACCCCAAACCATCACTGACTGGAAACTTTACACTGGACTTCAAGCTATGTGGATTCTGTGCCTTGCAACTCTTCCTCCAGACTCTGGGACATTGATTTCCAAATGAAATGCAAACTTATCTTTCATCTGAAAACAGGACTTTGGGCCACTAGATAACAGTGCAGTTCTTTTTCAACCTAGGCCAGGTTAGGTTGCTTATGGTGTATCTGGTTCCAAAGTGGCTTGACAGTAGGAATGCGACATTTGTAGCCCATGTGTAGGACTGTGTCTGTGCGTAGCGGGCCTTCATGCGCTGACTCCAGCCTCAGTCCACTACTTGTGAACCTCCAACAAGGTCTTGAATAGATTTTGCTTTACAATCCTCTCAAGGCTACGGTTGTCCTGTTGCTGGTGCACCTTTCCCTAGAACACTTTTTCCTTCCACTCAACTGTCTATGGATATGCTTGGATACAGCACTCTGTATAACCAGTTTCTTTAGCAACAACCTTTTGTGGCTTACAGACTGTCTTTTGGACATCTGTCCAGACAGCAGTCTTCCCCAGGATTGTGTAGGGCAGAATAAGGCCATTAGATAACATTTATACAAAGAAAATTATTTCTTAAAAATTATTGTTATTTAACATTCAAATTTTCTGAGATAGTGAATTTTGGGTTTTGATCGTCTGTAAGCCATTATTATCAAAATGACCAGAGATAAAGGCTTGAAATATATCGTCCTATGTGTGCTGAATCTATATATAGGTTTCACTTTATGAAATACAGAACCTTTACACAATATTCAAATTACTTTAAATGTACCTGTATCCTTAGTGAGCCAGTGGGATGCAGTGTGTTATAGTGTAAGGCCCTACAAGCTACACTAGTAATATGGAATAGAGGCTGTTTTAGCAGGGAAGTAGAATATGACACTGATGAAGCAAATATAAGTGAAATGTTGACTGGCTTTTTGGTTTAGGAAAGACTTTACATTACAGAACACAGCAAAATAGACCTCCATCAGCCTCACCATCCCACTGATCCACAGCTCTACTTCAGTTCAGTCAGTCTTAAAAACAACCTTTTTATGTGGAACTTGCCTCCATTGGAGTAATGTAGTCGTTCATGCCTCGGTTGAAAATATAGATCACTGCATCATAGAGCTGGTTGCTCCAACACACTTGGACCACCTTCGTTCATGTACCCACACAAACAAACAAACAGAGAGAAAATATCCAGTAATGCATCAGTGTAGAAAGACATATATATGTACAGGCACATAATACACATATATACAGGCCTCATAATACAGCTACACACCTGTTGTATGTCAAGGCTGGTAACATCCAGATGGACAATGCATCTCTCCAGGCTGTCCATCATGCCATTATCATGGTAATGTGCTAGGAGGTCCTTCATAACAGGCGTGGTGATGTGACCAAGCCGATTGGCAATAATATAAGACTCCAGTGACTCCAGGAAGACACCCTTAGCAACCATGTTCTCCACTAGCCGTGAGTACAACTGGTTAAACAGCAAGTCACTGTGAGAACAAGCAGAAGAACAGGGTCTTCACTCTAAAAAACTGACCACTTCATACTGTCAGCTTTAACTACAGCTTATTTCCCACAATCTTAAAATAGAAATTATATAGATTATAATATATAATACCTCTATAATATAACTTTATATGTCCGTTTTCTGACACCAAAATAGTTGTGAAGTATTTTTTATCCCCATTCAGACTTGTTTTTACTTTGTTGTCACTCTTAACTGTCTCAGATCATCAAACAAATTGTTGTATCTAAAATAAATAATACAAGTGCACATAAAAAACAGTTTTTAAATGATGATTTATTAATTCAAAAGGGCAATCTGTCATCCATCAATGCTCCTGACTGGGCAAAAATTGACTTCATTGGAGAGTTCCAAGGCCAGAATCGCTGTTGACCCGAAAGAAAACAAAGGTCGGTCTTACATTAACCAACAACGTCTTGATGATCCCCAAGACTTCCAGAAAAATATTCTATGGACTGACGACACAAAGTGGACCTTTTTGAAAGGTGTGGATCCTATTACATGTGGTGTAACACTAACACAGCATTAAAAATAACATAACTACAGTCAAACATGGTAGAGGGAATGTGATGGTCTGAGGCTGCTTTAATGAATTCTGCTCTGTGGCAGAAAATCCTGAGGGAGAATGTCCAGCCATCAGTTTATGTCTTCAATCTCAAGCACATATAGATAATACAACAATGATCCAAAGCTCATGGGTCCATCTCTGAATGTTTTTAATGAATGTTTTTAAAAAATCAAGGTTTTGGAGTGGCCTAGCCAAAATCTAGACTTAACACAACTGAGAAGCTGTAGTTTAGCGTCCATGCTGGAAACCCCTCCAATGTTTCTGAAAATCTGTAAAGTAGTGGTGGTAGAGGTTTCCACAGTGATGTTAACGACTCATTATTAGTTATATATATGCTACTTGATGGCAGCTTTTGCTGCCAAGCGAGGAACAACCAGCCAACCATTAGGTCCTGGGGGTAAATACTTTTTCCACATAGAGCAAGCGTGGTTTGGATAGATTTTTACTCTTAATAAATAAATAAAAATTTCAAAACTCCTTTTTATATTTACTTAGGCTATCATTGTCTGATATTAACATTAGTTTGATGATCTGGAACATGAGACAAAGGAGCAGAAAGAGAAGAAAATTGTCTGAGGCACCATAACTTTTGCTTTGCCTCTATTGCCGCTTTTCCACTTGCTCAATTTGGCCCTACTCGACTCGACTCGGTTCACTTTGCAAGCTTTTCCAGTACAGCTTTTTCCGTAATGGTACGTAATTTTTTGGTCACTGCTCCTGAGCAGGTATGGCCAGGGCTGAGTCAGGACTACATGTGATGTGAACAGCCCCTCCCACATTCTTCAAATCAAACACAAATGGTGTCAAACATTTGTGCATCGTAAATTTGTGTTTGTGTCACTATCAAGTTGGAGATATTAATGAAAGCCCCACCAAGCTCTGGAAGCTTTCGTTAATATCTTCAAAATGATCAAACAAAAAACTTGCTGCAAAATGTTGGACAACAGTTTTGTGCTTTAAAGTCCTTGTCCTCATTATTGCCATGGCTGAGACAAAACCTTCCTCGTAGAGCCTGAAAGTATAACTTCCTCAGGAAAACTTTGGAGCTTAACTAGTCCATATAGGAGCGTCTCTCCTCTCTGCTTCTCCTGCCACACCCCCTTCACATCAGAACTCCTGAGCCTTATTTTAAGTTCTGGCTGGGCTGTGGTCCAGATAATTATCCCATTTTATACATGAAAAAACATATATAAGACATTTTTACATATAAAATAATACAAACATTTTTAGTATTTAGTTTGTTTTTATTTTCTATTGAATTATTTATTTACTGTTTATCGTTTCACACAGATTTTACACTGTAAAGTTAATAGGAGCACAGCGCACTACACTGACGGCTGGATGAGGGGCTTAGGTACCGTACAGAGTAGAGCGAAACCAACTGGAGCAGAGCCGCGCCGCCTAAAACGAGCCAGTGGAAAAGGGGCACAAGTAGATTATGCCTATGGCAGCCATCTTTTTAACAGGCTGTGGTTTGGGCAATAGTGTTTTTCCTGCCTTCTGAAGGTCAGCAACGTTAACACTCATAAACACACACATGTACTTACGCCTTCTGCAGCAGGAGGCAATAATCCACCAGGATTGGCACCATATCCTGATCAAGGAACAGAAAAAACAGGGAACGATGACATCCTTTTAACCTAATCCCTTTTAAACACGTCAGATACACAGTCACAGCCACCAGTCTTAACTGGGTTGAGTCAAGTAAGTACAGTGGTACTGTGTTCATTTTGGAGCTCTTGATAGGTCTATTTTAGGTTTATGTTTTAACTTTTAGACAGCCGGTACTTTTCAAGTCCCTGATTGACTTTAGTATTTGGTGTAGAAGTCTGGCAGATATTTATCATTAAAATGCAAAGTAGTACAATAATTGGATCAGTTCTCTGAATTGTGGAACAGTCTGAAACAACTCACCAATACTGGCATCTGGACCTTTTGGGTTGTTACGGTTCCCGTTTGTGCCACACCAAAGGGTTTACTATGATGGGTGTGGGTATTTTCTAAGCTGCTGTTGTAAATAAAAGATGTTGTGCAGATTGTTGTCCTTGATTTCAAAGTAAAAAAACATCCAAGAGACACTGACCAAAAAGTGAGCCTTAATTTGCTCTCTGGTACAGCGGGTGAAGATTATGTGAAGTGTTGGGTTGGTGGTGTGCTTTGGTTGTCTCCTAGTCAGGCATGCCATATAGATGAGATGGAAAGCTGCAGCCCATGCTCCACTACATTCAGACGCCATGTGTCATCTCAGTCTTTATTGAGAATCAGAGTGAACGTTTTGATAAGACCGGGAATCATTGATCCTTGAATGGGGATCTTGGACTGAATGATGCAACCACTGCTTTAAAATGGTTTGGGTTTGGTTATCTGCTGTCCTTCAGCACTACGTCATGGTCACAAATCCAGCTCAGCGGTGATTGGAAGCAGTTGGGGTAAATGTCTGAACTTTCAGGGATGTGAGCCTAAAATTTTATCAAGCGACTGCCTACACTGTATATCTGAAGATCTGTTCATTAATTTACAGCCTCTCTTGTTCTTTTATAGCTCTTTCCGCTTAGTTGGGATCTGGGAGGTTCAAATTTGATTTTTAGAGGGAAAAATAATGTGTGAAGTACATATTATTTAAAAATTCCCCACTATGTAATGGTGCAATTTGGAAAAGGTTTTTTGTCTATTCTGATATTCATGTTTACCTGACTAGAAATGAGCTTCACCCACGGTGCATGAAGGCAGTCCCGTGTGTAACCAGAAGTTAGCAAACTGGATTGTGGAATCTATCTGTTTCCTCTAGTTCTATGCCCCCATTATGAAGGGAGACCATTCTACTAGTGATATGCCCACGTCTTAGGTGTTGGTTCAGGGTGAGTTGGTTCCAGAAGCCATGCAGCAACTAGGTGGGTCACACCACGCAGGCTTGTGCATGTTTCCATGAATGTGGCTCAGTTGTGACTGGTCCACAGGGTGCTTAGAGTGAGGATCATATAAGGAGCATCATAGCCTCTAAGCTCTGTGCTTTGGGGTTATGATGTGATCCAGGAATGGGGCCATATGTCTCCCGCAGGGAAAAATTGGGATACCTAACAAATTGCCTGATTCTTTCACAACAAAGTGACATATTTAACACTCCTATTTGTGCACATACTTGTACACAGAAAGAAACCTGTGGGGAGTAGTTGTCTGGCTGTGACAGCATGGAGGAGCTTTAAGGTTCAACCCATCAGTCACAGAGAGACAAGATGTCTTCAGATAGCTTCCATAGTTCGTCAAACTTGCCAATAATTCCCATGGTGAAACACCTCATTCTGTTTTCTAAGATGATGATAAAATAACCCTGCATTTCTTCTATGGTAAGTGACATTACCTGGAAATGCTGCTCCATAACCTGGAGTTTGCCCTGTTCTGGACATTTCTTCAGAGCATACTCTGTAAACTGGAGGAGAATCTCTACCATCTGTGGAAACAGAGTGCTTCAGTTTGAAAATGAAGTGTGGAAAAACTGATTTTAGGAAGTTGATTAGTGATCAAAACACCAACCTTGTCACTGATAACTGCTTTCCTTCTCTGGGAATCTCCATGAAGGCCTTAAACACAGATGCATAAAGAAAAAAATCCCAGATGTCCTATCAGTACGTGATCAGCCCAAAATTTAAACATTTGTTCAAAATAACTTATGAGTGATTAAATAATCACATCCTCTAGTGTACAGCGGATGGGATTAAACAAGAGAGATGTGTAACTCTGTGACATGTACAGCAGGCAGAAGAGCTCTGAACCAGAGAGTCACCAGTTACATAAAGGTATAAACATTACTGAATATACTAGATATGCATTGTTAACGTAAGCCACATACAGAACATGTATGAGTGATGCTTGAGTCTGTGACTGTGATCACAGCTGATGGAGGCTGTATCTCATACGCACCAACCACAGCCTTGGCCTTGCCCTCATGGAAGGACCAGGCCAAAGGCAGAGCCTCAGTGAAATGCTCCTGCTTCAATAAACAGTCCAGGCGCTGGAAACAGAGAACATGGGTCAGCTGCTCCCTGTTTAACGATGGAAACTATACTGTTTAGATATAAAGTGAAAGGGAACACACAAATGAAAGGCACAAACAGCTGCAACACTGAACTGCTACCATGGATGTACAGCTTTGGATTTCTGTTTTTATGTACCTCTGTGCTTGCAGAGCACCTATAGCTTCATAAAATCTATACAAACTGTTTTACAAAGTGATCTACATTCACCTATAAACACAAACACCCATACAGCAATTCTTATTCAACAAGCGTGCCTGTTAGGGCCTCTTATCCCCGCCATCATACTGGCATTATACTGTGAAGAGCACATTGAGGACAACATTGGGTATCTTACACACTAGAGTACATGAAGGGCCTCCTGATAAAACAAAAAGTCCAACCTAAATTTATAAAGTTCTATATAACCTTACAGGCTGAATACAATTTCTTCCTTCCCTAAACATCTGACCATGTTTTGAATTATCATGAGTGACAAGAGTTTCATGCAGGCATTAAAACATTTTAACTCGTTTTTCTCTTCCATTTATTTCTTTTTTATAACTTTTTATTTTGTAGAACAGTCTGTGACATAGGACCTCTTCGCATTAATCATATTTTTACAAAAATGAAATTGACCATCAAACCAAATCTTTATATGCAACAATTCAGTTCAGTATTGATTACATACAGATTCATTTATTTTACCATTCCTTTGTAGAGTCTCTGAAATGGTTCACCTATCCTACCTGTTTAAGTACTGAAATACATATGACCACCTCTGTTCAAACAGTTTGTTCTATAATGTGAACCCATTTCAGTCTCTGATCCCATTCAATTATGGATGGAGCTCTGTTTTCTTACACTTCACAGTTATCATTTTCTTGGCAACATATAAAAGAATCCTAAAGATGTACACTTTTTCTGAGCCATATCCTTCATTATGTATCCTTCCCAGCAAAACCCCAACCAAGTCCAATACTATTTTCATTTCTAAAATCTTTTCAATTTCTTTTTACTTTCTCCCAGAATGTCTTTATTACTGGGCAATCCCAGAATATGTGAGTGATCTCCTACGTCCCCACATTTCCTCCAGCAATGTTAAACATTAAGTTATTTTATGTATGATGAGATCACCAGAGGTGTGTTAAAGTACCTTATTTTTATTTTCCAATCGAATTTTTCCATAATTGACTAGTCACTCCTTTATGACAATTTGTGCATAACTCTTCCCACTCATTATTCTCAATTATCACATTTAACTCCAACTCCCATTTTCCCTAATATATGTTGTATTTTGTGACCTTTATGAGTCTCTTATACAAATTAGAAAAATGCTTTTTACTTGGTGTTTTTCCATCAAAGTTATAAGATACTGTCCTATGCTATTGGGGTTTTCCCTCACTGCCTCGGTCTGTTTATGGTTCATGATATAATGTCTTATTTGAAAATATCTGTATAGGTCATTCGATGATAACTGATATTGCTCCTGAAGTTGAATAAATGATTTAAATTCAGTTCCTGTAAATAGTACATTTACTGTGCTAAGCCTTTTATCATTCCTGCTTTTAAATCTGACATCCCAAAGTGATGGGGGGGATTTCTATGTTACCCACTAATGGCATAGCTCTGGACAGAGAAAAAGGGCCCCCTAACTTTTTTCTCACATTTCTCCATACCTTTAGAGTATGTTTTACCCACATGTTTTCTATTTTGATCTTTTTTACAGACACCTCACTAATAAAGGGTAGTACTGACAAACCCATTCCTTTAGTTGTACTTTGTTCTATCTGTACCCATTTTATTTCCGGATCATTTTTGATCCAGGCCACAACCGCATTCAGTTGTGTAGCCCAGTATTAGTATTTCAGGTTGGGTAGACCCAGACCCCCCTCTTCCTTTGATAAAAGAAGCATCCCAAACCTTATTCTGGGTTTTTTGTTTTGCCAAATAAATTGAGAAAAATCCTTATTCAGTTTGTTAAAGGTGGACATTGGTACCCTTATAGGCAGGGATTGAAACAAAAACAGAAGTCGAGAGAGAACGTTCATTCGCACCACTTCAATCCGTCCATTCAATGAGAAAGGGAGAATCTCCCATCGAGTTTGATCCTTTTTTATTTGTCTAATCAGCACCCTATAATTACTTTAAATAAGTCAGCAGGATTTTTGGTAAGTTAATTCCTAGGTACCTAAAACCTTGTCATTTAGCTCTACAGGCCAACTCACTGATTTCATCATTGCTTCAGATTTATTTTCATTCATTTTATATCCTGAGAGTTTCTCCCACTTTTATAAAGAATAAACATCATGCGTACCTCTTTCCAGTTTCTCAGGGACAAAATGTGAGCTGACTGCAAAACAAGGAGATTGCACAGTGTTAAAGAACAGGACCAAATAATAATCTAAACCTCTTTAAACAGAGCACAAATAAAATCAAATGGGATAAACATAGGGTTTGTCAGGTAATCTTAATTTAAGAAATATAACAATAATAACCCCAGTGAATTTGGGTTGGTGTTTTCCTGTCTTTGTACAAATGATGCTAAAAATATTTCCACCAGATTTCTACAGTGTTGGTCATGTGACTTTTTACTATCAAAAGAAAAATACTTTTATTAATTTTGGAAGTGAGTTTAAGAAAATTTTGAGGAACTGACAAAGCAGTGGTTAGACTGCAAAAATCAGACTGAGATTAAAGATCAGGCACATTTCTCTATAATTCTTGGTTCCTGGTACCTCAGACCCAGAATATTAACAAGGTAAAAGCTTTGGACACGGCTGTAGAAATGTGAAGTTTGTGAATGCGAAGCCAATTTGGCTTTCTTAGTTTCTTCCTGTTACATTAGCCTCTACAGTGCATTGCAAAAAAAAATCTAATTCCTTGATATTTTCACATTTTGTCACATCATAACCACAATCTAATTACAGCTGCAAGTCTGTTGGTGTCTTTAAACAACGTTCTCCCTGACCTGTCTGCTGTATTCCTTGATCTGTATTCCTTGGTCTTCGTTATACTGGTTGTTCTCTGATGTTCTCTAGAGAACCTCTAAGGCCAGAAACAGATACACACAGCTGGACTCTACAGGTCCTTCTCAAAATATTAGCATATTGTGATAAAGTTCATTATTTTCCATAATGTAATGATGAAAATGTAACATTCATATATTTTAGATTCATTGCACACTAACTGAAATATTTCAGGATGATTGTGGCATACAGCTCATGAAAACCCAAAATTCCTATCTCACAAAATTAGCATATCATTAAAAGGGTCTCTAAACCAGCTATGAACCTAATCATCTGAATCAACGAGTTAACTCTAAACACCTACAAAAGATTCCTGAGGCCTTTAAAACTCCCAGCCTGGTTCATCACTCAAAACCCCAATCATGGGTAAGACTGCCAACCTGACTGCTGTCCAGAAGGCCACTATTGACACCCTCAAGCAAGAAGGTAAGACACAGAAAGAAATTTCTGAACGAATAGGCTGTTCCCAGAGTGCTGTATCAAGGCACCTCAGTGGGAAGTCTGTGGGAAGGAAAAAGTGTGGCAGAAAACGCTGCACAACGAGAAGAGGTGACCGGACCCTGAGGAAGATTGTGGAGAAGGGCCGATTCCAGAACTTGGGGGACCTGCGGAAGCAGTGGACTGAGCCTGGAGTAGAAACATCCAGAGCCACCGTGCACAGGCGTGTGCAGGAAATGGGCTACAGGTGCCGCATTCCCCAGGTCAAACCATTTTTGAAGCAGAAACAGCGGCAGAAGCGCCTGACCTGGGCTACAGAGAAGCAGCACTGGACTGTTGCTCAGTGGTCCAAAGTACTTTTTTCGGATGAAAGCAAATTCTGCATGTCATTCGGAAATCAAGGTGCCAGAGTCTGGAGGAAGACTGCGGAGAAGGAAATGCCAAAATGCCAGAAGTCCAGTGTCAAGTACCCACAGTCAGTGATGGTCTGGGGTGCCGTGTCAGCTGCTGGTGTTGGTCCACTGTGTTTTATCAAGGGCAGGGTCAATGCAGCTAGCTATCAGGAGATTTTGGAGCACTTCATGCTTCCATCTGCTGAAAAGCTTTATGGAGATGAAGATTTCATTTTTCAGCACGACCTGGCACCTGCTCACAGTGCCAAAACCACTGGTAAATGGTTTACTGACCATGTGCTCAATTAGCCTGCCAACTCTCCTGACCTGAACCCCATAGAGAATCTATGGGATATTGTGAAGAGAACGTTGAGAGACTCAAGACCCAACACTCTGGATGAGCTAAAGGCCGCTATCGAAGCATCCTGGGCCTCCATAAGACCTCAGCAGTGCCACAGGCTGATTGCCTCCATGCCACGCCGCATTGAAGCAGTCATTTCTGCAAAAGGATTCCCGACCAAGTATTGAGTGCATAACTGTACATGATTATTTGAAGGTTGACGTTTTTTGTATTAAAAACACTTTTCTTTTATTGGTCGGATGAAATATGCTAATTTTGTGAGATAGGAATTTTGGGTTTTCATGAGCTGTATGCCAAAATCATCCGTATTAAGACAATAAAAGACCTGAAATATTTCAGTTAGTGTGCAATGAATCTAAAATATATGAATGTTACATTTTCATCATGACATTATGGAAAATAATAAACTTTATCACAATATGCTAATATTTTCAGAAGGACCTGTATTTAGTAATTGTATGACCTCTGAAGGCAGCTGATTGCCATAAATTTTATTTAGGGGTATTATAGTAAAGAGGATTGAATATAAATGCAAGCTGCACTTTTCAGTTTTTTATTTAGTTAAGATTTAACGAACTATGTCTGATTTTATTTCCACTTCCACATAAAATCTATCACATAAAACTCCAGTAAAATACAGTAAAGTTTGTGTTTGTAACGTGACAAACTGTCAACAATTTCAAAGGGAATTAAAATTTCACAAGGTACTGTAAATCAAGCTGGCCAAATGAGGCAAATATGATTATTTAGCATTGCTGTACAGCTACTACATCTGTTGTTTTGTGTTTCTTCTTGTTGTTGAATTGAGATTTTCCTTTACCTCCAGTTAGTAAGGACATTGCAACAGTAAACAGACAACGACTAAACCCAGCAAGTACCTTAGTGCCCAAACAGATTATCTGTCCTGCATAGCTTGATAGTGACTGGTAACAGGCTTTTTCCCCAACCAGCGCCTGGAACACAAACACAGATTTTCAGTCAAAGCTAAAATCCAAACACATGATTATTCCTGAGCTCAGACTGGTGAAACCTGACTTTAGCTTAAGCTCAGCTTGGTTGTTTTGTGTCAAAACTAAACAGCAAAGCTGATTATTTCAGCTGGTGCCTGGTGACCCTTCATCTGCCACCCCACCATCACAACGCTCACCAGAGCCTGGGAGACGTTCCCTCCAGTAGCCAGCGATTTGAAGTGTCGACTGTTGTACACCAACTGCACCTGCTCCAAATCCAGGGTCTCCAAAACCTCTTGAGAGGGCCGGTCTACGACGTGCAGCTTCTCATGGCTGTCCACCAGCACAAGAGTGCCACTGTTAATCCACTGCAGACACACAGAAACAGGAGAACAAAGGTTCATGTTTAGCTGATCATATTTCCTGTAAGAGGACAGTCTTCTTTGCAGTTGTCTGTTTGGGGCCATAATATGAAAGTCAGTTATATTGTTCAGTCAACATAAAAAATGGTGCAGTTTGATTGTGTTTGGATTATTTCAAACCTTTCCTGACACAGACTTCTGGCTGAAAAACTGACCCACCGTACTGAGGTAGGAACTTACATTCAGGCTGATGATGTCACAGCTGAGTTGGAGTTGTCTTTGTTTGATCACATGGATGGTGCCTGTCTCTTCCTTCTTCACCTGAACATACCATATTTCACAAGAAATGGTTTAACAAGCAGAGACACACAGGTAAAAAAGAAATCCATGCACACACACTCATACCCAAAGGAAATTTAGAGACCAATTAAGCTAACGGTTTGTTTTTGGACTTTGGGAGGAAGCCGGGGTACCCAGAAAGAACCCAGGGATGCACCGGGAGAACATGCAGAAAGGGTCTGGGATTCAAACCCAGGACCTTCTTGCTGCATAAGGATTATATCATATCAAAAACTTTACATTTTAAATTCAACAAAAGATTCATCTGTATTCTACAGGTTTATTAACCACTGTCATAAAATGATCTGGGACTGAAAAGAGCAAAAACAGTTATCATTGGAGTCAGCTAGTCATATCAGAGTTACAACAGAGCTGAGCAGATACCAGAAGGAAGTGGACTGTTTCTCCTTTACAAAAGGCAAGGACGGGATTAACCATCTTCTGGATAGGAACAAACTGCCAGGCCAGCTGGGGCACACTTGTTGGATCAGACTGAGGAGAGATAACATCAGAAATGTTGCTGAAACATCGAAACAAAGAGAATATGCAAACATTAAATGTTCAGCAAAACTATTCATCAACAGCTGCAAAATTAGAGCTAGAGTTTTTTTCCCCAGTAGCTAAAATGGACACACTCCAGCTCATCCCCAGCCAGAAGGGTTCTGGTTCTGTCCCAGGATCTCTTTCCATAGAGACAAACCAGGAAAGCCTTCAAAAGGAGATGACCAACAAGCATCCTTATCAGATGCCCGAAACACATCCCTGCCTGAAATACAGGCAAATGACTTATTTCAAGACAGAGCAGCAGCAGCTTTAGTCCATGTCTAATCACCCCAAGTCAGAGTGGAAAAGTAAATGCAGACCTTTGCTTTTTGACTTTACAAATGATGTATTTATCAAAGGAAAACATCCTGAAGGAGAATGTTCAATAATCAGTTTGGATCACTTGGTGATACACCACCAGGTCTGCTTCTGAATGGCTCAACAAAATTAAGGTTTTTTTAATGGTCTAGTCAAAGCCCAGATATCTCAAATATTTAAGTGGGAAAAAAAAGCAAAAACAGAAGGAATAGGTAATACTTTTTCACATTCCTGTATGGTTGTATATAAAAGGTCTTTCATTAACAATACTACTCTACGTGATTATGAAGAATCAAACAGGTTAGATTATCAGACCTTGGTGTAGGGAAGAGTCATCCAGACATTCAGTGTGGGCTTCAGTCCAATGACCAGAATCTGGTTAAAAGAAATCATAAAGTAAAAACATCATTGGTATACACACACACACACACACACACACACACACACACACACAGTGTGTTGAAAGACCATTGAAAAACCCTGGTCTATCCTTTGATATAAGAAGCATCTTTGCAACACTTATAGGTTGCTGTTTTTATCAAGATTTCTTTATCTTAGCAGGTGTTTTGGCCTGCTGTTGTCTGGCTCTTTAGCCTCCTTTCCTGCCTCGGCTGGTTGAGGAAGATGACTGGGAGTCTGTACCTTGGTCAGGGAAGCCATAGCTAGGAGAGAGTAGCATGTGATGGGGTGATCTCTGAAATCTGGAGGAGTCCGCAAAGGTTCTATACAGCACACCTCTCCTTTGGAACCGCTGAAGAGACACCGTGAGTCACATGAGCGCATCCCCATTACCCTCCTGCGGAAAACGACAGTGAACACATCTATTACAACAGAGTGGAAAATAAAAGCACTCCCCAACTATTTTTCTGTGGTTCGGGCCTATATTGGTGTTTTAATTCCAGTTGAACACTGCCTACTGGTCTAACAGTCCAAAAAGACATATTTTTAACTAGCCAATTTTGGCAGAAATACAGGTCCTTCTCAAAAAATTGGCATATTGTGATAAAGTTCATTATTTTCCATAATGTAATGATGAAAATTTAACATTCATATATTTTAGATTCATTGCACACTAACTGAAATATTTCAGGTCTTTCATTGTCATAATATGGATGATTTTGGCATACAGCTCATGAAAACCCAAAATTCCTATCTCACAAAATTAGCATATTTCATCCGACCAATAAAAGAAAAGTGTTTTTAATACAAAAAACGTCAACTTTCAAATAATCATGTACAGTTATGCACTCAATACTTGGTCGGGAATCCTTTTGCAGAAATGACTGCTTCAATGCAGCGTGGCATGGAGGCAATCAGCCTGTGGCACTGCTGAGGTCTTATGGAGGCCCAGGATGCTTCGATAGCGGCCTTTAGCTCATCCAGAGTGTTGGGTCTTGAGTCTCTCAACGTTCTCTTCACAATATCCCACAGATTCTCTATGGGGTTCAGGTCAGGAGAGTTGGCAGGCCAATTGAGCACAGTGATACCATGGTCAGTAAACCATTTACCAGTGGTTTTGGCACTGTGAGCAGGTGCCAGGTCGTGCTGAAAAATGAAATCTTCATCTCCATAAAGCTTTTCAGCAGATGGAAGCATGAAGTGCTCCAAAATCTCCTGATAGCTAGCTGCATTGACCCTGCCCTTGATAAAACACAGTGGACCAACACCAGCAGCTGACACGGCACCCCAGACCATCACTGACTGTGGGTACTTGACACTGGACTTCTGGCATTTTGGCATTTCCTTCTCCGCAGTCTTCCTCCAGACTCTGGCACCTTGATTTCCGAATGACATGCAGAATTTGCTTTCATCCGAAAAAAGTACTTTGGACCACTGAGCAACAGTCCAGTGCTGCTTCTCTGTAGCCCAGGACTGGGGAATGTGGCACCTGTAGCCCATTTCCTGCACACGCCTGTGCACGGTGGCTCTGGATGTTTCTACTCCAGACTCAGTCCACTGGTTCCGCAGGTCCCCCAAGGTCTGGAATCGGCCTTTCTCCACAATCTTTCTCAGGGTCCGGTCACCTCTTCTCGTTGTGCAGCGTTTTCTGCCACACTTTTTCCTTCCCACAGACTTCCCACTGAGGTGCCTTGATACAGCACTCTGGGAACAGCCTATTCGTTCAGAAATTTCTTTCTGTGTCTTACCCTCTTGCTTGAGGGTGTCAATAGTGGCCTTCTGGACAGCAGTCAGGTCGGCAGTCTTATCCATGATTGGGGTTTGGAGTGATGAACCAGGCTGGGAGTTTTAAAGGCCTCAGGAATCTTTTGCAGGTGTTTAGAGTTAACTCGTTGATTCAGATTATTAGGTTCATAGCTCGTTTAGAGAGCCTTTTAATGATATGCTAATTTTGTGAGATAGGAATTTTGGGTTTTCATGAGCTGTATGCCAAAATCATCCATATTAAGACAATGAAAGACCTGAAATATTTCAGTTAGTGTGCAATGAATCTAAAATATATGAATGTTAAATTTTCATCATGACATTATGGAAAATAATGAACTTTATCACAATATGCTAATGTTTTGAGAAGGACCTGTATGCTAGGAAAAGAAAAAAGTGATATTTGTTTTTTAAACAGTTGTTAGAAAATGAGTGAAGCCTCTTTTCAAAACTGTAGGGCCCATATTCACCAAGACTCTCCAAGTCTATCAGAGAGCTCCTATCTTAGCCTAAACGTTCCTGCCAAGGACTCCTAGCTTAGAGTGATTCTCTGCTGAGAGCGACTCCGAGCGAGGAGACAACAGAGCTTCCTTAGTGAGTAGGTGTGGTTGACCCTGTTGTTAGGTGTGACACTGTCTTCTAAGTGATCAATGGAGAAAAATTAACCGATGATAGAATTTAGACTGGATTCAGAAATGTTTAAATCATGATGATGAAACTTAGCAAGATTAAATTAATTGTCACACAGCATCAAAAATATTTGAATGTAGCTTATTTACATGCTGATCATTATTTTGATCAGCTGATTAGGTTTACTCATCATGCTGGTTGTTTTCATACTGCATCTATTTCATATTAATATTAAAATTCAGCATTTTACTGTGATCTCCTTCTTGTATAATGAGGTTTAGTTTGGTAAAATGACCAAAACAAAATGGAGAAAAAAAGGTGAGAAAACCGAACTGAACAGAGGAGCAGAGCCTGCTGATGGAGGAGAAGAGAGGAATGTTGAAAGGTAGATTTGGTCCTGGGTTACAGGTGGGAACAAACAGACATTCCCAGCAGATCACTGCGTCGTTCCCTCTGCTTTCAGCACCAGCCTGGAATGTGAGCAGCTCTGGTTTCTGCTGCATTCAGAAGCCAGAGAGGAGATAGCAGCACACCAGAGAACTTCTCCACAGACGGGGAGCATTGGAGATGACCATTTAGGCTGCTGATATCATCATGCACAATACAGCAAATACTTATTGTATTATTTATTTATCCTTCCTAATATTACCTCACTAGAGATTGACCTTTATTCTGTCCTGCCGCTGAAACTATTTAATTTCACCCTAGTGGGATGATAAAGTTTATCTGATCTCTATATCAATAATTGTATGATTGTTATAGGAGTTTATGTCCTTATTTACTCGACTACTAAGGGTGTGGATCCCTGCGCGGTCGAGCCGGTAGAGTTTTATTAATTTGCTGTTATTCATTGTTCAGAGAATATCTCTCCTTTCTCTCGGTCTTTCCGCCATCTTCTTGGCTTAAGATGCTTTTAGGCTCACTAAAAGTTATCCTCGCTACGCTAAACATTTCCTCACGTTAGGAGATCTCTTAAGGTCTAACATGCTTCGTGAATAACTTTTATCTTACCGAGGGAAAATACTTAGAAAAATTGTAGAATTCAAGAAATTCTACAATTTTTCTTAGTATGACGTCAGTAGGATCTACTTTGAGTCTTAGGATTCTTGGTGAATATGGGCCGTGGTGGTTCAGGTCAGACAAAAACACTGTGAAATAAACAACAAAAAACAAAAAAGCATATGGTTTTAGTTTTATTTCATGTAAATCCCTGCATTTACCTGAATGTCAGTTCAAATACAGATCCTCCACTGTCATTGCATACCGCCAGAGTTGGGTCATCTGTGAACTACAAACAAAGGGGGGCAGGAGGGGTAGAAGTTAGCTGATGATCCAGGTATAGATCCAGTCCCTCAGCTCATACTGTCACTGTGTGTATGAGAAACAATAATTACATTTATCACAAAAAGCTGACGGAAAATCAGACTGGTCTCCTTACAGCATCCTCGTGTTCCTAGTCTTTATCTCACCTACATGTTTCAGATCATCAAAAACATTTTGCTATCAGATAAAGATAACCTGAGTAATGGGGTGGGTTGTGGTGTAGAGGTAGAACCACTATGTTGAGTCCTCAGTGCAGTTGTCCAGGGTTAAGCCTTTGCTGCATGTATTCCACCCTCCTCTATGCATGTTTTCTGTCTGATTACTTTGAATAAAGGCCACTAGCACCGTAGAAACATTTAACAAGATAACCAGAACAAATACCAAAAGCAGTTTTAAATGGAGATTTTATTCATCAAGAACACCCTATGTTAAACAGTAATGGAGGAATTTTGGTCCATTCATCTTTGCAGAATTGTTCGAGTATAGCTCGATTAAAGCCTAGTCAAAGAATTTCTTTTAATATTTGACTAGGCCACTTAACATTTTGTCTTTTTAACTATTCAGAGGAAGACTTGCAGGCGTGTTTTGGATCATTGTCCTGCTGTATAACCCAAGCGAGTTTTAGCTCAAGATCACAAACTGATGGTTGGACATTCTACTGCAGGATTTTCTGCTAGAGAGCAGAATTCATGTCCATGTCATTGGATCTATTTAGTTTCAATCAGGAGGAGCAGTGGGGTTTTTGTCCCGGCCGTGGAACACTGGACCAGATCTACCCCGTCTGCAGGGTACCCAAACGTTCATGGGAGTTTGCCCAACTGGTCCACATGTGTTTTGTGCACCTGAAGGCATTCGACTGTGTCTCTCATGGTGCCCTGTGGGATGCTCCAGGAGTACAGAGTTGGGGCCCCTTTATTAGGGGCCATCCGGTCTCTGTACAAGCGGATCAGGAGTTTGGTCCGCCTTGCCGGCACTAAGTCGGACCTGTTCCCGGTGCATGTTGGACACCGGCAAGGCTGCCCTTTGTCACTGGTCCTGTTCATAACTTTAGAGGTTTTATAGGAGCTCAGAGTAGAGCTGCTGCTCCTCCACATTGAGAGGAGTCAGTTGAGGTGGCTCAGGCATATATACCGGATGCCTCCTGGACACCTCCCTCTGGAGGTGTTCCAGGCACGTCCCACCAGGAGGAGGCCAGGAGGATGCCCATGGGATGGCCCAGGACATGCGGGATGCTCTATGTCTCTCGGCTGGCCTGGGAACACCTTGGGCTCCCCCCAGAGGAGCTGGAATACGAGCATGAGTAGTTTCAATCAATACAATTTATTCCAAATTAATCAAAATACATTCAGTTCTAGTTTTTATAGAAGATAATTTTAAGAGCTCAGGATAGGGAACAGAAAAGTGAACAAGTAGAATTTAATTCCAATTAACCACAGGCCCGTTAAATCGCTCATTTAACACATTTCTAACCATCAAGTTCAACAATGGTTCAGTTTGGTTAAATACAGCCGTACTCTGAGTGTACTGATATGATAGAAGTATCTTTCCTGACCATGCTTAGATCCATTAACACCTACTGCTCATTATTATTCGCACTGTATGTCCCCATAGCAACCATGTGTGTTTAAGCACCACCACTGTTAAACTAAAAACCACTTCCATATGGTTTTTCATTAAAAGCAAAGAAAGTCAAACCATCACAGGTTCACTGAAATGCAGGAGTCCCTCCTTCATTTTCTTATATCTGGCTTATCACAACTGTAGTAAAAGCGGTCTTGAACAACAGTTCTTGGAGCCTTCTGTAAGTTTTCAACCCTTTTAAATAAATTACTTCATTTATTTCACTACTTTACAAAATAAATGGTCCTATTTTCTATTCAAGATTCTAGCCCAGGGACTCCTAACCTAGGTCGTATAGATTAGGAGTCCATCTTGGTCCATCACCTTGACAGGTTGCCATGCATATTTACATTATGATTTGGGAAATTAAAGTAACTTTTCAGTAGTAAATCAAAGCCTTTCTAGAGCCGACCTATCAGAAAAACAGATAAAAAATCTATAGTGGTTAACTAAGGCTGACTCAGAGAGAGCGAAAACCTTGCAGGAGGATCATGGGAAAAGTCTTTTTGGAATATCACAGGACAAGCTGCTGAGCTCAGACTGATGAAATCAGGTTATTCTTTTATTCAGAACTACATGCAGGTCAGAGAATTCACTTATTGTTACATCCTGGCATCAGATCCCTGGATGAAAGGTCAAGGTAGCTGTTAGTTTATAAAAAATAAAAATATCTGGATTATTTAATGGTAAAGACAGCATTAATCAGCAGGATTATTGGCCATTCACACCCACATTGTGTGAATGCACTCATATGAGTGCGCACATGAGTGTGACTGCAGGGTGGGGTGCAGCGTTTTCGTCAGTGGAAGAAGTTTGATTCTCCGAAAAAAGGCCAGGAACCAGTCCTCTACCACACCGTTTCTAGAGGAACTTTTTTCTTCAGGTCAAGTGAAAATATTACTCTGAAAGGGTCTGTGTCACAAGAATCTTACCTTCACATGCAGTATGGCTGTCCCTGGAGGATGGGCATCAGTGATGGTCCTCAGAAGCTTTCCGTTGGCGAGATCCCACATTGTTATCTAACCATGCACAACATATAGAACTGAGGAGACCAGTAGGAGCACAACTTCTATGTTTGGCATGTCTATAAATTATTAGAAAACTAAGAAAAATGAACACTTCTATAAAACAATGTTTTCACAATCGAACAGATTTGGAATGAACTGGATTCAAAGGGTTTCAATATGAACAGATCTGAACTAAATAGGATAATAGCAGGGGTGGCCAACTCCAGTCCTCCGGAGCTAGTGTCCTGCATTCTTATACGTTTCCCTGATGAATAAAATAAATGGATCATTATTAGGGCCTCTGCCGAACTTTATGACATCCTGGGGAGGTCATTCTGCTGTGTTAGAGCACAGGCGCATTAAAAACATACAGAACACCAGCCAGAGGACAGCAGGTGGCCACCCATGGAATATATCATAACCAACACTGAATTCAATTGGATTGAATAAGTCCAACAAGGACTTTATATACATTATATACACGATTGCTTACACTACCGGTCAAACGTTTTAGAACGCCTTTCTCATTTAATGGTTTTCTTTATGTTTATGACTATTTCCATTGTACAGAGATTCTCACTTTATATTTTAGATTCCTTAAAGTAGCCGCCCTTTGCTGTGATGACTGAAACATTAAATTTTGGCCGTCTCTCAATGAACTAGGAAGTTCTTTCAAAACTCTTTGGAAAACCATTTTGGGTGACCACCTCATGAAGCTCATGGAGAGAACGCTAAGAGAGAAAAGCAGTCATCAAAGGGCGGCTATTTTGAAGAATCTAAAATCTAAAAATGTTTAGAGTTATTTCACACATTTTGTTTACTATATAATTCCATGTGTGTTCATTCATAGTTTTGTTGCCTTTGACGAGAATCTACAATATAAATAGTCATGAAAATAAAGAGACCCATTAGGTGATAAAGTGTATCTAAAAACCATTGACCGGTAGTGTGTGTCACCAGTAAGCAACGTTTCCACAGTGCAACATAAAACTGAACTCTATTCAATTTCTTCTTTTGCTTTGAGGCATCTGACCTTCACTCCACTACACCAGTGCCCCAGGCTTTGCATTGTTGTAATTATGTCTAAAAAATACTTCTAGAAATGTTCTCATACGTCATCGCAAAACTTAAAATGACACCTAGCCTGGACAGAGATTAGACTGCATATAAACTGATTTACCTTCAAGAACTACAGAGGTCACATTGAAATTAAATGCAGCTTAATTCTAGAATGTTTAACTGACCTGACCCTTTGCAAATCCACAGAGAAGACGTGAGCAGTCATGATTAATGCTAAGAGCAGAGACGGCGCCAAATTCTGCTCCTGTTGTCTTACTACCCAGACAGAGCCGCAGAGCCTGGTTGGTATCTGAAGAAAGAATAAAAGAGAATATTTACTTGCTTTAACCTGAAAAAAAAGTTCTGCATGGTATCAGAAACACAAGCCCAAGAGCAGCATAACCGCATCAAACAGCCCAATAATACCAGTTCACATGGGCACAAAGGGAAGAACAGAAAAAATGAAGTTCCAAGTGTGAAACAAGAGATGCAGAGCATGCATCAAACTAGCATGAAAAAAAAAAACAAAGTTCATATGAGACATGATGCTTCCAGCAGCCAGAAAATAACAAAGACAAGTATGACCATCAAGCAGGCACGACCGTACCTTTTCCTGCCCAGGCCATCGTTTTGTCAGCAGTATAAAGAGACATTATTCAGCTTCATCTCAATCACAGTGACTGTATTTTAGGCCTATTTCACAACATGATTGATCAATTTTATTAGAATGTTCAAATTTCTGACTTTTACAAACAAAAGGTAGAAAACAGAAACAGAACATGCATACAGAAGAGCCTTTAATTACAGCCGCTACAGTTCCTGTCTATAATTGCATATCAACTAGATCAGTCTAATATTATATCCCAAAATACATCTTGGATAGTACTTTCCACAGTTTTTCTACACACAGGCACCTATGGACTCAAGGGTCAAATCATGACCAAATAATACCATGAACTATCTTCTGGAATCACAATATGAAGAATATTTACAAGCAAACCAGATAGGTGAAAAAACAGGAAGCGAAAGGTCAGAGGAAACGCCGGGTCGGTTGATGTGTCAAAAGAAGAATTTAGTAAAACCATGTTTTGCGTGTTTTTGAACTCTGGGAGGAAGCCAGTGCCCTTGGAGAACATGCTAAGTACCTGCAGAAAGGCCCTGGCCAATACTTGATTCCAGGACCTTCTTGCTGCAAGGCTACTATGGTAACCACTGCTCCACTGTGCAGCCCCACACCCAGCAGTTCCATTGTAGAGGTTAGAAAATATAACATCACAATACTGGCCTTAGCTGGGTACAGCATTAAGCTAGTAATGATAAAGGAACTGTAATACTGCTGAATGTTTTATGAACACAAAATTGTGCCTTGAAAATACCAAATTGATGTCTTACATCAAAAGAATGCATAAATGCTCTAATTTTACCATAGCTAGTTAACTTCAATAGATTTCCGTTGCTGCTACACTACTACATGCTGTAGGTTTTTAGTATAGTACTAGTATATAGGTCATCGTATGATTTTGGCTGGTTATTACAAAAACTTATGTCTCTTATTTCTTCTTTGTTCTCTCAGTATCAAACATGGTATCGAGTATTTTTGTTAATATTACCATTGGGTTGGAAATTTTAGTACCGAGACAATCCTGTTGTCTCAGCAACGAGAGTATAAATAAGCCATGATGACTTGATGAAAGCCACAAAAAAACATCTGAGGGAAATACATCAGAATCCCCCATTTCAGAGCTACAGGGGTTGGACAATGAAACTGAAACACCTGTCATTTTAGTGTGGGAGGTTTCATGGCTAAATTGGACCAGCCTGGTAGCCAGTCTTCCTTGATTGCACATTGCACCAGTAAGAGCAGAGTGTGAAGGTTCAGCAGGGTAAGAGCACAGTTTTGCTCAAAATATTGAAATGCACACAACATTATGGGTGACATACAAGAATTCAAAAGAGGACAAATTGTTGGTGCACGTCTTGCTGGCGCATCTGTGACCAACACAGCAAGTCTTTGTGATGTATCAAGAGCCACAGTATCCAGGGTAATGTCAGCATACCACCAAGAAGGACGAACCACATCCAACAGGATTAACTGTGGACGCAAGAGGAAGCTGTCTGAAAGGGATGTTTGGGTGCGAACCCGGATTGTATCCAAAAAACATAAAACCACGGCTGCCCAAATCACGGCAGAATTAAATGTGCACCTCGACTCTCCTGTTTCCATCAGAACTGTCCGTCAGGAGCTCCACGGGGTCAATATACACGGCCGGGCTGCTATAGCCAAACCTTTGGTCACTCATGCCAATGCCAAACGTCAGTTTCAATGGTGCAAGGAGCGCAAATCTTGGGCTGTGGACAATGTGAAACATGTATTGTTCTCTGATGAGTCCACCTTTACTGTTTTCCCCACATCCGGGAGAGTTACAGTGTGGAGAAGCCCCAAAGAAGCGTACCACCCAGACTGTTGCATGCCCAGAGTGAAGCATGGGGGTGGATCAGTGATGGTTTGGGCTTCCATATCATGGCATTCCCTTGGCCCAATACTTGTGCTAGATGGGCGCGTCACTGCCAAGGACTACCGAACCATTCTTGAGGACCATGTGCATCCAATGGTCCAAACATTGTATCCTGAAGGCGGTGCACCAATACACACAGCAAGACTGGTGAAAGATTGGATTGATGAACATGAAATCGAAGTTGAACATCTCCCATGGCATTCACAGTCACCAGATCTAAATATTATTGAGCCTCTTTGGGGTGTTTTGGAGGAGCGAGTCAGGAAACGTTTACCTCCACCAGTATCACGTAGTGACCTGGCCACTATCCTGCAAGAAGAATGGCTTAAAATCCCTCTGACCACTGTGCAGGACTTGTATATGTTATTCCCAAGACGAATTGACGCTGTATTGGCCGCAAAAGGAGGCCCTATACCATGCTAATAAATTATTGTGGTCTAAAACCAGGTGTTTCAGTTTCATTGTCCAACCCCTGTATGTCTGTGCTTGAATCAAACTTCATTTACTCACCAAACACCAGGGCCAGACCATGAGACGTTCCTACAGCAATAACACCAGACATCGTCTGTGCAAGGAGCATAGAAAAACATCGAGTTTAGTAAAGGTCAGATGCACTGAGGGCAAGGAATGATGTAAGCTATAAATATGAAAAATTAGATCAATATATTAAATTCTTGCAAAGAATCTAACACCTCTGAACAATATGGACTTCAATATGTTGTTCTGTCAAAGAACAGCATTGGTTACAGTTTAATTAGAGTCTGCAAGTAAAAAGCACTAACTGCTCACTGCTCATGGAATAAACTACTTACTATTGCAGTGGGCAACCCAGCATCCACTTTGTCCTGATGAAAGATACAAATCATGACCAAATAATACCAGGAATACATCAGGGTATTTTGTACTGTTTAATTAATATTTCTGATGTTACATGTAACCTGTGCGTGCATGCCAGACACCTGTTTTAAAGAAAATTAGCTTTATGGGATTTTTGGTGAAAGGCATGGTTAGGGTAAATCATGTAAAGAATTAAGATTTGAGTAATAGACTAGTGAATACACATCTGTCAGAATGCTCACAAAGAGTAGAAATGTGTGTCCTGTCTTGACAGGAACACACAGTGAGACCCATTTTCCCGATTTCACCATCAAATTGAGGACCGTTTGTACCAAAGTGTTTTGCTAACGGTTAGGTTTAGGACCTATGGTGTGAATTGACTTTAGGTTAAGGTTAGGGTTAGGTAAGCAATGGTAATGGTTAGGTTTAGGGTTATTGTCAGGGTTAGGGCATAGAAAGGGTTGAAAATTACTGAAAATCAATGGAAGTCAATGGGAGTCAACACATGGTCCTCACTACATATAGCAAAACAAGAGTGTGTGTGTGTGTGTGTGTGTGTGTGTGTGTGTGTGAGCACGCTCCGGCCTTACGGTAGCAGCAACAATCTGTGCAGAAATGCCCTTCAGCAGGCTGAGTCGAAGAACTGAGCCATGAACCATTGGGTTCTGATCCAGTGGCCTCCTCTTTCTGCATCCAGAACAAATGGACACACAGGGAGAAAATATGAGTGAACGTATATCTGCACAAACCAGAGGTTAGAAACATCAACATGAAGGTGAACAGTTGCTTTTCTGGGAAGTTTGTGTGGCAAAAACGTTCTCAATCTTTTTGTAGAATGTTTCACCCACAAAAAAAAGTCAGAATTTCACTTCAAAAACACACAGCATACTGTAGAATGTTCTGAGGTCCATTAGGTTTCAACACCCACAGTCCCAATTACCCTCCAGAACGTTTTCAAAACCCTTAGAAGAGTATTGAGCAGGTGTGTGGTCGGACACTACTTGGGGCAACCCTTACACATGAAGACATGTTAAAAATGGACACCCTATCAGCAGCTGACATGCATCACAGACCTAACTCTTGGTCGGACCAAAGGAACACATTACCTAAAGGAGGTTGTATGAGTCCAAGATATAAAGATATTTAACCGTGATATTTAACCATGATAAATGAACATTTATCACGGTTGATTGGGTATATAGAGATGGACAGAATATCTATCTATGAAAATGTTCCTCAATGGTTTGAAGGCATAAAGACAGTTTTTTCTTCGCCTGTACTTCTAATAATAAATAGCCTGATCACTGAATTCAGTATATGTAAATTCTGCTGGTTTTCCACCTTGCAACTGGAACAATGTTAAACGGCCCAATTCTAAGTATTCTATTTCTTGCCAGTATGGCATTTTATGCTGTCCTGATGTTTGCATTTTTTCTTATGAATTTATATCCTCTAAATGATTTACCCGTTTGTTGTACCATGTTGCAATTTTAAGTTCCCTTTTGGGTTGTTCCAGATAGGTGTAAGTCTTCAGAGGGAGACCTGAAGATCTGCGGAGCCTGTCTAACTCTGTGTTCAGACTGCAGTTAAAAACTCCTCCGACCTCCAGACTGTTCCAGTCTGAGTCAAAAGGGCAGAGGAGAAAAGAGACTGTGCTAAAAGTTTGAGTCATCCACATTTGGACTGTATATATTAGCGATACACCAGTTTTTCATCTTTAAGAATATATAAATCATTTTTTGAACATTGCTTTAACTCCACTACTATTTTTCCAGTTTTCTGTTTTTATTAATCCTTTTTAAAAACAAACCCAGTTACTGGAATTGCCAATAAATTCTGTAAATCCTCAAAAAGGCAGAAAACACCATCATCAGTAAAAAAAAAAAAAATAATGCCAGTTTATATACAGTACATCTCACTGATGAATTAAATAAGTACATTTAGTCCCAACACTGACCCCTGGGAGATGCCTCAATCAATGCGTATGCAATCACATAACTTCACAAGCTTGTTAATTAAAGAACTTTTAGCACAGAATTTAAAATGATTTGTCAGATGTCATAACTTTCTGGTTTTTCATTAACATATAATGATCTTTTAAGTTCAAAATT
Organism: Girardinichthys multiradiatus; assembly: GCF_021462225.1. Classification (NCBI taxonomy): domain Eukaryota; kingdom Metazoa; phylum Chordata; class Actinopteri; order Cyprinodontiformes; family Goodeidae; genus Girardinichthys; species Girardinichthys multiradiatus. The sequence goes on from NC_061814.1 coordinate 6,826,483, forward strand.
CAATTCAGAAATACTTAATTAATCCCAAAGGGAGATTAAATGTTACTGTAGCTCATATTAAATCAAATACCTTCCTTACATCTATGAATAAATCAACCAGATATCGTCTATGTCTATATGTTCTACCATGTATTCTATTGAGTGGAATCATGCAAGTGATGTTGATCCATCTGATCACTTTAGTATATTTGACAATGGGTTAAATACCTATGTACACCAAAGATCAGCCATAACATTATGACTACCTGCTTGGTAATGACAAAGTGCTCATTTTATTGGCAAAACAGTTATATCAACCATAGCATGAACAGGGAACCTTTAGTAGCCTATGAGCAAGTTAGCTTCAGAACCTTTCGGTCCTCTGGGTGTAATGCGTGATGTTTCTAAAGCAATATAGATTTCTGGCTTCTTTTGAGGGTTGATCTGCTGACCTTCACCTTTCATCTTCAGGGAATATAATGCATCCAAACTGAACTTTCTCTCTGTTTTGTTGTTTAAATCCAACAATATAGTGAAACTAACTGTAAAAGATAAAAGATGCTCTTTGATAGAGGTTCTAGTTGTTAATCAAACAGGAAGTGAAGGAATTCCAAGATTATACCCATTTTCACATCAAAGCTTATGTTCCTCACCTCAATCTGATTTTCATTAAATGCAAAACTTTTGTCCAGAGATGCAGTATATTATTATTATTATTGTTATATACTTTTGGATTATCTGAGCCGTTCCTTAAGGTTTACCAACATCCTCCTGCAGAGGGTGTGCTGCTTTATGGGAGTATGAGTTCAGTCTTAAACTTGTTCATGTAGGTCAAACAGGTAGGTCAGTTTACCTGTCAGTGGTCATAGTGTTATGGCTGACTGGTGGAAGCAGGCTTAGAGAGCTTTCAAACAAGGCAGGTTTCTGTGTTTGGTCATGCCGTTTGAGGTGAGCAGGGTCTCCGCTGTCAGAGCTGGCCAAGGAGGACGTGTCGCAGGACTGCGCATCCATGTTGTCCGTGTTTAATATGCAAGTATCCTCCAGAACAAAAGGGTCCTCCTCTTCCTCCATCTGAAACACACAACGAGGCAATACAAACCCACATCACACAGAGACAAGATGAGATTGATGAGTGCACCTCCCAGATGGAAGGAGTACCAGGCTGTAGTCGACGTAAACGTCTGTCATGTTTCAAACTTAACTGCTGGGTCTAGGTTTGGCCTTAACCTTTAGATAACCTGAACTCAGAAAAACACAACTAAGGGAGATCTTTTCCAAAGCTATAACTTGATGCCACTCACTGTGAGGGGGAAGCAGATTTTAACGTAGTGAAAGTGTCTTAATGATGAATGAAAGCAGTGAAACATTTGTACCTGACCTGACTAAGGATGCTCTCCAGTGTGGGAGGTGTGTCCACTTGGGGAATGTCAAACTCCTTATCGTCAATCTAAGAAAAGATGTTTAACAAACAATAACAGAAACAGGAGATTAGGAGGCAGCATTCATGTCACAGGCAGTGTTATTTGTCTGTGTTATCCATATAGAAATTTTTTACATGACAGATGGAAGCCAAACCAGCCAGGGCCTGTTAAGATATAAGAGAAGCTCTAGGTTTGATGCACATCTGATAATACAGTGTTGTGGAAAAGTGTTCATACCCCTTGAACATTTCCACAGTTCCCCATGACAGGCCAACTCAAAGTCATAATGTAAAGTGGAAGGACAATTACACATGGCTTCAATTTCTATAAATAAAAATTCTACCAAGTGTGGCGTAAATTTGTACTCTTCTTTTTCTTTCAGCTTTTCCCTTTCAGGGGTCGACACGTCATCTGTCTCCATCTAACCCCATGTTCTGTATCTTCTTTTTTTACACCCACTACCTTCATGTCCTCTTTATCCAAAGATCTCCTCTTTGGTCTTCCTCTAGACCTCCTGCCAGGCAGTTCATGCCTCAGCATCCTTCTACTGATGTACTCACCATCCCTCTTCTGTACATGTCTAAACCATCTCTGTCTGGTCTCTCTGGCTTTATTTCCAGACATGCTAACATGAGCTGACCCTCTGATGTACTTATTCCTGATCCTATCCATCCTTGTCACTCTTAACGAGAACTTCAACATCTTCATATCTGCTACCTCCAGCTCTGCCTCCTGGACTGTTGACCCAAAGAACTCCACCTTCTTTCTCCTTCTACCTCTCATTCACACACATGTATTGTGTCTTTCTCTGGCTAAGCTTCATTGCTCTCTTTTCCAGGACAAACTTACGTCTCTGTTCCCTGCTCTCACCACAGATCATAATGTTATCTGCAAACATCATAGTCCATGGAGATTCATGTCTAACCTCATCTATCAACCTGTTCATCAGCACAACGAACAAGAAGAGGCTCAGAGCCGATCCTTGATGTGGTCCTACTTCACCCTGTCATATGCTTTCTCTAGATCTACAAAAACACAATGCAGGTTCCTCTGACCTTCTCTGTGTGTTCTTTATCAAGATCCTCAAAGCAAATATTGCATCTGTAGTACCTTTTCTTGCCATGAAACCATACTGCTGCTCACAGACAGGTGGCATGAATTTGTATTCAGCTCCATTCAGTCTTTTGAGGTATGTTTCTACCAGCTTTACATGCCTAGAGAGTGAAATTCCTGCCCATTCTTTGTTGCTAAATAGTCCAAACTCACTCAGATTGGAAGGTTAGCATCTGCGCACAGCAGTTTTCAGGTTTTCCACAAATTCTCAACTGTATTCTGGTCTGGATTTTGACTAGGTCATTCTAATGCATCAATATTCTTTAATCTGAACCACTCCCTTGTATCTCTGGCTGTATGTTCAGGGTGGTTGACCTGCTGGAAGGTGAACCTCCAGCCGAGTCTCAAGTCTTCTGCAGCCTCTAACGTTTTTTTTCAGGATTGTCCTGGATTAGCTCTATCCATTGTTTCCTCAACTCTAAGAATCTTCTCTGTCCCTGATGAAGAAAAGCATCACCACAGCATGATGATGCCACCACCATGTTTCACCATGCTGGTGGTGTACTCAGCTATGAGCAGTGTTAGTTTGTTCCAAGATAATATAATTGTGTCATTGATATCTCATGCCAGCTCCTTGCAAATTAAATGATTTGCATACCAATTACTGGTCTGCATGTGGACCAAGTTCGATCCAAACTGGCCCATATCTTCTGGGTCCCTAACCTTGACCTAAACTGTTGTTTCTGCAGAGAACAATGCTGGTGGAGATGATCGAAGGGTCCAAAATGGGAAGGAATGACAGAAGAGAGGAGGATGCACAGAAATGTTCATGCCTAACAAGGAGGAAAAAAATATTTTTTCCAACTTTGTTTCCAAAGAATTCCAATATTGATTTAATATAGTATATTATATATTACTAGACCTCTTATGTTCTAAATTGGAGAGGTTCTGCTTGCAGACTGCGCAGAGTTCATAAATCCAATTTTAGGACATTTATTCTAACATAATCCATAAAGATTTATTAGTCATTATAAACATTCACAGAACGGCTTTATTCTTTTTCATTTACTTTCTTCTATCTAACACCATATAGACAGAAAAACGCCTGTAACCCGAGAGACAGCGGGTTAACATAATTCTTTGGGTTTCTGTTTGATTCCTAATTGAAGTGGGCATTAGAACAGGAACAGGTTCCCTCACCGATTCTACTTCCATGAGGTTGAGCTGGGAAGAAGCGGATAAAAGGCTCCTGTTGTCTGGAGACTGCGACATATCTGTGTTTACATTCACACCCGAGCATCCAGGAAGTCCTCTGCTGCATCTTCTTCTTCTACTGCACAGGCCACTGCTGATTCTGCTTGGAGTGCACACTTGACAAACCATTTACTGGCACTTTACTGCCACCTACTGGATTGATCAGTCTGACACTTTTTGGGAATGAAAAACGTAGGCTACAAATATTAGAACATCAGTACATATCTAACATATGAGTTATAACACACACAATAAATATACAGATGTACATTACAGCCATAGTGCATAAGGAGTAAACACAGATGAGCATCAATATCTAAAGTATGTAGTACCATACAGAAGAGTAGCAGAAAGAGCAGAGCTGTTTTTGGATGACAGAAAAGAGTCATACAAAGCAGCAGAGGAATTTCATAGAGCACTGTGCTAAGCCAGTGTGTGATATTCATTTTCCCCAGCACCACCAGCCAATCCATCAGTTTTCCATACCGTATATGCATGTCCAGAAAAAACCAAGTGGGCTTCCCTTGTTATCATGAATCTGAAGTGAATTTGAAAATCACTCATCAGTTACAATTTCAGCTACATTATTCTACATTGAAAAGAGATTTTTTTTTTGTCTAGGGTTCATCCTGTAACCATTGGTTGCCGGTTTGAACCCCCGCAGTGTAGGCCATTTACCATTGCCACTTACTTTATCGATTTCTTGAAAATATAGAAAAGAGAGCACCTCCAGTGTGTCCTTGGCATAAGCTCCACCTTATATTGAGATTAAAAGCACTTTATATTAATGAATGAGTGGACTGCAATGTTTCTTGAGAATTCCTGATGCTTTAAAACAGATTTTATGATATCTGAAACACCTGTACATGTGAAAAAATATTATTAGTTTTCTCAAAAATATTGTTAAAATCTCTGTCGGGACCAGCAATGTTTGATCTTAATGTTTTTAAAAAGTTATATGTATTGTTTATTTTTATTTTTTATTGTTGTTGAATAGCTTTTGTGGAAGGAAAGGGCATGTGTCTGTTTGTGTGTGACACGGCAAAAGGAGGAGCTTGCCCAGGGCACCTTTCATGCAGGAACCGCCACTGGTCCTAATGAACGCACTGACCTTTGGTTTTTGGTCATGTCTTTGTGTTTGTTTGGCTGTTTACATAATCTGTGCTAAATCTGATCAAAAATAAAAATCTGTACACTTTGTGTACAGGAGCCAAATTTATGGACAGCTGAATAAGCCAAGCAGATACAGTATATATGGGTTGGCTACTGTACTGTGTTCATATGGGTGTGGTCAGAAGTTTGTATACTCTTAACATGGGAATAAACACACATTGTTGTTCAATGTTCGGCAGCGGAACTGCTGAAACACTGAGGAACCCTGGAGAATGACCCCTCGGTCTGAAGAACAGCGTGGAAGCTGGGAGAACCCTCAGCAGAGCTTTGGAGAGCAACCGGGATAGCGGAAGATCCTTCAACAGAGCGCAGAATCAGGATCACAAGGCGTGTTCACCTGCATGATCTTACATCTGTTAATCAAGACATTATTTACAGTGTTTTTATGTTTAAAAGCCTCACCTTAAATCTTCCAAACATATACTTGGTCATTGTGGTCAAACACCTGAATCTTTGTCTCACCAAACATTTCTCTAGAAAACATTAGACTTGTCCAGTGGATTTTCACAGTTTCACATTTGATGCAGAAGCTTCTTCTTGGTCAGCATTGTCTCAGTCCATGTTGTTTGGCTAAAGAATGGACAGTGACACTGGCGATTCAGCTGTTTACAGTTCATGATGGGTCAGAGCCTTGGTGCTTCCAGGTTGTTCTGAAACATTCAAGCAGTTGCTTAAACGGTTTGAATAGGTTGTACTTATGCACAGTTGTTTAAACTAATGATCTTGGAAGCAGTTTTGAAATGTCTTCAAAAGACTTTACCGTCTTGTGCAAATCTACAACTCTCCTTGGATTTTCACTGAGTTCCTTGGACTAACCCATGGTTCTGAGTGTGGTAGGTCTGTTAAGTACTGTCAAATAAATCATCTAACAAAGCCTAGAAAAGAATGGTTCATAAAGATCACTAACAGCCCACAATAACCCCAAATTAATCAATCTTCATTCATTAATTTCCATGTTTGTTGAACATATCTTTAGAGGAAAGGGTGATATGTTGTGTTTTTTATGTTCTCACCAATCAGTAGTAGAGGCACCTCTGTTAAAAAAAACAAGCTTTTCTAGGAAAGATTGTAAAACACTGCACATCATCCCATATATTATCCCCCAAAAAGATTACCTTAGAATGAATAAAGTCAATAAATTGACAGAAAATTATCAATTTCAGTCTCTGTGTGACCTTCAGTGTTTTATATTTTATTGGTGCATATAATAAAACAGCAGCTGATGACATCATAAACTCAGTTGACACATCTCTGACCTCACTCCGCCAGCAAAGCTTACTCTCCATTTAAGAGGAAAACTCCTCCCACACCGCTTACTCGTCACTTCTTCCCAGCTGGTCCACCAGCTGATGTTAAGGAACGCACCCTGTCAATGAGTGTGGGTCCAACATCTGGGATAACCAACAGTCCTGACAGATGGAATCCAGTTTTACTGTAATCATGACCAGCCAGAAACCCACCATCCTCTCTCCTTGTCTACATGTTCTGAGCTGTGAGGGATGTTTTTGTTTGGCTTTTACTTCCAGTTTTTAAAGGTCTTAACATTTTATTTCTGTGAACTTAGTCTTTGTGTGGTTTTCATACTGATGTAAAGAGCATGGTTCACATAGCTGCTTTGAAAACCTTCATATCTCTTTAAGGCTTAGGCTATTTCTTCTATGTTGAACACCTGAGTTTAGTTAATAAACTCTGTTCCTGATTATGGACCCTGGTTGTGCTTAAATTATTCACTGTGTGTTGGGGTTTTGGTTTCTGTGTGTGTGTTTTTGTCTGCACTTTGTTTTCAGTTTCCAGATGGTGCTGGAGTTTCTCAGGTGTGCTAGGTGACAGGTGCGACTGATCTGCTGATTGCATTGGAGGAGTATTTAAGCAGGAGGCTGCCAGCACTTCGATGCCAGAGTGTTTGACATCAGTTGTAACACACTCAGCCACTTCTAAGCTATGCTTTGATCTTTGTCACTAAGCTGATGTTGTTTATGTTCCTTCGCAGGCAGAAACCTGAACTTTCTGATCATTCTTCTTTGAACTTTGACTTCGGTTCCAGACGTTTCTGGACGATCAAGATTACTTAAGTTTGGTGGATTTCGTTTGGATTTCGTTTCCAAGTACCAAGCTGGCAGCTTCCTGTTATCCTCCATCTCCTGAACCAAGGCAGAAGCCTACCCTGTCCACCTGAACATTGAATTAACTCCTGAACTCACCAGAACTCACTCTGCAGCTCAAGTAAACCATCTGGATTTTCTCCGCTTCACACATCTGGGTCCCGACTCCCTCTACCCCTGGCGACCTGACTTCACTCACTTAGCAAGCCATTTTACTATTAACATAATTACTTCTTGTTTATTCCTCAAGATTATAGTTCTTGTTTTAACCAGTTCTCCTTCCCCTCTTTCCATGCAGTTGGCGATTCTTCCATTCATGTTCCAGTATCACTCTGTAAATAAAACACCTTTCACTAATTCAGTTGTGCTTCTGAGTGTTCTTCTGTATGTGGGTCAGATCTATCTCTAACAAAATGGCAGAACACTCTGGCCAACAAGAACCAGCAGAAGCACACCGAAGAACATTATCTGAACACGCTAACCAGATTCATTTTCATAACAACCTCTCTTCGTTCCCTTTCAGAGCAACAGCGCCATACACATTAACAGTTAGAACAGATTACTTCCATGCTTCAGCAAACCTTGAGTTCTCAGTCCTCCGCTCATGCAGATGGCACTGCTGCGCCACCATCATCCCAACAACTTTCTCATTCACCTGACGTCACCTCACCTAACCCAGAGAAATTCTCTGGCAAGGTTAGTAACTGTGGGGGATTTTTGCTACAATGTACTCTAGTTTTCAACCGTTCTCCACATTCCTTTCCCCATGATGATGTTAAGATTTTGTATGTCCTTGGGTTATTGGCACACAAGGCCTTACAGTGGACAGAGACCCGTTTCTCTGATTGCAGAGATTTTGGTTGTACTTTTGAAGAATTTGTTAAAGAATTTAAGCAGACCTTTTCCCCAGTTATAGACAAGAGTAGTACTGGTCGACAGTTGAGAGCCTTAAAGCAGCGTAAAAGGCCACTTACTGATTTTTCTGTCGAGTTTTGCACTTTGGCTGCTGCTTCTGGTTGGAATAATGATGCTTTAAAATCAGCCTTTTTTCACGCTTTAGACGATTCTTTAAAGGATGAGTTAGTCCTAATTGATGAGCCCCCTACATTAGATGAAGCAATTACATTAGCAATTAAGGTTGACAACAGATTAAGGGAGAGAAGAAGATCCAGGGCTGAAAGGTTTCATTTTAAACCACTTAGCTACTAGTTCTCCACCCACAGCTAAGCCTCCAACTCCACAATCTGTAGCTGAACCTGAGCCCATGCTGGTAGGGTGCACCCGGTTAACTTTTGAAGACAGACAGAGATGCAAGCTAATCAAGCAATGTTTTAACTGCAGCTCACCAGATCACTTCGTATCAACTTGTCCTATTTGCCCCAGGCAGCCAAAAGACAGGGTCCACCAACTATGAAGGGGGGGTTGGTGGACCACTTAAAGAATTGCAAAGCCCCCAGATTCAACCTACTTGCTACTATCATATTTAATCAACATACTTTGACTTTGTCTGCCATGTTGGATTCAGGCAGCGAACAGAACTTGATGGATTCCGAGTTAGTCATCAGAGCAGGCATTGAGGTGGAACCACTTCTCCTCGTTCCATTCTAGCCTTAGACGGAAAGAGATTGCAGCAGATAACCCAATGCACTAAACCTCTCGAACTCTTACTATCAGGTAACCATAGGGAAGAAATATCTTTCTTCGTGTTTCCAGATTCTCAGGGTTCCATAGTTCTTGGCTTCCCTTGGTTACAAAAACATAACCCTCATTTAGATTGGTCTGAGTGTCACATTGAGTCCTGGTCCACTAATTGTCATTCGTCTTGTCTACAGTCAGCCTTCTCCCCGAGTTTTCCCGAGCAGGTTAACAGGGAGGACGAGGTTATAGATTTGTCTCAGGTGCCCACTGAATACCATGACTTAAGAGGAGTCTTTAGTAAGGATAAGGCCCTGTCTTTACCCCCCCATAGACCTTATGACTGCGCAATTGATCTTCTTCCCGGTGCCCCCCTGCCTTCTAGCAGGTTGTATAATATCTCACGTTTAGAACAGACGTCTATGGAGAATTACAGTATATTAATGACTCCTTGACCGCAGGTATCATTCGGCCTTCCTCCTCACCTCTTGGGGCAGGATTTTTCTTTGTGGGTAAGAAGGACGGCTCGTTACGTCCATGCATTGACTATAGGGACTTAAACCAAATCACAGTTAAGAATAAATACCCACTTCCTCTCATCACCTCTGCATTTGAAGCGGTTCATGGTGCCACCATATTTTCCAAATTAGATCTCAGAAATGCCTATCATCTCGTCAGGATCCGCCAGGGGGATGAGTGGAAGACGGCCTTCAAGACACCGCTGGGCCATTTCGAGTACCTGTTCGTGCCTTTCGGACTTTGCAAGGCACCTGCTGTTTTCCAGGCTCTAGTTAACAACGTTCTCAGGGACTTATTGAACATTTTCGTGTAGTTGGATGACATTCTTATTTATTCTAAGGACATTGAGGCACATCGCAGACACATTCGCCAGGTACTCCAGCACCTCATAGAGAACCGCCTGTTTGTGAAAGCCGAAAAGTGAGTTTCACCAGCCATCCGTCACATTTTTGGGCTACATCCTTGAGGGTGGACAGGTACGTTCTGACCCAGAAAAAATTAAGACCGTCCTGGAGTGGCCTGTACCGGACTCACGCAAAGCACTACAGCTTTTTCTCGGATTCCCAAACTTCTACAGACGATTCATCAAGGACTACAGTCTTACAGCTGCACCTCTCACCGCATTAACTTCCTCTAAGGTCTCATTTTCATGGTCGCCTGAAGCTGAATCTGCTTTCCAGGCGTTAAAGGAGAAATTCTCTCAAGCCCCCATCTTAATTCACCCCGATTCTTCCAAGCAGTTTATGTTGGAGGTTGACGCTTCAGACACACAGGTTGGGGCTGTTCTGCCTCAGAACTCTGAGGAGGGGAGACTTCATCCTTGTGCTTTTTTCTCCCGCAGGTTAAGCAACACTAAGAGAAACTATGATGTGGGTGACAGAATTACTGGCCGTAAAACTTGCCCTTGAGGAGTGGCTGGAGGGGGCCGAACATCCCGACTGATCATAAAAACTTGGCTTACCTCCAAGCTGGAAAAAGGCTCAATCCACGCCAGTCACGGTGGTCTTTATTCTTTTCTCGTTTTAATTTGTGTATTTCTTTCAGACTTGGCCCCAAGAACACTAAGCCTGATTACCTGTCCAGACAATTTGCCGCTGATGATTTGGTGAAGGAACCAGCTCCCGTTATGCTGTCCAGCTGGACAGTAGGAGCAATCAGGTGGGAAATTGAGGACATCATTAACAGGGCTCAACAACTGGAGCCTGACCTTGGCACAGGACCACCAAACCGTATTCATGTTCTGTCTCATGTACACACTAAGCTTATTGAGTGGCTACACACAGCTAAGTTTTCGGCTCATCATGGGGTGAGCAGAATCATAGCATTGGTTCAGAGAAGGTTTGGTGGCCTTCAACACATAAAGACATTAGAGATTTTGTGCAAGCCTGCACCACCTGTGTCAGAAACAAAACCAGTAACCAGCCTCCTGCCGGTCTTCTCCAACCATTCAGCATCCCAAATCGACCATGGTCCCATATAGCTTTGGACTTTGTTACCGGACGGCCTCTCTCGTCAGATATGACTACTGTTCTCACGATCATTGATCGCTTTTCTAAGTCATGCCATCTCATTCCCCTCAGAAAACTCCCGTCAGCCCTAAAAACTGCAAAACTCCTTACCAAGCACGTCTTTCGTCTCCATGGGATACCTCAGGACGTTCTGTCGGACCGAGGTCCACAGTTAATCTCTCAGGTTTGGAAACAGTTTTGTTTAGCTCTAGGAGCCAAAGTTTCACTGACTTCTGGCTATCAACCCCAGTCCAACAGTCAAACAGAGAGGTTAAATCAGCAACTAGAATCCACGTTACGCTGCCTCACATCCACGATCCCCACAGATTGGTGCTCGTACCTACCTGTGGTCGAGTATACACTCAACTCACACATCTCTTCAGCTACTGGTCGCTCACCCTTTGAAGCATCTATTGGTTATCAGCCTCCTCTGTTCTCTGCTGACGAGAAGGATATTACAGTCTCATTAGTACATCAACATGTCCGCCGCTGCAGAACCATTTGGAACTCTACTATTCAGGCCCTTCACCGAACTGCTGACTAGAACAAGCATTTTGCTGACCGGAGATGCTGACCTGCACCCAATTATCAGCCCGGACAAAGGGTATGGTTGTCGGCACATGACGTGACACTCAAGTCCATGTCTCGGAAGCTTTCGCCTCGTTTCATCGGACCGTACGAGATCGAGACTGTGATCAGCCACTCTGCGGTTCGCCTTCGCTTACCGGCAAGTCTTCAGATACATCCCACGTTCCATGTGTCACAGATAAAGCCTGTCATCGATAGTGCTTCTGAGAGCAATTCCCCTCATCATGAGATGAAACATTTGCAATATAGATAAGATAGAAACAAATAGTAGGTTACCAGGTCTAAACAGTGTTAATATTGCAGGGTACACTGTAAATCACAAAATAAAGAGCAGGTCAAAATATAGGAACAGAACTTTTCCCACACTGCATATGTGCTGTTGTGTTTGTTACTCCCCTCGTCTTCCCAGTTGACTTTGTTATAGATCAAATTTTAACAAGATATCCTGTGACTACTGTAAAATGAAAGATGTTTTTTAGTCACTTTGTGTAAAAGGAGGATTTAAAGCACACTGGCTGTCTTAAGGCGAAATGTACAAAGTTAGAGGAAGGCACTGATGGCAACATAGGCAGAAATCAGAGTACAACAAGGGTGAGTAACAGCAGAATCTGACACCAACTAAATGAAACCGGAGCGTATCAGTCCCCAGTGACTGTTGGATGTGAAACAGAAAAAATAATATGATACATTTTCCATATTGGAGGAGTAAAGGAATTGAATACCTGGAACATATATTTGAAGGAATTCAGTTCATCCCATTTAACAGATTAATTATACAATACGGGATGGACAAGAATACATTTTTAGAATATCAACAAATTACATTGATAATAAAAATTTAAAAATTTAGACTTAACGTTGGGTTACAAATGCCATCAAGTGTACTAGAGTTCCTAAAACTCAATCCCCCCAAATTAATGTCTAAAATATACAGGACACTGTCTAATATAGAATCAATTTCCCTTCCTATTACAAAATGGGAGGTGGACTTATCAATTAACTTTGACCAAACATTCTGGTCTCAGATATGTTCCAGAACAGGGTCCCTGGGGCGTATCGCCCCCCGGGCTGGGGTCCTGGCTGGGCCTTGGGGGTCTTGGGTCCTGGCGGGTATGTTGCCAGGGTTTTGGGCTGGTGCATGCCCGGGCGCCTGGCCCTGGCTCGGGGACCTTTGGTGTATCGGTGGGCATAAGGGCCTCCAAAACTGGCAGGTAGGTCCCATCTCATTGCAGGTGCTCCTTCCTTCAAGGAGCACATTCTGCTGGTGGGGCGGAGGGTCTGCGGGAGGGGGTGGGGTGGTGTCAGCCTGGGTGTCCAGTGTCTTATGTGCTCTGGGAGTTGTTCAAATGTTGGGGTGGGTGTAGGTTTCCTTCTGGGGTGGAGAGGGATGGTTGGCCTTGGATGGTTGGGGGCGTTGTTTGGTCTTGGGTGGTTCCGGCTTGGTTTCTGGTTCCTTGTCTTGGTTCCGGTTACTGACGCTGGTCCCTTTTCTGTCTGGGGGAGGGGGTTCGGAGGGGTCTGCATGGTCCGAGTGTGCAGGCTGGCCGGCCGGGGTTGGTCTCGGGTTGGATTGGTCTCGGCTTCCGGATGGGTTTTGGTTTTGGCTCTGTGGGCTCTCTTGCCTTTTGTGGGCCACGGAGTGTAGCTTTGCGGGGCTGCTTCTGGCGGGGGTATGGGTGTCAGGCATGTTCTAGGACCTGGATGGTGCGGGTCTTCTTTTCGTGGGGGTGCACTTTCATGGGGGGCTTCGTTTTTGGGGGGCTGGTAGGGGCACATTTGCGCAGTGTGGGCTTTGTGTGCAGCTTTTGCTTTGGGTGCTCTTTGCTGCATTCCGTCCTCCACTGTATGGCGTGCTGTGGTGTTGGGGTGGTGGTTCTGTGCACGGCGGCTCTGACCTCCGGCGTGGGTGCGGCAGGGCGGGCGTCGCTGGGCTCTGCGCTTGCGTCGGGCGTCTCGGCCTCATACTGGGGTGGGGTTTGCTCGTTTGCTGGATGGTTCCTGGTGGGTTCGGTGTGCTTGGGGTTAGTGGTCCTCGCCGTGCCCCTACGAATGCACAGAAGGATGGGTGGTGTTGCTGTGGTGCTGGCTCGGGGGGATCTGCGGTCTGGCTTGGCTCTATCATTTTTGCTTTGCTGACCTGGATGTAGGGGGGTCTGCGTCTCTGGATGGGGGTGTGACCTCTTTGCTCCGTGTGCTGGGGACTTTCTGTGGCGCCCTTCGGCTTGCTGGGCCAGTGTCTTTCCCTTGGGCATGGTAGTGGGCGGGGTGGTGCATCGTGGGGTCTGCTTCACTGCCCAGCTGGCCCGGTGGTCTCTGTTTGCCTGTCTATGGGGGGGGGGGTGCATGTACCTATCATGGCCTGGAGCTTGCATTTGGGTGGGCCTGCCGTTTTGGGTCGGGTGCGGTTTGGTGGCGGCCTTGGTGTTGGAGTGGGATGTGTTTTGTTGCCCTGCTTGCCTGGTTGTGGCTGCTGTCTGGTGACGGGCTTCGGGGGCTGGGCGCTCTGTTGGCTCTGCCCTGTGGGTTCGGGAGTGGCTGGACGTGCTGGTCATGTGCCCTCCTTAGTGTGGTGTACTTTGGTTGCGCTGGGCAGGCTAGTCTGCTCCTTTGTTTGGAGTGGGGCCGCATTCTTGGGCGCTTGTGGCTGGGTCCTTTTTGTTGGGGGTCGGTGGCTACTTCGGGCGGTGGACTGGGTAACGGGGCTGGGGTTCGGGGTCTGAGGGGCTGGGTGGTTCTGGGGGGAGCTGGGGACGTTGGTCCCGGTTTTCAGTTGGTTCTCGGGGCCTGTTACCTGTCCCTAGTTTTTTGCCAGGCAGATGTGCCTATGCCTCCCTCCTTTGTTGGGACTCGGCAAACGGGGGTGCCTATTGGGGTCAGCCGGGGAGCTGGCTCCCTGGGAGAGCGGTTTGCCCCCCAGTCTTTCCCTCCCCATCCCCAGACACCTCCCTCTGCCAGCTCCATCACAATACCACTCATGGAGGGCCTTGGGGTGCGGGTGCGCCATTGGAGTGCCGCAAGGGTTTTCCATCTCTGCGGGCCCATGGCAGCCTGTGCCCCAATTTTATTGTACAACTTAGACACTCTCACTTATAACATTTTCATGATATTCACATGTAGACCCTCTTCCCCACCGTTTTTCTTTTTAAATGCACACTACAACAACATGCATCAACACCACATTTGAGCTGGCGGAGACAGGCTTGGGGTCTTTTCACACCCCCGTTCGCTATTTCCCATCTGTGGTCAGAGGCCGGGAGAGGGAATGGGCCCTCTAATCGGGTTTGAGCTGGGGTTGGGGGTCGGGTCTTGGGGATTGTGTGGTGCTGGGCTGGCGTTTTGGCTCTCTCGGGATCGCTTGGGTTCCCTTGGATCTCTGCCCCTGGCTTTGGGCCCTGGTGTGCCGGCTGGGGGGGGTGCCAGGCTCCAGCGGGGGGCGTTTATTGGGATGTGGCCCCGCTTTGATGGAGGGGCTGGACTGCTTCGTGGCTCTGCGGGGGTGCCGCCCGCACCCTCGCATGGCCGTGGTGCGCCATGCGGGGGTGCGGGTGGCCGGTGGGCTGGGGCGCCCCTGGGTTTGGGGGTGGGGTTGGCGGGGTGCCCGGTAACTGGGGCCGCCATGGCCTTCTTTCCATGGCTTCCTTCTGTGGTCCTGGCCCGGGGTCGGGCTCTGGGCTGCGGTTGGGTGGGGCGGCAGAGCATGTCTTGTGACTACACCGGGACGGCTGGCGGGGTGTACTTGGCCTGGAGCGGTTGGCCCGCATGGCCCAGGTCCCCGGCCGGTGCATGTATCCCTCTCGTGGACTGGTGGGCTGGAGCTGCTGGCACTGTCTGGGGGGGTTGGGCGGGCTTGGAGGTGTGCTGCTCTGCTGGCTGTCTTGTCCGAGGGAGGATTGGGGCGGTGGACTGGGGGGTGGCGTGGAGGGGCTGCGGCCTGTGGGGTGGAGGGGTTGTGTCCACTTCTAGGGTGTGGGGTCACTGGCGTTTGGATCAGCTGGGCGGTGATGGTGGAGCTGAGCTGGATAGTGTTTCTCCCTGGGCGGTCGATGCAGTGGCAGTGATGTAGTGTTTTTTGTTGCTGTGGGATCACTGGCCCTGGATGCCTGCCGCTGGCCGGGGACCTCTGGGTGGATGAGTTTGTCCCATCATGGTGTGGGGTTGGGGGTCCGGTTGTGGGTGCGGTGCTGGGTGGGGTCTGCCCTGTTGCGCCGTCGGGCGGGGGTGGCGCTGCGCAAGGCCCTTGCCTTGCCGTTGCGGCGCGCTGTGTGGTGGGGGAGCAGGGTGCGGCGGGGGTTCTTAGAGCGGGGCTGTGTGTGGAGCTTGCGCTGTGTGGGTGTGGCTTCATTGGCTTCTCGGCCACGGAGTTCACCTGTGGGGGTGTGCCCCTGTGGGGGTGGGGATTTGTGCCGTTTGGGTTCGGGGGGATGTGTTCGATATCGGTGTCCTTGTTGGGGGTGGCCCTGTGGGGAGGTTCTTGTTCTTGTTGGGGTTCACTGGGGGTGGGAGACTCATGGGGTTGAGATCAGGGCTCGTTGGGGGGTCGGGACTGCTCCGTCCTGGGGCGGCTTCGGTTGGCGGGTTGCTTTGGGCCATGTGGACCCCTCTTTTGTACATAGCCCCCTCTCTGGAGGTGGATGGGGGTTGTTGGGGACTGGGTTCGGGGCAGGGGGGCGGGAGCTGGGCCGGGGTCACCCGGGTCCGGGCAGTACCGGCGCTGTCTGCCTGCCTCTGCCCCAGGAGAGAAGGGGACTACCTCCTGGGTCCGGGGGCTGGTTGCCCTGAGGTGGTACAGGCGCCTGGACCTGGGAGTATAGAGTATGCATGGGGAGTGTGAGTGAGTGTATGACATCCATTGTTGTTATCCTTATGTTGGGTGTGAGTGATTTTATGTGTATGTATGAGGGTGGGAGTGGGTGATTGTGACTGTGTGTGCCTGTTTTTTTGTTTTTGTTTTTTTTTGCGACAGGTTGGGTCTTGAACTGCTCCCTCTCCTGTAACAGCTTCCTCCCCGCCACACCGCCTGCTGGTGGTTGGAGTCTCTGCCCACTGGTGTACTTGTGGTTGTTGGTGTCCGCGGCGGGTGCTTTGGTGTGAGCTGGCTCACTCCCAGTGGCTGCTTGCCGGGGCCAGGCCCCCTGGGCTCTGTCGGGCCTGTGCTTGGGGGGAGGTGTGTTCCGGGGTCTTGGGCATTTGAGTCCATGGCTGGATCTGCTCGGGCGTGGACGGCTGCCGGCGGGGCCTGTGGACTCGTCGCTGCGGCTCCCTGGGGCTTCTGCACTGTCGCTGCTGGGTGGTTCCCCTGGGACTCTCCACTGCTCTTCTCTGGGGGGGTTGTGGTAGTCCCAGCGGTGGTTCTCCAGGGGTTCTTGTGCTTTGGGGGGCCTTTAGATGTCTGTGACTCAGATCTCCTCAGTGTCTGTCCAGGGACCATGGGGCAGGCCTGTGGGTCCTCACACTCGCTATTGCATATTTTTGTGGAGAAACCTTGTATACAAAAGCGCGTCCACCCTCATACTCACAGGTGTTAAGCTTCAGGTGTTGACAGATACACAGATGTTCTATTTTGGGCTGCACCTCTCACTAAGTACATTTTACATTCAGAATTACTGTGTACTATTTTGTTAAAAAAAAAAACAGCTGGAGGTGTATAAGCAAGCAGGGTGTAATCTTGTATTCTCTTTATCCTTTTTTCTCTCCTCCACTCTTTCCTCCTTTTCTCCCCTTTTTCCCCATCTCTCTCTTTTTTGAGCTTAATATTTCCTTTTCATTTCAGTCTCCGTGTCCGTAACAATTGAAATATTCCCAAAGAAGTTTATAATGTTTCTTCTATAAATATCAAGCAGAGCTTTGAAGCATTAGCTGTGATGCTCAGCTTGTGAAAGTAAATCTGTTGGGCAATTTCTTGGCACTCAGACAACAATTCTGAGCAATACTCTGCCGGACAGGACACAATAAAAAAAAAAAGAAACAGGTGAGGGAGAACTGATTAACTGCAGCTGAGAAGGAAACCAATGAGAAGGATATATTCACCAAAGGAACAATAACAGAAGCCAAGGAAACACTTAAGACACAGAGGGATCAGGGAACAACCAAACAGAACACACCATTTCTTTCCATTTTCACAATTTATTTCCAGTAGCACTGTTAATGTTGAGTTATGTTGAGATCCAGACCGTTTGTTGGCCATGTCATCAAGATGATCTGCCCTCCCAGAAGAAAAGTTCAAATGGTTTTTGCTCAGTGGACAGATACATTATCTTCATCAAATATGACTTCATCATCACCAAACCGTTTTTGGACTGATGGAATGAGAAAGGTGTCCAGGATTAAAACATCTCCCTGTTGATTCTTGCAGAGGTGATGACTGCCATCAGCACCCCTGTTTTTCCTCGACATGATGCCCCATATCACCGCTGACTGTGAAAATGTGCTTAATTTCTGACAGGTTGTTTCTCTATAGATGTTTCACCACAATGGCACCAGAATCATCTCTTTAAACAATATAGACTTAGGACTCATCAGTGAATCCCAGTTTTATACAATAAAACACAGTCCATGACTGCTTCTCTTTATCCCACTGAACCTTTGTTTTCGACTATTCAGATGTTAGTGAAATATACAATGTCGGCTTTGGGGCCTCGTAGCCTCAGGTAAGAAAACTGTTTGATACCAGGCAGCCTACAGGTCCTTCTCAAAATATTAGCATATTGTGATAAAGTTCATTATTTTCCATAATGTCATGATGAAAATTTAACATTCATAGCTCATGAAAACCCAAAATTCCTATCTCACAAAATTAGCATATTATTAAAAGGGTCTCTAAATGAGCTATGAACCTAATCATCTGAATCAATGAGTTAACTCTAAACACCTGCAAAAGATTCCTGAGGCCTTTAAAACTCCCAGCCTGGTTCATCACTCAAAACCCCAATCATGGGTAAGACTGCCGACCTGACTGCTGTCCAAAAGGCCACTATTGACACCCTCAAGCAAGAAGGTAAGACACAGAAAGAAATTTCTGAACGAATAGGCTGTTCCCAGAGTGCTGTATCAAGGCACCTCAGTGGGAAGTCTGTGGGAAGGAAAAAGTGTGGCAGAAAACGCTGCACAACGAGAAGAGGTGACCGGACCCTGAGGAAGATTGTGGAGAAGGGCCGATTCCAGACCTTGGGGGACCTGCGGAAGCAGTGGACTGAGTCTGGAGTAGAAACATCAAGAGCCACCGTGCACAGGCGTGTGCAGGAAATGGGCTACAGGTGCCGCATTCCCCAGGTCAAGCCATTTGTGAACCAGAAACAGCGGCAGAAGCGCCTGACCTGGGCTACAGAGAAGCAGCACTGGACTGTTGCTCAGTGGTCCAAAGTACTTTTTTCGGATAAAAGCAAATTCTGCATGTCATTCGGAAATCAAGGTGCCAGAGTCTGGAGGAAGACTGGGGAGAAGGAAATGCCAAAATGCCAGAAGTCCAGTGTCAAGTACCCACAGTCAGTGATGGTCTGGGGTGCCGTGTCAGCTGCTGGTGTTGGTCCACTGTGTTTTATCAAGGGCAGGGTCAATGCAGCTAGCTATCAGGAGATTTTGGAGCACTTCATGCTTCCATCTGCTAAAAAGCTTTATGGAGATGAAGATTTCGTTTTTCAGCACGACCTGGCACCTGCTTCACAGTGCCAAAACCACTGGTAAATGGTTTACTGACCATGGTATCACTGTGCTCAATTGGCCTGCCAACTCTCCTGACCTGAACCCCATAGAGAATCTGTGGGATATTGTGAAGAGAACGTTGAGAGACTCAAGACCCAACACTCTGGATGAGCTAAAGGCCGCTATCGAAGCATCCTGGGCCTCCATAAGACCTCAGCAGTGCCACAGGCTGATTGCCTCCATGCCACGCCGCATTGAAGCAGTCATTTCTGCCAAAGGATTCCCGACCAAGTATTGAGTGCATAACTGTACATGATTATTTGAAGGTTGACGTTTTTTGTATTAAAAACACTTTTCTTTTATTGGTCGGATGAAATATGCTAATTTTGTGAGATAGGAATTTTGGGTTTTCATGAGCTGTATGCCAAAATCATCCGTATTAAGACAATAAAAGACCTGAAATATTTCAGTTAGTGTGCAATGAATCTAAAATATATGAATGTTAAATTTTCATCATGACATTATGGAAAATAATTAACTTTATCACAATATGCTAATATTTTGAGAAGGACCTGTATAACACTGTTTAACCTATTTGATCCTTGATTCATGCCTGTGCCTTCCAGGGCTGCAGCAGCACCTCTGTTTTCATTGTTGTTGTTCCATGTTTTTCTTTCCTCTAGTGAAACTAAAAATCCACCATGCAGGATTTTCCTGTCTCCTTACTTTCAATTTCAGCTGCAGTATCAACTGACTGCTCTCTTGTCAGGGCCATGTTCCCTGTTGATCAACCAGAAACAACAGCTCATTAAGGCACTCTCCTTTTGCTACAGACTCATTTGCATAACTAGCCTTGTGCATGTATTTGAAATGCAATTTCCAGGAATATTCTATTTTTTACTTAAGACTGACAATTTCTTCATCCTGATCCAAAACAGAAAAAGTGTTTTACTTATTACATGGATTGACATATACATTTTTATGTTATGTCTGACAAAGCCAGAAGTTTCAGGTGTTAAATAAACTATTTGTATATTATGTCTGTGCAGTAACATCTTTTACATATTTTTTGCAATCAATCAAAACTGCCAAGTGGGCATTCTCCAAGAACAGATTTGTTTTACAGATGCAGCTTCTAAGTAAACTAAAATAAACTCTAACTAAATGGGGATGTTGGAGATGTCCATGTCGAGACGCACACAGACACACACACACACACACACACACACACACATGTGCAGATGAAGTAGATTGTCATGGTTTGTCTTTGATTTAAAATCCACCAGTTTTCTGATTTGCTTTTGGGGTTTTTTTATATTTCAGGCTAACAGAGTTTTTAATTTTTTTTAATGTTTTACTATGAACACTCAAGGAAAAGGGAAGTTTCTAAAAGAAAAAACAGATCACTTAATGATTTTGTGTCAATTTTTAAAAAGTAGAGAATAGCTTTACCAGTAATAATATCAGACTAATGAGGAAGGTGTAAATCTGAGAGCTGGTAGTGAATAAAAACTTTTTGTGCATTTCTGCAATAGAAAACACACAGCAACAATGTTTGATGCTGCATATTACTGCTGTATCTGTATCTATATGCCCATATAAATAG
Organism: Girardinichthys multiradiatus; assembly: GCF_021462225.1. Taxonomy (NCBI): domain Eukaryota; kingdom Metazoa; phylum Chordata; class Actinopteri; order Cyprinodontiformes; family Goodeidae; genus Girardinichthys; species Girardinichthys multiradiatus. The sequence continues at coordinate 6,846,959 of NC_061814.1, forward strand.
ACTGCCAATTAAGGGAGAATCTCTAACTTTGTGGGACTGTTAGCTAATAGGAAGAAGTGTAAGACCGAAGGGAGCAAGGAAAGGAGCCAAGGAAGCCCCTCCGCTGGTTTGGATCGCAGCCGGGTATATTCCTTCGAATCCGTTCACCTCCATTCACAGTAAATAGAAGCATGGAGGCTTGACTCTCGGGATCTAACGTCGAACAGCGGGGGGTAAAGACACTGCCGCATGCGCCGTTGGTTAAACTTCACCACAGGGAGCAAACAGGAGCGCTGTAAGCGCATTGTCATTTATAATTAAGTCATTTTAGCAAAAACGAGGAGTGTATTCGGGGAGCGGAGCGGAGCATGAAGCGGATGGCCGTGGTGGCCAGGCACAATGGCCTCGTCTCTCCTTTGGGGAACAACAACTCCGGGGCTTCGAGCATCGTCTCCCCACCCCTAGCGAAAGCCACGAATGTCTCCGCCTGTGCTGACACTCCAGCCGGGGGTGGGATGGACGGCCTGCTGGATTTCTCCAAAGGCCCCACCGTGAAAACCGAGCTTGTGTGCAAATGGATTGACCGAACTTCTTCGAAGCACAGGCTCGGGCGGACAGCGACATCCGTCTGCGAGCAAACTTTCAGCTCCATGCACGAGCTCGTGGACCACGTCACGAGCGCGCACGTGGCTGGGGGGCTGGAGAGCCTGAGTCACGTCTGTATGTGGGACGAGTGTCTGCGCGGGGGGAAGGCGTTCAAAGCCAAATACAAGCTCATCAACCACATCCGCGTGCACACCGGGGAGAAGCCCTTCTCGTGCGCATTTCCCAACTGCGGCAAGATGTTCGCACGCTCCGAGAACCTCAAGATCCACACGCGCACGCATACGGGTAGGCTCTGCTGCTTCTGTGTCTACACAGAGCGACGCCGCTGGCTGCGGGGGTTTTAAATCCGTGTCATCCATACAGACAGCAGCTTCCTGAGACACACACACACACACACAAGATGAGGTTAATAAAGATAGCTCTCAGTCTGCAGGGATCCCCCTCCATGTTTACACAGGCTGAGTCCCCTATCTGCACACCTTTCAATGCACCCCCTCCTTGTTTCCTAGTCGAACACTGAGTGTGAGGAGTTTTTAGGGCCTTGGTCTCAAATCCTAACTGGTGTTGTGCTAAAATGTGATGGTCTGCCAAAACCTGATGGGGCGTGTTTTTGGCAGACAAAAACACAAATTTCTGGCCATTATAAGCATTTTTAACAATGTGAGTGTTAACCATTTTTCCTGTACTGTGCACTGGACTACTTGTGCTGTAAATTTTCAAATATGAGCTATTTAAATTTAAGAATATTAATTCAACCCCATGGAAAAAAATAAAAACAACATAAACAACGTTTTTATTGTTTACAAAACAGTTTTATTGCTTATTATGGAGTTACATTCATCACAGTACAGTTACGTCACAGAATGGTTCTAAATCTAAGCAAGATTAATGCAGACGAATCATCAAAAGCTTGTTTTTATAATTATAGTCTCGTTTAGAATTTGAATTTGCAGATATTTATAACAAACTACAAACAGGTGAAACTGACCTTTTTACAGGAAGAATATCGCAGGTTTTGAGGGGAGAAAAAGTTCACCGAGACACACCTTTGCTGTAACCTTTGGGTTACAAATATGTGTGCTTTAGTGTTAATATTGTTTGTCTCCAAGAAATTAACCACAAGAAAGACTCTCAAAAGGAGACACTCAAGCAGGCTGAGCGCGCTCTGATCCCTTTTTGGCACAACACGGACCTCTCTGTGTGGATTTTCTCCTTGGGCATATGTGGGTTTTCACCAGATACTCCAGTTTTCTCCCACAACCGTTTAGATTTAGGGATGAAATGAAAACTGGTTTTAATGATTACTGTACTAAACATGTCTAACAAAAAATTTTTTAAATGAAATTTGCATGAAAACCGTAAGTGTTAACCATTATATTCAAAAACTCACAGTGCATACGCACAGTAAAGGGGTCAGCCTGCAGTCCATCATTTGTCCTTCACCTCATTTAATAAAAGCAAAAGGAAAGCTGTCAAATGTGTTGTTCTATTACAGGTATGTCTGAAAAAAATAGAATATCTTGAAAATTCAGTATTTTGTTCCTGATTTCAGCAATGGAAAATCATATAAAGATTCATTCCACACAAAGTGAAATATTTCACTCTGTGTTTAATTCTCTGAAACGACGGACAAAAAATATAGAGCGTTTTCACGATCTTCTGAGCTGTACATGTACTACTACTGATCATGAGGATTTTAATAGTTACATGCATGCTGTTTGCTTCCCTCTTAGTGAAATAACACACCTGTAGTAACACTTGTTCCATATATTTAACAAATTTTGTTGTGGTAGCCAGGAAAAAGTGAGCCAAAGTAAGAAGCTTTTATCTTTAACAAACATGATATTGCAATGTGAATTTGTGCAGGTTTAGGCACGCTCCTGCCTCCAAACTTAGGAAGCCATCTTTGTTCTTAAATAGACGTAAGATTTTAAAAACAGCTTTAAATCAAATTTTTGGCATCTTTTTCTGTCATTTTTTTCCAAATGCGCTCCAATTGGAACAATCCTTCAGAGAAGTATTCCTACTCTGAACATTTTTGCATTTTGTCACATCACAACCACAAACATTTGTGTATTTCAGTGATATTTTTGGTGATAGAAAAACCCAAATTAGTTAATAGTTTTTAAGGAATTGTGAATTGGGAGGAGAAGGGTACATTGTTTTGTGGAGAAGTTTAAAGCAGGGTTAGCATCTACAACAATATATCCCAAGCTTTGAACATCTCACAGAGCTCTGTTCAATCTATCATCTGAACAAGGAGAGAGGATGGACCAACTTTAAACCTACCATGACATGGAGGTCCACCTAAGCTGACAGGTTGGGAAAGGAAAGCATTAATCAGAGAAGCAGCCAGGAGGACCATGGTATCACTGGAGGAGCTGCACCCATCCACAGCTCAGGTTGGAAAATCTGTCCACAGAACAACTATTAGTCATGTACTGATTCAACATAATAAACACCTGAAAAAGGTGTTCAAGACTGCATATAACCCCTTGACACACCACTGTGAAACATGGTGGTGGCAGCATCATGCTATGGGGCCGCTGTCCATCCAATTTGGCTGAGCTTGGACTATTTAGCAAAGAAGAATGGACAGAAATCTCAGTCTGTAGATGTGCAAAGCAACATATCCCAAAAGCCTAGCAGGTGTAAGTGCATGGAAACGTGGTTCTGCAAAGTCTATTATTTTTCTTCCAGTTCATTATTATGAGCAGCTTTAACTGTATCGGTCTGTAACATCAACTCCTGTTGTAATACGCTGGAGTTTGTAGTTGGAATGTGACAATATGTGCAAAAGTGCAACGGGCAATATTAGTTGTGTTCTAAATTTATTTTACTGATTGTAGATCCATGTAAGTGTACAACCCCGATTCCAATCTAATTGGGACGTTTTTTTAAATGTACATAAAAACTGAATACAGTGATTTGCCAATTCTGCTGAACCCATATGCAATTGGATCCACTAAAAAGACAAGATATTTAGTGTGCAAACTGATAAACTTGATCATTTTCTTGCAAATGTTCACTCATTTTAAATGTAAAAAGCTGAGACATGTTCATGTTTCCCACTGTGTTACATCAGCTTTCCTTTTAGCAGCACTCCATAAGCATTTGGAAACATCCCAACTTCATCAGAACCGAGGTTGCAAAACTAATACTTAAAGATATGATTTCAAAGAGTGGTAATATGTTCATATGGAATATATCAATATACTCCGTTCAGTGCCATTATGACTCAGTCGCATTATATAAAATGTCACGATACAGAGAATTTATGGATCATATCTTCCTCCATCACAGAAATGGGGTTTGTCAGAAGAAGTCACAAAGAAAATTTATGTTTTTCTTTTTCAACATCGCTAAGTTTTCAGCAGGCAGAGGTAGAACTTCTATAAAGCAAAGTTTAGTAAAGTTTTTACTTCTTCATGTGTGGCTCTGCTGTTAGTTCTTAGAAAGCTTGGAAATGTGTCTGCTTTGCAAAGGAAGCAAACCAGAAGTTGCAGCAGGTCTGTGAAGGTCTGACACTGTCACTACCCACTCATGTTCAGATGTACATGTGCAGACAAATCTTACAATCTCCCCTTCATGGATACTGTAAAAACCATGAAGTGTACTGTGCTGGTGTGTGTCTGAACTCAAAATGAACTAAATGGTAAACAGCTGTTATAATAAATCTGTCTGTGCCAAACCTGAGCAGGATGGATATTGTCCTTCCACAAGATCTACAGCTTTGTAGTGTCTGATCTAATAACAGGGTTTACAGAAAACAAAAAATAATTCATTCTAATAATTTTCTAAACTAAGAACAAAACTGTTAACTAAACAAAACTCTGCACTGTCCTGTTTTAAGCTCAGCAATACTGTGTGTGTGTGTGTGTGTGTGACCAGAGATCTCCTCATTAGAACACCCTGAGATATATAGCGGAGTGAAAAAATATTTCTTGTCTTTGCATTTTTATCATTTGAATTTTGAGGAAATACAAAAAAACAGCTTTGAAATTTGTGAAGGAAAAATGCTACTGGACCTTACTTGACCCCTGCTCTCACACACACACCCATTACACCAAAGAACATCCTACCGACAGTGACACATGGTGGTGGCTGTGTGGCGCTCTGGCCCTGCGTTGCTGCATTAGGACCTGGAAACCTTGCTGTGGTTGATGGACGGGTGAATTCTGCTCTTGAAGAAAATCCTTAAGCTTAAGCATAGTTTGGTTCTGCAGCAAGACAATAATGCCAATCACACCAGCAAGTCTACCTCTGAGTGGCTCCCTAAAACAAAATGAAGGTTTTGGAGTGGCCTAGTCCAAGTCTGGACTTGAGATTAGATGATGATTGTGATTGAGATGCCACAGTGTGACCTTAGAGAGGGTGTTCTTGCTGGATAACCCTCCAATGAGGCTGAATTAAAACCATTTAAGTTAAAACCAAAGCAGCGTGAGCTGAAATGCTTTTTGTATTTACTCAGGTTATCGTCTGATAGTAACATTTGTTTGTTGATTTGAAAACTAAGACAAGAAAAGAAAGAGAAGAAGTCTTAAGGGGGGCAAATATTTTTTCATGACACTGTGTACAATACGCCCATGGCTGCAGGGAAAATAAATATGACATACATGTGGTTGCAAACATGCAGAACCTGAGAGTGAACACGCCGAGTTATTTATTTTAGATGACAATGTCTAAATAAAATGGTTTATATGTTTTTTGGGAAAATCTACCAATTAAATTTCATTTTATTGTTTCATGTAAATCATTGACAAATGACAAAAAAACCTGAAATGAGTCAATTTGTAATCAGAAATCAGGATAGTGTTGCTGCCAACTGATTACTCTGAGGACATCCATCAATCATTATTGTTTTTTTGATCAATAAAGAGGAAATAAAGACCAAACAACAACAAAGAGAGAAAACGTGGTTGACCTCAGGCAAGAAGGTGAAAAAGCAATGTTAGGATTATGAATCTGAGAATATTATTTAATATTAATATTTCATAAAATAATATTTCGGTCTGTTAAGGGTTGTTCTGTGAATACCAGCCCAGTAAGGCGATGGTATTAGGACAAAATAGAAAGGTGAGAGCCAAGCTCTGACATTATTGAACAGCATAAACTCTACACATATATGGAATGAATTCCCACAATTTCTTAAAATACAAGAATTTATTAACAAAAATAAGTCAACTCAAAGTCAAACATATTTCAATTAACAAACCCTTTACTATGCTAAAACAATCCAACTAAACTACCAAGCAGAATTAAAGAATAACGAAGACTAATGGGCTATGTACAATATAAACAAGTTGATTAAAGATGGTTGAAATCATGACCAAAAGAGTGATGCAACATTACCATGCAATGTTTATGTTTGAGAACCAAGGATTATCTTGAAGAATCTGGAAATGAAGTTAAGTTAGTCTTGGAACCAACTTAGGCAATAATCAACAAACATTTAGACAACCATTCACAATGCAAGATCAGATAAAATATTTTAATAAAATAATGTTTTAAATAATGATCTGCTGAATAAAACCAACCTTCTGCATGACTAATTCTCAATGGTGTCTAATTAGCTGCCTTTGTTTATTGAAATAATATTTAAAGAAATATTATTAAGGGAGTATTTTGGAAAAGAGCCAAATCTTTCTGGAGAGATGGAGCTTAATGGTGTTTACTTAGTTTTCAAATTTAGTAAAATGATGTTTAGGGACTATTATTCACTAGCTTGAAAACTATCAAGCTTGCTGTTAAATACTCTTTAGTAGCAAGCACATGTTCTTACCGGTTAGCAGTTGAGCTAACAAAAGAAGCTGATAGCTTAGCACCAGAATCAAACACATACCTTTAAAATACCAGGGTTAATAAAAAGGTTAAAATGCATAAGTGCGGATGGCGCGTTATGATCAATCTTCTGTTTAAAATCACCCTTCAAGTAAAGTTTGTCTTAACTTTAAAAACACACAAACAAAGAACACAAACTGAGCATGTGTGCTGCAGATAGCCTGCTAGCACCAAGATAGCTGAGTTCAACACAAACAAATCCAAACTTCATAAAATGAAAAACGTTTAGATCATTTCAATCTAAATCCTTCTATTTCTCGGCCCAAACACTTAACCTCATGAACTGTGGTGAGGAACGTTGTCCAAGGCGGCGAAGTATGAAGAAACGCCCACAGTCAACAAACTGTTAGTTTTCAGCTAGGTTGAAGGTGGGGCCGCTTTGTGAACAAAAGGGGTTAGCTTCCAGCTAACCTCCATAGCTGTTGATGAAAGACGGCTCGATGTGTCTGCCAACCAAACTGCACGTTAACACGGTGATGCGACTACTTGATGTCCTTCTCTCAGGCAAGGGAAACCGCTTCACTCGGCTTGTAAAGACCGCGTCTCTGTAGGGAACTTCTCTGGGGCAGTTTGCTTCTGCAGGCCTCAGAGAGAAAGTAAGCAATGCTTACACCTTAATTTCCCCGTTCATTAATGAAAATACCGGATGCGCATACAGTATTTAATTCGTACTTAACTTTGCATATGATCGATGATCGTATGACACTCTTGGATCCAGTTGAAGAGTTATGTCTTTTTACCAGCAAAGAGACATCAGCGCGCTGCCTCTCCGATCCCGGTCCCACAAAGAGGAACAGTGGAAGAGATCGGACCATTGGAAAGGGGGTGCTTTTATACAGCCAGTGGCATCATGGGAAGTCCGCTGCTACCCCCCTTTCCTCAGTTGCTGGAAGTCAGTTAAATGCAATTTATTTTGAAATTTCCAGAATAGTCCGTACTGGAGTTTAATGTTGAAATCCATGGCTGGGTCCCAACAGCAGGTACAACTGTTACAATAACCATGATCAGAACCTTACATCCACCTATTATCAGCATATTGCTGTAATAATTCTAATGAAACGTTCTCTTTCTAGGGTGGAAGGGTTATAGAACATCCAGAGTTCAGCACACAAGTCTGAATTTACTGCAGATTTTCTCTAACCCATAGAGTCAAAATTATACATGCAGCCTCAAATATATTTAGATACATCCCCCTAACATTTAGTTAAACATCCCATAGTCAGTTGCCAGGGTCATTTCAGCTTGTCATTAGCCTGTGTTTGTTATGATCCTTACGTGTTTGAGCTTTTTGGTTTTTTTTGCATCTCTTCACTTTCCTGTTGTTTATGTCCTCTAGTTGTTACTATTTTAGTTCAGTTTTTTGTTTCTTATTTTCGAAGTTCATTTTTGTGTTCTTTGTACATTTTGAATGACCTCTGTTTGATTCTCCCTGGTGTTTCTTTGTATCTCTGTTCATCTCCTCTGTGCTAATTAGTCTCTCTGCTTACCTTCTGTCAGCTGCTCCTCATCAGCCTCTGATTAACAAATCAACATCCTATGTCATTCTCCATGAGTCCCCCAGTATTTAAGTCCTCTGTTGGTCTTGACCAAAAAACACGGTGATGGGGGTGCCATATTGCTGATGGTGTGTTTCACTGGTACACTGCACAAAGTGGGTGGAATATTGAAAGAGGAATACTAGCTCCACATTGTTTAGCTTCAACATAAGTCTACAGCCAGGCGGGCGAAATGTGGAGACAGTTGGGTGTTCCAGCAGGACAATGATCCCAAACGGAAGAGTTTTAGACTGGTTTTGGAATGGAAAAAGTAGGCTAACAAAACATTTTGGAATTAATGTATGAACTGTGGTTGAAAGTAAGGTCTGTGCTTGAAAAACAACCAGTTTAAATATATTCTGTTTTCTGATAAGAACATTGCTCAGATATACAACCAGAAATATGCCAAGAACCTGTTGTTGCTACAAAAATGTGGGGTGCTTTTTCTAAGGGACAATTATCTAAAAATTAATACAGTATATCTCTATATTTGAACCTGTATGATTAATTTGGACTGTGTGGGCTAAAGAAAATATGCATTAATTCCTGGCACTGTGTCCAATTCTTGTTTGTAACATTTGTTAAAGTTATTTCTTGTGCAAGAATTGTCCTGAAAAATAACAAGTGCATCATTAAAAGTCCCAAATTAATATGACATCCACTCCACTAAGGAGTCTATGTAAACTTCTGACAAGCCGTGTGAATAATTAAATTTTCATGGAGTTGATGCATTTAGATTGGAATGCAGCCGCAGCATCATGAGTGGAGTGATGTGTGAATTGCCAGAGCGCCTTGCAGTCACCAAAAACGGCAAATGAAAATCAGCAGATGCAAATGTTCCATTAAATGTAAATGTCTGTAGATGCATTAAAAAGCATTGCCAGCCCTTAATGGAGTTTAAAATGGGATTTGCATTTTGGGTTTGCATGAGGCTAAGTGGTTACACAGTGTAACTTTCTGGTATTTAGGTAATACAGATGTCCCAGAGGCCCAGTGTTGGAACCAATGGGTACAATGGAGCTCCCACACACATCATGTCATATTGCAACAGATTGCCTAGAGGGTCTACTCAACATACCAGGCAACTGCACAATACGACTGCCTGACCATATGCAGAACATCAGTAGGAGTTGTATCAAAGTCCCACAACTTTGTGTAACACATCACTGAATTAGTGGTGCCACAAGGTCTCCCCAATGCGCCTGCCTGCTTTAGACATTCCAGCTTCTTGGAAATTGATAATTTCATCATCAATCAGATCATTTACATAGCCATCCCTGGTTTGCATGTGCACAAGTCAAGTCATTTTATCTCGGTGCTTAACTGTTTTTGTCAGTAATTATCTTTCCAAGTTCCCTCCTAAAACACACATCTATTATACCTGCATATTCTTGCCGGGTCACAGGTGGCTGGTTCCCATCTCCAGCAGTCATTGGGCGAGGTGGGGTGCTCCTTGAACAGGTAACCAGTCCATCACAAGACAACAGAGAGACAGGACAGACACCATGTGCACACATTAGTGCCTAAGGACAATATAGTGACTAACCAAACAGGCATGTTTTTGGACTGTGAGGGAAAGCCAGAGTACCCAGAGAGATACGCAGCAAGACCCCAGGACATTCTCGCTGGAAGGCAACAGTGCTAAAAATGTGAAACACAGTATTGAAGACGTACTACACATGTATAAAAGAACAAATATAAGTTAGGTTGAAATTACATATTTGGATTTACCATCTCGTTTGTAACTGTTGTAACTGTTGTAATTGTTGTAACAGTGAGTTTAACATTTGTTTTGCAGGTGAGAAGCCATTCCAGTGCGAGTTTTGTGAGCGGCGCTTTGCTAACAGCAGTGACAGGAAGAAGCACTCACAGGTCCACACAGCTTCAAAGCCCTATGACTGCAAGGCTCTGGGCTGCACCAAGTCTTACACCCACCCCAGCTCTCTGCGCAAACACATGAAGATCCATGTCAAGTCGTCACCTACCTCTGATCACCAGGACTTGTACAGCTTTGGCCATCATCAACTCCAGCAATCTGGCTTCGAGCCCCTTGATCTTAAAATGAACCACTTCTCTTCATCGCTTGCTAACAAAAGTGTTCATTTCCCACTGTTGGCCACTCATGAATTAGATCTCAGCTCTGGCAACGAAGTAAATAGCAAGGTGTTGCTGCGGAGTTCGTCTCCAGTGGCAATGCCTCTGGATCTCTCTCTGTCGGGCCTCAAGAGTCAACTAAGCCAGAAGCAACAGAGTTCCAGGACCCCCAGACGGAGCCAGCGCTCAGTGAACCCGGCCTTAACTCAGCTGTCAAACATTAAGGAGTGGTACGTTTGCACGAGGACTACAGCGCCACACTTTCCACTGCTTCATCCAGACCACATCAAAACAGAACGCAGTGATGAGGACGAGTATGTCACGTAGGGTAGAGGACCTGGTTGTTTTAGGCAGATAATACAGACAGAGCAAGCAGTTGTATGCCTCAACATCAATGGCTCATGGCGAAGGCTTTCATCAAACATCAAGACAGTTGTTTCACTAAATAACTTATCTCTGAGATGTGTGGACAAATGCATTGTCTAAAACAGTGACAGAAAGGTCATCATTTGATTCCTAAACAAAGTTTTACAACTAACACAATGGTTTTGTTAAATCATGTGTACCCATAGAAGTTGGAGGTGCATTGTTTCCTAAAACTATACAAACAGGGTGTCTGACCTTCGGAACCAGTCTAAGAGCTGACATGGTTGAAGCAAATTCAAGGGCTAAAGCGACAGTGATGAAAAAGGCCAACAGGCAGCTCAGTATGTTCAAACATCAGACCTATAGGGTGCAGGGTTGTCAGACCTGTGAAGGTTTTGTTTTTCTTTTGTTTTGCAAAAATGTTGGAAAGAGCTGATGCTGCTGCCAGTTGGGATTTCTTCGACATATAGTTAGAAGATTGGACGAGCACTTTGTTGGAAGCAAACTGAGGCCTTTAGTAACAAATAATGAGTGGAAACCTGGGCAAAGTGTTGCTGTGATCGCTTCAATATGGTGGGCAGTGCTACGGTTTGCCTAAGTCATCAATTTATTGTTTAAGCACCTCATTAAAGCGTTAATAATTCCCTTGCTTCTTGTAGAAAGATGTCAAATCACCATCGGCTGGTTCAATAGTAACTACATCCTTGGAGTGGTGAAAGCCGACAAGCTATTTAAATATGCCTTTATCAAGCCACTTCACCAGCCGATTTGACGGATTAGTTGACTGTGAGTTCATTGGGATCTGGAAGGCACAGAAAAACACCATCTTTGATGGAATGCAGAAATTAAATTTGGTTCTTGGAAGAGCTAGAACAAACATATGGCTGTATCAGTTAGGTGGATTGATACAGCCAACAGCCAAGGAAACTCCCCAGATGCTGTTTGGCTGGACAAAACGACACTAAACGTTTTATAGTCTGTTAATATCCTTAAACATGGCGTTATATCCCACGATTCCCAAAATTACCACCAAACTAACTCACAGATGACTGCATGTAAAAAACAAGAACGGATAATTAGGTGGTGGATACGTATTGATTTTTATATAATGTGGAAGTGTGATCATGCTTAATGCTGAATTTCATGGATTGCCCAGGGAGTCTACTTACTTCAAGCTGCTCCAACCTAACTCTGGGCAAAGACTCATTTGTCTTGGAGGATTTTCAGTCAGTTACTTGGTAGCAAGAAGAAATCAAATTGTGGAATAAAATTCTGGAATCACTCGATATTACAAAAAAAATGTAGAATCACCATTTATTTTGCATTTCTTAGAAGATTATTGTACAAATCTAATTCTGGAAATGAGTCTGCCTATCAACCAGAAAATAAGAAAGCTGAAATAAAGAACATGGCTATACAACTGCTTCAACAAAGTAAATCATCAGTGAATGTTGCAGAAGATGGTGATTGATCCCAGTCAGTTCAGTCCTAGATTTGGGCCAAGAACAAACAAGAGAAAGGTTATTGAAGGAAGATATTAAAGCATCCTTGGAAACAAAACTATGTCCAACAAAAGAAATAAAATGACAAAGGGTGAGAAACAAGAGTCCGTGTTGATAAGTGAACCGTAATAAATTAACTGAAGGAAATGAAGCAGCCTTGAGACCCTATCAGATCAGAAAACACAGAGAGATGGCAAAAATGGGTCTAAGTCCTGGCTTTAAGTGTTTGGTAAAAGGGGCTGCTAGAATGGAATCACTGAACAACTGCATCGTAGGCAGATGAGTACAGAGGCACAGCTCAACCAGTGTTCATTTAATCTGAGGAAAACATTGGTCAGCAGAATATGCTGTAGGTAATAACATGTTGAGGATGGAGCACAACAACTTTGCTTGTATTTGAATCATTGATTGCATTTGGACAACCAGCAAGAGGATTGGCCAATCACAGAGCTCAGTCAGATATTACTGGGTTTGGGTTGAATGCCTGAAACATATTTTATACATATTGCTCAGGTGAATGCTACAGAGTTATAAGCCATGCCCGTTTGGTTCCAGAATCACGGCTGTGTTTTAAAAGCTCAAACTTTAAGACTCCTCTGTTTATTTCACCAATCCAAAGTACTGTAGGTTTGGTGATGATGAAGTCAGTTTTCAGGATGATTATCCTTTTGTCCACTGATCAAAGAGACTTTTCTTTAGGAAGGCAGATCAACTCAATGTTCTCAATCTGATTTAAACTAATCGGTCTTTTCCATTCCTCTGAGAACTCAAGCTTTCAGAAAAGAAGAGGTGTGACTAAGTTTCTTTTCAGTATTGAAAGATTCCATAATTTCTCCTCAACTTGATTTGCAAATTAATTTGAAATCTGTGCCATTATTTACAGCAGCGTCATTTTATATTCAGAGTTATGTTTCACAAAGCCTGATGTTCTTCTGTTAAACCTCTATCTTTGTGTCATATCACCTCCAGGAGTAGTAATTCCATGTTGTTCCAAAGAATAAAGTGTTTCACACAGTCACTTCGGAATCAGATTGGAGTCCAGATCTGTCTCAACATTAATGTGGTGGACTTTAACTTACACGTGTTTCCCAAGCTGAACCGGGCCATGGATTGCATCTGTCACAGCGTTCCTTTCTCAGATGTTGGACACAGACGCATTCACGTTTTTCCGAGATGTTCCAGCTCAGACAGTCATATGTTTATGGGACTGTGTGTTCTGTCCTCAGTAAATGTGTTGCTAATTTAAGGCAGTGATTAAAATGAATGATGGCATTTGCTGATGTAAATTCCAGTGAAGTGGACCTACCATATAAAAAGCCTTCTGATTAGACCACTCTGAACTCCAGTTACTGTGGAGAAACATGAGAGAAATAGAAAAAAGACAAATAACTGAACATAAAAAAGTTTAATCCCGTTGCTGCCGAATGTTTTTAGAAACAGTTATTGTCTTCTATTTTTTCAAATGGGTATCTGGATTCAGATTTGTATGCATTTTTTATAAGCAACAAAATTAGTAAACTGAGGAGGTTTGGCCAAGTATTTAGATGGATAACAACCCATTTCCTCTCCACCCTGATTGACCTTGTCAGCCCCGAACCTGACAAGATTTTAAATGTTCTGCAGCTCACTTTGAACATGGACAAAGGTAACAGACACAATTGAAGCAAAGACAGTCTATGGTGACTATTTTCTTTGTTCATCATTCTGTTCTTTATTTATCATTCTCAGCACATTCACTTTGAAATAAATTCATGCATAAAATATTAATGTCCCCAGTTTATTCTAAGAGAATATGACTCAACAAATGGTCTTGATACATTAAAGGGGTTGTTCACAGTTTTTGAAGTGGGGTTCTGTCTAGAGATTATGAGCAATCAGTATCTTCCCTCAGTAGATAACTCTTAGTATTTGCAATTTAACAATATAAATTAGTTTTCAGTTAATTGCTTTTCAGAATGTGGCCAAGACAAAAGAAGACTTATTTTATGTTGATACAGCTTATATCTCGTAGATGTCACTTCATTACTATCTACTTTTTAACCACTGTCATTTATCCATATAGAAGTCTACAGTTACATAGCTCACGAAGCTGGTCCCTAGTCTGTAATACTAACCTTACCTCTAGAAATACATTCTCAATATGGAGCAAGGTAGGTATCCACTGAAGATGAAAAAAAAACCAATGTTATTTCAAAATCAATTATTTCTAGACTTCTATCGAAATAATTATAATGAAAAACGGGCAGTTTAAATGTTTGTAAAATAGTATATTTGCTTTTGACCCTGCTCTAACCAATGGTTAGCTCTAAAATCTCTATAAGTCTCTGTTGAGTCAAGGTGAACATGCTGTTATCAACTGCCTCCCTAAAAGATAACATTAACTGAAATGAGGAAGGCATAACGATATCAAATTTTTGCCTGATTAAAGAAAGAAAGACAAGCATATGTGGGATATATTTTTAACTTAGCATAAATATAACAACACACTCCATTACCCTACAGTCAAACTGGGAGCCAGTGGTGGTTGAAAATGACAGGAAATGGATCCAAGGGACTTCCTGATCCAAACTCACAAACAGGTCATTGCCAACCTACTACACACTGTGCTGCTCTGTAAACTTCAGCAGAAGGCTTTAGTGATACAACCCCAATTCCAATGAAGTTATGTTGCGTAAAATGTAAATAAAAACAGAATACAAAGATTTGCAAATCCTCTTCAACCTATACACAATTTAAAACAATACAAAGACAAGATATTTAACGTTCAAACAGATACATGTCATTGGTTTCTTGCAAATACTCATTTTGAATTTGATGCTGACACCAATGACGTTTATCAGTTTTAACGTTAAATATCTTATCTTTGTAGTGTTTTAAATTGCATAAAGGTTGAACAGGATTTGCACATATTTGTATTCTGTTTTTATTTAAGTTTAAGTTTTACACAGCGTCCCGACTTCATGGTTGTAGAGGTAACCATTAGTGATAGAACACCAGTAGCTTGGAGAAACACATAACGTTTTAAAAAGAATCAAGAGACTTAGTGGTTCCAGTAATCACTGGGAGACCTCAGGACTGTGGACCACTCATTAACTGGGAGAGTGGCTTCATCAGATCCCAAGAACAACCTCTGAGCTCTCTCTCCAGAAGAACACAGTCTAACTGGGAACTAAAATACTATCCTCCAGTAAGGGACCATACCTAAAACTGGTTGTGCCTCATTAATGTTTGATTGGACAGAATCTGGGAACAGGAAACGAGCAGGACCACAGCAGCCAATCAGCAGGGGCAGAAGAGTAAGCATAATTATTTATTTAACAATGCAGTTCATTCTTCCAGTACATTATCATATATTGTAATACCGAGCTACATCTTTTTCATTAATGATTCTATAATAGTTCTATAAGCAACTTATACTCAGTTAAATCTTAGTTCTTTATTATCCTCATATTTTCAGATTTAGTGTTGCATGTTTGGCCTCCTCTATCACAGCACTACAGCTACGTACCCTAACATTACGTTAAAGTAACATTTTCCTAAACACAGAGTCTTCTGAAATTGCATTCAGTTCCTATGTCTCTTCTGATTATCATCAGTTCAATTTGTGCCAAGCCGACATTGTCCGCTCCAAGTTCCACTTTGTCAGGTGGCATTATAACAATATCTATAGATAACATAAATGAATTGGTGAGAGTTCTTCTGAGGGCCAGACACCACTGGTCACATGAGCTATATCAGTTTCAGTACACAGTCTGGCTTTTTTTGTTCCATTTCCTCTTCTTTGAATCTGTTGCTGCATCAACAGATACATTAATCCTCAAAAGGGTTCACATCCCAGTGAAAATGTCAGGTTTTGTGATATAAAAAATCAGACCACAATAAATCACTTAAGGTTTTTCCACACGTAATGTTTATTTAGCTCATTGGACAGGGTCCATGCACAGGAACATTCACCTGAAAGGAAAATATGTTTTCTACCAGATAAAAGCTCTCAGATGTCATTTCCATCTGCAGTTCCTAACTGGTGTAAAATTTCACTGGAAATATGATCTCTTAGAAGGAAAACACAGAGAAGGTGCAACTTGTTTGCAAGTAAAAAGTTGCTGAATCAGAGTCAGCACTGAGTCTTCTTTGGAAAGTGTGTGAGGATGCAGAATTTTGACTTGGTAATATTTCCACACTTTGTTTTAACCAAATTCTCCAAACCCCTCAGACTGTGAGACATCTCTTGTCTACAGCCCTCTTCAGGTGAGTTCACAGGTTTTCTGTAAGATGTAGTTCTGGACCCCAGCGCAGTTGTTCCTGCGGTGAGCCCCACCTTGGACCCACTGCAGTTTGCCTACAGACCCAACATCGGAGTAGCGCTGTGAGAGTTATGTCCTTCAACTTCTCCAGCTTTCAACATCAGACCGGCGCTGCTGCAGGGGAAGCTGGAGGACGCTGGAGTGAATGGACACCTTGATGCCTGGACCATTGATTACCTTACTGACCAGCCACAGTATGTGAGGCTGCGCAGATATGAGTCAGAGGTGGTAGTCTGCAGCACTGGGGCCCCGCAGTGTACTGTCCTGTCACCATTCCGTTTCACCCTTTACACCACGGACTTCACTTACAACAAGGACAGATGTCATCTCCGGAAGTTCTCTGACAACTCAGCCATCGTGGGCTGTGTGTCTGACGGGAACGAGCTAGAGTACTGGTCGGTCATCATGGACTTGAGTGGTGTGAGACAAGCACCTGTGCTTAAACACCAGTAAGACGAAGGAGATGGTGATAGACGTCAGGAGAAGGACACCACCTCACTCACCAGTGAACATCCAGGGGGAGGACATTGAGACAGTACCTGAGTGTTCACCTCAACAATAAACTGGACTACTCCCAAAACACCAATGCCCTGTACAAGAAGGGCCAGAGTTGCCTCCACCTTCTGAGGAGATTGCGGCTCTTTAAATAATATGGGGGATCGTCCAATTCTGTGGTCCTGTGTGGTCCCTCATTTTCTCCAGTTATTGATGAATGCCTTCATTGTGTTTAAATTATGCTGATGAAACGTTTGGGGTGGTCTTCTGACTGATAGCTTTGAATGATGAGATCCTTTTGATATGATGTAACCTGTCTGCAAACTAGCTTTTTAGCCTTAGCTTTATCTGAAAAAAGAAAGTGTAGAAAAGACGAACAAGGACAAATTAACTTTATTTTACATGAACCTGACTCAGGGTAATTGATAGAACTGAATGCTGAAACTGAAACAAAATGTGCCTCAACAAAATTTTTGTTTAATGACGTGCTTATTTATGGAACCAGGTTATTACAGCATTGTATTATTATTTTTTGCAGTTAATCCTACAGAAAATGCTCTAGATGCATACGGAATACAGATTACTTTAGCTGTATAGTTCTTTCCTTTAAAACGTTGCAGTGGCAGGTTGTGCTTGGCATGGAGTGGTTGGCCTGCCTGGCTCGGGTAACCGAGCCAGGCAGGGGGGTGTTGCAGCGTGTGGGGTGGGGGGATGAACCTCCCCATTGGGGGGTGTGCCCATGTGCTGTAGGGACGGGATTCATGGCGTTTGGGTTTGAGAGCATGTGTTCAATATCTGTGTCCTGTTTGGGGGTGGCCCAGTGTATTCTCTTCATCCTTTTTTCTTTCCTCCATTCTTTTCTCATTCTCTCCCCTTTTCCTTTTTGCCCCACCTCTCTCTCTTTCATGCTTCTTATTTTTATCCTTTTCATTTCTGTCTCCGTGTCCATAACAATTGAAATAATCCCAAAGCAGTTTCTAATAAAGTTTCTTTTATAAATATCAAGCAGAGCTTTAAAGTGTTAGCTGCAATGCGCCACTTGTGAAAGTAAATCTGTTGGACTTTTTCTTGGCACTCAGACAACAATTCTGAGCACTACTCTGCCGGACAGGTTAAAAAAAAAACTAAATAATAAAAATAAAACATTGCAGTGTTGCATTTCCAGTCCAGTCTGTTGTACAGGTAAACGCCCAGGTCTCTGTAGTCCTCCCATCCATCACCTTCTCACCCACTACATTCCTACTCATCCTGTAATCCACTATCATTCCCCAAGTCTTTTTCACAGCCTAAAAAGGTGACTGTTGTAAAACCATGCCATGAAGGCATTCAGCGATTCCTTTTACTCCACACATTCGCCATCATTGGCACACCTCACAGCTGCAGATGAATCTGAGTATTTCAGCATTCAACAGGACAGTGAGATGTTCTGGAAGTCAGGGGTGTTAACAGCAAGGACAACCGACAATCACCTGCAGGGCTTCTGAGCTCCTCACCTTCCTCTAAGACATCCAACAGCAATCCCAATGGCTGTGAACTCATTAAGCAGTATTTGCTGCATTTTACACTCAGCAGTGAAACCCCCATATCATGAAGCACACAGGAGATATTAAAGAAGACATGTCCCAGTTTTTCAGAAGAAGTGGTAGATAATTGCATCTTAAACTCCTCTCCCATTGAAGGTAAGCAAGCTGTGGTGGGTATTC
This sequence comes from Girardinichthys multiradiatus, assembly GCF_021462225.1. Lineage (NCBI taxonomy): Eukaryota > Metazoa > Chordata > Actinopteri > Cyprinodontiformes > Goodeidae > Girardinichthys > Girardinichthys multiradiatus. The sequence continues at coordinate 6,865,384 of NC_061814.1, forward strand.
AAAGGTCCCCACCTGTTCTCTCAGATTGGGTAAATATAGTCAGTCCTGGACTATAATGATGCAAGATGTTAGTGCCTCAGGTACTGCCTGGATCTGCAACCTGGTTCTGGTTCAGTCCTTGCCCAGCTAAATGGCGCAAACAGCCAACACTGAAGTAGAATCGATGATAGGGAAGCTGTTAGGCTCTATTGCTGAGATACAGGATGAGACTGCTGAGGATGTCCAAGTAGAATATTTGGATTGTGTGAGTTCAGGAAGGCAAAGAGTGCTGAGCACCTCTGAAAAGAGATTTTAAAAACTGAGGGAAAAGTCTTGAAATATAGACATCGCCAAGTGGATCTGTGTCTTCAGAGAAAATTGAGATCTTTCCAGTTGCTGGTTTCAGACAAATCAGTGGCCATTGATGGTTTAATGAGCACTGCAACGGTTTTCTTAAAGTATAACACTTTCTCTCACTATCATTCTGTAGGCTCTGGTGTAGAAGATGTTGGTCTTATTGACTCTATCCTGGCTGTATATTCTCTTGCCTTCTCCTTACCGGGTAAGGAGAGCAATAATCAGAGAAGCAGACAAGCAGCCCATGGTAACTCTGGAGGAGCTGCAGAGATCCACAGCTCAGGTGGGAAGTTCTGTTGACAGGATAACTATCTGACATGCACTCTTTAAACCTGGCCTTTAGGTGCTGATTTGTGTTTTTGATCCAGATGAGACTGAAATGTAGGAAACACTAAGGCAGTTCAAGGCACAGGTTAAACCGTTTATTAAGAATGTACACATCATTGGTTCTGGTGATGATCAGCAGAATGCCCTGGAAGAACAAGAAGATTTGCTCTGATGGGACTTGGTAATAATGAAAATTTATTATATGTCTTACCTGGTGGTTGTACGATTGTGACTGGAGGTGGTTGGAGATCTTAAAACAGAGCTGTCGACAGCAGAGATTAGGTGAGTATAAAGGTTGACCGATGTTGAGCAGTAAAGGCCTTACAGTTATGACTGTGGCCGGCTTGAAGGATGCGGGTAAGTTGACCGGATTGGCTGAATCGGGAGCTCCTCTTGTGAAGGAGAGTTTCCAGGACGAGGTTCTTACAGTGGTTGAGCTCAGGAAACAACAGAGGTCGTTTTGGACAAAACTCAAGGTAGGCTCTTGAAGGAATGAATGTGGAGGAAGAAACACTAGAATTACCTACAGCTAGCTTGCTCAGAATTCTTAACTACAAATGTTTGATTTTTGCAACCCAACAGAACAACGAGACTGGTAGAGCACTGATCCTAAATACACCATGACTGCAAAATTTCCTGTAGGTGTTCCTGCTCACCAGAGTTTCCCTCTCCATGGAGAAGAAATGCTGCAGAAAGCGGGGGGACTTAAGAATTCCTGCTTACCAAAAGCCATGTAGGAGCCACAGTGTGGAGTATTAGATATTAGAAATGTCATAGAAATGTAGTCAAATAATAATATTAAAGACATGCTGGGAGAAAAGAGAAAACAAAAGTTAAGTTTTTTTTTAGAGAAGGAAGGGAGTTTATAGTATTAGTACATTCCCCTCCTAAATTTCAATATTAGTTTTATAGTAAATCAGTCAAATTTATAAAATTATAGAAAGTAGGACTTTATGTATATTCAGGAACTCCTCAAAACTGCATAGACCAAGAAAGTCTATAGAACTGAAAGAAAAGAAGAAATGAGGAAAAGTATGTCAGACTTCCTAAATCTCACAGTTCTATATTACTCTAATTAGTTCCAATAACACGATTAAACCACGAAGTGCTGCGGTGAAATACCACAAACATATTGTGGTCATGTTAAGAATTAGCTGGATTTGAACCTCGGCGCTTAATCCATGAGGGGGCAGTAATGCACGTTTGCTAAAGCTCAGAGAAGAAGAAGCGATCCTGGCAACATGGCGTTATACAGGCAGGCTGTGTTGCTGGACAGGCTGTTGTTTGCTGTGAAGGTGAGTTTACCGCAGCAGACACAGTGTAGGCTCCGGAAGGAAGCACATGTTAGAAGAAGCACCTGGAAAACCCCACACCGGAAACAGAAGAAGGGTTTTACTGACAAAACTCAACTAGTTGATGGTGTACAGTGTTTGTATAGTGTGCCGTTACAGTGATGAGCCATAACATTATGACCGCTGACTGGGACAGCTACTAACCCGGGTAAAAACAATGCTTGTGATGAGCCCGGCTAGGTACAGCAGTGGATGTAAACGGCAGCAGTTGAACGTAAAGTGTCTTTAAACATCCTGCTGGGCACCGACTACTGGACGCTGTCTGTTTTTATCAAGCTGAAAATATCAGCTGCACAGCAACAGTCCTAACTAGTGATAGGAAGGAAACCTAATCACGTCAAAGAGTCGTTCATATCATACAAATTTCAAAGCAAACTAATATAGTGTTAAGTATATTGACCTTGGGAAACCTGGCGGGTGAAATTCAGAATTTAATTCATCTGTATTAAGTAAGATTCATATTTTTATTTAAAAAGTACAAAATAGAACCACACTATGTTCTTGCAAAAGAAGTGTTAATGTATATTGTTTAATAAAATCAAGTGTAAAATATCAAAATATAACTGTCAAATACCCATGTAGTTCTTTACTACACGTGTTGTGTGCATTAAAAACATTTCAATGCTAAATGTAATATAGAAATAAAGTAAAGAAAGCAAAATGTAACAACAAATGTGCACTTGAGTAGCATAAGCAGAAATAAAAATCACCTCCTGCACCATGAATTATAACTGTTAAGGCAACGCACTAATGGTGATCAACACTTAACTGTAAACACTAACGAAATAAAGTGTCCAAACTTTTTGTTGTGCCACTCTCTCGTCCTCAAGGAGGAGCACACTGTGTTGCAGGGTGAAGATTTGCAATGATCAAACAGGGATGTTTGACAACTGGGTCAGTCCATTGTGGTCTTAAACCGAGCTAGAGAGGTTGGGTTTTCTTCATAATGGCTATGTGTTTAATGCTATCTATAAGTGAAGTGAAAGATGAGTTTTCATTTAGCTTCAGCATTGCTGTTAACAGTAGCAGTAAAGCTCTACTCAATATAGGAGCGGTGTCACTGAAGAAATATTAGGATATACTGTTCTCATTCATTTATAAAGGATGTCACTGTAACAATGACGGAAGTCATAGTTGTGCTCATAAGGTAACATCTTCTTATTATGGGCATGAAAGTCATATTAATTTAAAACGTGTTTTTTTTTCACCCCAATCCAGATAAATAAACAGATGTTCTGATCAGCATTATGTGGCTGTTTCCAACCTTCATTTTTCTTTAGTTTTGCCCTGCTGTTACCGTTTTCAGTCAATTCCCATTTCTTTTTAAGAGCTATAACATTGGAATGTATAACAGGAGCATGTATAATGTGTGCTCACAAAGTAGAAAGTTTAAAGGTGATGTCCGATTTTTGTAGAACATTTTTTAAATAATTGTTCCAGATCATTTTAAACTTGAGTAAATGGTTTCCTAAGTCTCTAACAGTTAAATCGGTTGCTAAACAAAGCAGCCGTTATAGGAGAAATAACCATCTGTGTTTCTGGTTGATGTTTTCATTGAGGGTTTCCAGAGCCTGTGTTTCTCATCATCATGGAAAAAAAACTCAGAACCTTCATGATGTGGCTGTGTGTATTTTGCAGTACACTCCATGCCAGTCGCGGTGCTATGCAGTAAATCACAGGGCTCAGTATGCTACTCCCACCAGTCCCAATGAAAAGGTAAGTTTGGACTCTTTTATTCTCATAAGGAACAGCTATATCTGTAATTTCTCTTTTCTAACTGGTTAATTTCCCTATAAAATGAGAATAGCTAAGGTAATACCCCTGTAGAAAAATGAAGATAAACACCTATTTCAGAAATGTTATAAATTTAGTTTTGGTTGAGTTTAATGATCATTTATTTTCAAGCCACAATGTTAATTTTTTCATTTCTTTCACTCCATCATCCAGCAGCACATTTAAATGGTCTCCAGAACAGAAAATAGTAGCGTTGTCTTCAGATAAAAAACATTTCAATCCCTCTGGGACTTTACAAATTTACTTCACATAAAACCATTAGTACCCAGTACTGATCCGTATGGAAGTGAGGATACAGGTCTGTAGTATAGTACTCATGCTTTTGTCCAGTTCTGTGTAACTGTATTACTTTGGCTATGTTTATTGGATGGTTAAAGATGAATATGCAATATAAATTATTATTATTGTTGATATACCTTTATAAGTGTAATATATATGTTATGTATACGTATATATTAGGTCATGCTCAAAAAAACAAACCGTTATTCTCTGACTTGCAATAAAATACTGTTAAGTGTTTTGGTTTCTATTCTCATGAACTTTCAGAATCATGAAACGTGGATTATGATGATTAAGATGGAGCAGAGCTTTCTCAGCCCATAGTGTACAGACCTCCCCCTCCCCCATGTTATGCATAGTGACATAATTAATGTGTGTTTGTTACTAGAGGTAAACTGCTGTACAGGCATGTGAAAATGAACTTCTTCCTCGTGTTAAATAAGAACGCTGTGTCTGCTATGTCTCAGCAGCTGGACCTAGTTACAAGTTAGAAACCCAGTGAAATTTGCAACTTGTTGTGCTCAGTGACCTGGCTTCTACATGTTTTAGTAGTAGTAGTACCACTCAGTACTACTACTACTAGTATTTATGTATGCTTAGGTTATTTTTCTGCTCTTTGTGGCACACCAGTTTTCCTGCCCCATCCCCTCATATGTGACAATACTGCAGCATTTTAAAACTCCTTTAAATCTGGTTCTGGTTCTGGTTTTAATGTGCCCTAGATTATCTGTGGAGGACCATTGCTGAGTGAAAATAGAGCTGTTGATAATAGATCTGTGTGCTCTGAACTCTGTTTCCACCTTGCATGAGGAAGGTGAGGAACAGTGAAAGCCTGTGATGGAAGCTGCGGATGCTGTGTTCAAGTGACACCAGATTTTTTCTTCCACAGACCTTTGATAAGATCCTCATCGCCAACAGAGGAGAAATTGCCTGCAGGGTAAGACTCACTGTCAAAATATGGATATACTTTCTTTCTGTGGACCTTGAGCTCCCTATCTGGATGTCATGAGACTAAGTGTGTACAGAATGTGTGCTGCGTGCTGTTGGAGGTAAAAATAATAAAATGCAACAGCTGGCCTTGCTTTTTTCTTGTTGTTTTGGTTTTATTTTACTAATTGATGGAAAGGCATACAGGGGTTGGACAATGAAACTGAAACACCTGTCATTTTAGTGTGGGAGGTTTCATGGCTAAATTGGACCAGCCTGGTAGCCAGTCTTCATTGATTGCACATTGCACCAGTAAGAGCAGTGTGAAGGTTCAATTAGCAGGGTAAGAGCACAGTTTTGCTCAAAATATTGAAATGCAAACAGCATTATGGGTGACATACCAGAATTCAAAAGAGGACAAATTGTTGGTGCACGTCTTGCTGGTGCATCTGTGACCGAGACAGCAAGTCTTTGTGATGTATCAAGAGCCACGGTATCCAGGGTAATGTCAGCATACCACCAAGAAGGACGAACCACATCCAACAGGATTAACTGTGGACGCAAGAGGAAGCTGTCTGAAAGGGATGTTCTGGTGCTAACCCGGATTGTATCCAAAAAACATAAAACCACGGCTGCCCAAATCACGGCAGAATTAAATGTGCACCTCAACTCTCCTGTTTCCACCAGAACTGTCCGTCAGGGGCTCCACAGGGTCAATATACACGGCCGGGCTGCTATAGCCAAACCTTTGGTCACTCATGCCAATGCCAAACGTCGGTTTCAATGGTGTAAGGAGCGCAAATCTTGGGCTGTGGACAATGTGAAACATGTATTGTTCTCTGATGAGTCCACCTTTACTGTTTTCCCCACATCCGGGAGAGTTACAGTGTGGAGAAGCCCCAAAGTAGCGTACCACCCAGACTGTTGCATGCCCAGAGTGAAGCATGGGGGTGGATCAGTGATGGTTTGGGCTTCCATATCATGGCATTCCCTTGGCCCAATACTTGTGCTAGATGGGTGTGTCACTGCCAAGGACTACCGAACCATTCTTGAGGACCATGTGCATCCAATGGTTCAAACATTGTATCCTGAAGGTGGTGCCGTGTATCAGGATGACAATGCTCCAATACACACAGCAAGACTGGTGAAAGATTGGTTTAATGAACATGAAAGTGAAGTTGAACATCTCCCATGGCCTGCACAGTCACCAGATCTAAATATTATTGAGCCACTTTGGGGTGTTTTGGAGGAGCGAGTCAGGAAACATTTTCCTCCACCAGTATCACGTAGTGACCTGGCCACTATCCTGCAAGAAGAATGGCTTAAAATCCCTCTGACCACTGTGCAGGACTTGTATATGTCATTCCCAAGACGAATTGATGCTGTATTGGCCGCAAAAGGATGCCCTACACCATACTAATAAATTATTGTGGTTTAAAACCAGGTGTTTCAGTTTCATTGTCCAACCCCTGTAGGTCTCCAATAAAATACTGCTTTTCCTCAGTAAGTCAGCTGATTTCTACATCCTACTACTCATTAGATGCTCATTGTTAGCCACAAGTCAGCTTGTTCTCTAATCCTTCTGTTCTCTGAAATAATCATTCATTGTGCAGATTAGTAGAGTCAAGTTTCTAAAAATGCATGTTTGCAGCAAACTATCCATCTAAAGTCTGAATAAGATCACTTCTTAGAGATCAAATTAATCGCTTTATAAAAACCACTAGATCAATACATTGATCTGTAATACTCTATGAACCTGGATGTCATGCTAAATACGAACCTCAGGTCCTCGGCTTAGTGATGAAAACCTTTATGACACACACTCCGCTGTAAAAACAAAAATAACGTTTGCTTTAATAATTGATGAGCTGCACGGCAGTTTAACCAACACACAAATATTCCAGACCTCCTGCCTGTAAGCCACGTTGCTCCACCCTTCTCCATTGTTCCTCCTCATAAGGAGTGTTGCTCCTGTAGCCTGTACCTGTCAGGGTGTTACATGCTGTGTGGAGCAAAGCATTGGTATTGACATCTGTCCTTCTTATCCAGGTGATGAAGACATGTAAGAAGATGGGCATCCAGACCGTAGCTGTTCACAGTGATGTAGACTCCAGTGCTGTGAGTCTTCTTCTGTTTTTATTTAGGAGAACTAATACTTAGGGCGTCTTTCTCTGTTAGTGTCAACCTGCTTGGCATGTTTGTTCTAGATCAAGATGATGGATGCCCACAGATTTCTGGTCAGTGTAGAATTAAAGGACTATTTCACTATTCTATCCTATAGACCAGAGGTTGTCAAACTTTATGCTCAAAGGTCCAAATCTGATTTCTGGATAAGGTTGAAGGTAAATAGAAAAAATCTTTGGATTCAGCTAATGAAAAATGGGAGAAACAACAAAAGTGTTGTGTTTATCTCTTTGTTCAGTGTATTAAAGGCAAACAAAGGAAAATAACCCACATTTATTGGGAATGTAAGGATTTGGTAACGTTCTTTATAAAATCTCCTGTTAGTTATCTTTAAACATTACTGTTATAAAAGTAGTAGCAGTAACATCTTTTATTAGGAAACAGTTTTTTTTGTGTTTTTTTTACAGCTGCCCATATTTAGTTCCTCTGAGGTTCTGGACAGCGTTCTTTACTCCAGCACTGAAATAACTTGGTTCTACAAAGCTGCTATTATGTTCCAACAGCACATCCCCTAAAACATTTAGCTTTATCATTTATTGCTACAAGTACAGCTAAAATAATTAGAATATTGTATTAGAATCATATCTGTAATATGAGTTTCACTCTCTGAAATGAGTGACAAAATTATTGAACGTTTTCCACAATATTCACATTTCTTTAGATTTACCTGTAGCCATAAATGATGATTCGGATCAGAACATGTTCCCTTTGCTTCCCAGGCTGAAGTTGCATAGAACAGAATTATGCAGCAGTCAGGTCTTCATGGAGACAGACAGCCAAGCAGAGCAGACCTTGTTTTTTTGTTTTTTTAAAGGAATATTTTCTCATTTTCGAGACACATAATGGGTCAGAACAGTTCTAAAGAGTTGCCCTCTTCCCAGGGAGAAACGCTCGATTATAAATTATATGAAATATGGGCCTAAAAGCATCAAGTGCATTCATTATTTTCAGTCTGTAGACAAAATGTTCTTTCCTTTCCTTTATCATCCCTCTATAGTGTACTTTTTTCATAATGTGAAGCACTTTGAATTGTCTTGTTGCTGAAATGTGCTATATTAATAAACTTGCCTGGCCTTCTGCCGAGTGGGTCACAGAACAAACAGGCTGAGAGAGCAGCAGACAGGACATTCTCTCTGTTCCTGATCCTTCCTAGTGTAAGGGTCACATTTACGACACATTCATCATATACACCAAATCCTCTGATATTCAATGTTTTAATATGACAGGATTCTGTGATTCAGCCCACATTCAGCACCCTGGCCGAGGTCCAGATTGACATGCAGTTTGCTCTGGGTCTGGAACCCAGTCCGAACTTTGAGAAAGGCTGCTTTAGTTCATTTCTGGTTCACAACATGTGATACATGGACGGATCAGAACCTGAAGTGGATTATTCAGGCCTGAAAACGCGTTCTGTAAAACACGTTGAGATTAATAAAAACAATTATTCTTTGTGTAATAGCACACACACAAAGAGAGAATGGTCAGTTGTATTTGGCATTAGATCCACAAGTATGAAAGCTGCAATGTACAGATGGCTCATACCTGATACATTGATCCCAGACTGGTACAACATGGTTTGTGAAGATTGTTCTGTTTGTTAGAATTAAAAATGGGTATATTGTGTTAGGACCAACTGGAGGTAAGGCTGGGCTGTCCTCTGTGAAAACCTCATTACCTCATTAAAATAGTTTAGTTTTTTACCTTTCAAGCCAATGTGTTTTAGGTTTTCATCCTCCTCAAGCCATAGTTAAAGTCTGTAGCTGTTCTTTTTGACATTCACAAATGTAAGTTTACTGTAAGCTTAATAAATAATACCTTGTAATTTTCCATCATGCAAGAAGATATTTCTCTGAAACACAGCAAGACTACAAAGTAGTTCATCAGAGACAAGACGAGGAATGTTCTGTACTAGCTGAGTTAATATTTAGTCTTAATGAGCAGCAACTGGTCTGACCCACCAAAACGAGCAACAAGTGAGCAAGGCTGTGCTTAACACCTGGTCAAACATCATGAATGAAACTTGCAACAGTTTGGTAACATCAGTGGCTCACAGGCTTGGTGCAGACATTGCAAGCCAAGAATCTCCCCTGAGATGTGGAAAAGTGACTTTCTGATTTGTTTGTGTGGGTCTTCAGGTTCATGTAAAGATGGCTGATGAGGCTGTCTATGTTGGCCCCGCTCCTACTGGTAAAAGCTACCTGAACATGGAGGCCATCATGGAGGCTATCAGACAAACTGGAGCACAAGCTGTAAGCTCTACATCTCTGCAACCTTTTCTTGCATCATGTGATATTATGGCTGTTTTCCTCTCTGAAACTCAGGGTAGCATGGCATGTTGCCTACAAGCTGGGCATCCTGAGTCACAACTGGAATCTAAACTGAAGCCTTCATCTGAATCTAAAACTAGTTTTTCTGTTTTAAGGTTCATCCTGGGTATGGATTTCTCTCTGAAAACAAGGAGTTTGCAAAGCGCCTGGTGAGTAATAGTCACAGGGATTTATTCTTTGGTCCCTTTAGAAAGATCATAGTTTTTTTTCAATTTAAAGAAAATTCTCCACATCTAACGAAGTAGAAGGTGCAGCACAGCAGAAGTTACCTTTGCACATTGTTGGATTTTGTTTTACATTTAATAGCTTTATGTTCTGCAAAAAACTTTAAAATAGTGTTTCTGTATACAATTGTTAAAATGCTGCCTAGAGCTGCTATTTAAAGCAAGTTTCTGTAGACTTAAGGAAGAGAGGCTTAACAGTGCTGCTGGTTGGATGAGGACGTACAAGAAGGATGTGCAGATGGAGACACAAGTGTGGTAAAGAGCTGGCATCAGGCCAATCCACACAGACTGCAACTCTACCGTCATCATCATTATCAACTCTGTCTCCAACGTAAAATGTTATAATTGCGTGATGTCACATTACTCTCACAGCTGATGGACAGACCTAAACTAACTGAACTCCTGTCCCTCTTATTGCTGTATGCTTCTTCTCCACATCCACTTTTTACTCCACTACTTCTTCCAGCAACATGGTAAATATACTGTAGGTGCCTTTTGGAGCTCCCAACAAGGGCCCATTCTGTGATTCCAGGGCCGCAAGGCATTCAAGACCTAATGGACTACAAGGTGACATAAAGAAGTAGAGTAGAGTAGGTACTAATGGAAAAGAAGCATTGTCATTTTAAGCCATTATTTCTGTTAATTATGATGAATTTCTCCTTGCAGTAAATAAAAACACAACATTTAAGATTAGAATATTACATCTAACCAAAAAGAACATTTTTAATACCGAAATGTGAGTTTAATTAAAAGTATATGTAATACCTGCTTTATGCACAGGGGCTCCTCAAGGATGTGTGTCCAGTCCTTTGTTCATTACTCTCCACTGAACTCATTAAGTTTGCTGATTATACAGCAGGGATGTTTTAGAATACACTGGATTATTTGACTGATGTTTCACCTTTTTTTCACTTTGTACTCTCAGTAGGTTTTGATTATAAGTATTGTTTTTGTTTTTTATTTTGCTGCTAGGCTGCAGAAGGAGTAACATTCATCGGCCCAGACACTCATGCAATACAAGCAATGGGGGATAAAATTGAGAGCAAGCTGATTGCTAAGGCTGCCAAGGTGAACACTATCCCAGGATTTGATGGAGTCGTGGAGGTAGGAGGTCACCCATCATCCAAAATAGTCCCAACTTTATACAGGGGGTTTTCTACTGACCCCTGCCATTGCAAAGGCATGATTTCCCTTTAAGTAGTTATAAGTTTGCTCTGTCCTCTTCTGTGTCAGTAATAGACCAGGTCAGTAAACTAAGGAAGCATTTTAGAGGGTGCTTTTTTTCCAGAATGGGTCGAACATTTGGTCAGCCAATGTGGACTTTAATTGTGTGCTTAATGACGTCCAATATAAAACCTAATTACGCAAATAATCATATTCTGATGCACAACATGCTGTACTGTTGACATGTTCATAGTTCCAAATACTTTTAGTTCAATTCCATTTTTAATAAGGTTTTAAATAAATTCACAATAAATATTGTCCAAGGCACTTTACAAAACAAATCAATTAATAAACACAACGTACTCAGTTCATTCATACAGACAGATTCCAAGTCAATTGCATACATTCCATTTTGATCCTAGTTATCAAAGTCAATTTTATTATTTAATTTGGTAAATACGTTTTCTATCTAACAAGGAACTAGAAGCAGAACCCAGCATGAAAGCAGCAACGAAAGCTGTTCATCATTGATTACAATTAGATCATTGATTTTTATTGACATGAAGACATTATTGTTCTCGTCTTTTAATGGAAAAAAAAGACTTTCTGTCTGAACACATATGGGTTAGGAGATCCAATCCAGATCTTGGGTCAGAACCCTCAGGTTCAAGTGGACCAGTTCAGACCTCTGCTTTCAGTTGAAGACTCTGTTTGATTCATCATTGCTAACCAAACCTCATTCCTCTCTGATCAACAGACTGCAGAGGAAGCTGTGAAGATTGCTCAGGAAATTGGTAAGTCACCACTTTACTCAGTGACAGAACTTCTGATCGTCTGACTCTGTTCATCACTTTAGGCTGGATGCTGCCCACATCTGGCATGTATGGTAGGGGATGTGGGTGTTAAACCCATTTAGGATTTACCAAAGGACTTTTGAAGGAGTCTCCAGCAAAATACTCATTGTTTGTTGACAATTGCATCTTGGAATGTTCTAGCTTCAGCCAATACTCCAGGCTGATCCATGTCTGAAAGTCTTTAGTCTGTGGGTAATTGTATGGCTTCAGACTCTTCCAGATAAAACAAAGGCACAAAACTCAATGTACCAAAAAAAAAGGATCTAGCAGACACTTACAGTAACTATGAAGCTACGACTTGACTTTAACACATGAATAGACAACACAATTTATACAGGAGTTTGATTAATTCAACCTTTTAATTCAGTTCTAATTCATTCCACCGCACTGTTCAGGTTCTGTTGCATCCAGACCAATTGAGTACTATTCATTTCAGCTCAGTCCAGTTCAATAAAGATCTAACAGTGCTGTTGTAACAAGTGCTGCATTTCACCTCTGTTTCTACAGGTCATTTGTTGATATGCAGAAAGCAGTACCTCTGCTGGTTGGAATGCATTTATACACATGTGGTTAATATGCAGATTAACAAATCAGTCATGGCTGATAAAGACTTGTAGATGTCACTGAGGTATGTTTAAGATGGATCCTGATGTGAAACTGTAAAATGATTAATGATGGAACTCTGTGTTGTGTTACAAGGCTACCCTGTGATGATCAAAGCATCTGCAGGAGGAGGAGGGAAAGGAATGAGGATAGCTTGGAACAATGAGGAGACCCGGTATTGTTCTGTTCTGTTCCGATATGTTTTAAAGTGTAAATCATGGTGTACAACCCCTAGCTAAATGAATGAAGGGAAGCCAGCTGCTATTACTGCAAGTTGTACTTGGATAACTTCAGCACCTGAAACTGTAGTTCTGTTGCAAACAGGAGACCTTTCTTGTTCAGACAGATACTGCAGCTGTTTTCACTTTGTTTGTGAAAAGTATCAGTGGTTCTAACTTGGTTGGCTGCTTTCATCCTGGTCTGGGTTTGTTACAGTGCTTTTCAGTCTGTCTCATTCACTGCTTGCCCACTGTTCATCATAGCAACTGCCTTGTAATGGCCATAGTGTGGATTGCAGTTGAAACACTCTCAAAACATAAAACTTTGAATTTCCTTCAATGCTATTGTAACATAGAAAACCTACTCTTTCACCAACTCACTGTCTTATGGTCCTGCCTTTAGAAAGCTCTGTTCAGAGCTTCAGACTCCATCATAAAGTCCATTTAGTAAGATTCACGGGCTGGAAATACAACTGAACCTGTTGTGTCTAAGGCTCCAGTGTGGCTCCCAGCTACACTTCCTGACAATCCAACTTAAATTTGTTTTCTTTTTTCAGTCTCCAGTGCCTTGACAGCCCAGTAGTAGTGTTCATACTGAGGAAACGGTTGAAGGTTATGATGTGAACTGATAACATATTTCCTCCCTAAGCCATTAAACCCTGACTGGTGGCTAATATGCCCTCACCTTATTCCCAAGGCTAACTGTTAATTAGAGCTGCTCAGTATAGTGACACATTCAGTGAGTGCAGTATCTCAATCACTGTCTGAATCCAATCCTTGGTAGAATATTATATTTCACTTGCCATTTTTGCTCAGCAATAATATATTTGGCCTGTTGAATAGACTTTTACTGCCTTTAATGTCTCATTTCATGTATATCTTTAGTGAGGACATTTTTATTGGTTGAGTGGTTTTATTCTAATTGATATCTTCATCGCGATATTCAGCCGAGGTATTATAACTAGATGTTACATTCCTAATAGCATGCCGCCCCAGTCTTGATTTGTCAGAAAAAGGGCAATGGATTGAACAAACATTTTAGAAAATGGGGACTGTGCCACCTACCATGATGGGCAGGGGTTTATCTGTTAATCTGTTTCTTAGAATTATTGTGAAAACATTTCTTAACATTTTCTAAAAGTACTTATCCAGGTTTTCACTTTTACTTCAGATTTTTCTCCTACTACTCACCTTGTTCTGGAAGGCACTCATTTCTATGTAGTTCAGCTAAAATTCCAACAGTTCTTCATGTTTCTGTGAACACAAGTACTTGCACAAGCATATATATTGAAATGCCATTTACAATGTTGCTGTTTCTGTATCTTTAAGTAAAAATGCGGCTAATACTAAGATGTTATGTTGTGTAATACCGGATGTGCTTCCCTACAGGGAAGGTTTCCGTTTCTCATCCCAGGAAGCAGCATCCAGCTTTGGAGATGATAGGCTGCTGATTGAGAAGTACATAGACAACCCCAGACACATAGAGATCCAGGTATGAAGTCTTTACTCATACATGGTTTATCAGTGATAGGGTTCATAGTGAAAACCTTTTAGTGATATGACCAATTTTCCTTGTGTAATTTTCTTCTTGCCATGCCATCGTGCTTTTACTGTAACATCTGAAGTTCCCAGGCAGTTGAGAAGATGTGATTTCAGCTCCAGCTTCCCTCCCAACACAGCTCTGTTACCTTCCACACTGAGGCCATGCTGCCCAGTAATCCGTGAAAGGCTGTCTGGTTGTGTGTTTTGGTGTGATTCATTCTTCTTCTATACCGCTTATTCCATAGTAGGTCACGGGGAAGCTGGCGCCTATCTCCAGCAGTCTAAGAGGGAGAGGCAGGGTACACCCTGGACAGGTCGCCAGTCTGTTGTAGGATAACACAGAGACATACAGGACAAACAACCACAAACACACCCATTAGAGAGACCGATTAATCTAACAGGCATGTCTATGGACAGTGGGAGGAAGTCGGAGTACCTGGTGAGAACCCACACACGCACGGGGAGAACATGCAAACTCCTTGCATAAAGACCCCCGGCCGGGAGTCAAACCCAGGACCTTCTTACCGCAAGGGAACAGTGCTACCAACTGTGCCACCGTGCAGCCTGGTTTGTTGGAGAAAAGGCCCAAACTCAGTCCCATCCTGGACTTAGTACATGGGTCCAGGAGCACTGTATTGGTAAGGCAGCACCATCACTGCATCAGGAAAACCTCCTCAAATAGCCTGTTTAGGTGAAAGACCTGTTGATGACTGGGGGCAGTGTTGGCTTTGAACTCATTTAAGTATTTCTTTAAATGATGTTGGTAAATGGACTGAATTTATATTCGGCCTTTCTAGTTTATGCTGAACTCTCTCAGCAGTTACATTAAAGCCACATTCACCCAGTCACACTCATAAACACACACAATCACACACCGATACCCATCTCCATAGCCAACTTGGGCTTTAGTGCCCTAAGAGCTGGAATCGAACCCACAACGTTTGGATTGCAAGACAACTACTCTTCCCACTGAGTTGCAGTCGCCTCAACAGTGATAATGTTGGCTGCTGTGCTGGATAGTGCGTCTATCTGATCTGGTCTCACTCACAGAGATGGAGCAACCTTCTCAGTCACGTCTCTAATCAAACTGATGTTTCTGCTCCTTTGAAGAAAAACCCAACATGTTTCTTTTCCGCATCTTTCCTACCAACATTTTTTTTCACACTGATCAGGTGTTACATTATGTCCAGCATGACTGCAGCATGTCAACCACAAACAGTGATACACTATTTGGTCTGACACCTTTTCATCAGAAAGGACCAGTTTTGATAGACCCTGACTACTGCAGACCAGAAACACCCCTTAAGAACTGTACTACCCATTCGTACCTGCTGAAATCCTTTCTCTGCCCAATTTTCTTACTTCTAAAGCTTTAATTGTACTTTGTGAACAAAATGTTCACTTACTGCCCAGTATATCCCATCCACTAACAGGTGCCAAGATACAGAGATTATTAGTTAACTTCACCTGTCAATGCTTATAATGCTATGCCTGACTGGTATATAATCTGAGATATTCATTGCATGCGCTCTTATGTTCATATTCATTTTGAACACAATGATTGATGTTTTGTTTCTTTCCAACTGTACGTCAGGATCTGTGGACACTGCTCAAGCAGGAAATAAACCCTTGAAGGTCTCTTGGTTTACATGTTAAAGGAATTCATCTGCAGTACGTCATGAGTTACTGTTTGTTTCCTAGAGGTTCCTGTTGTGGTACCAGAGTAAAGCTTAACCAGATGTCTACAGTTTCACCTGTCCTAAACAGATGCTTGAAAACGTCATTATGGATTCAAAGTGCTGAAGAACATGTGTGTGTTGTAGGTGTTAGCTGATAAACATGGCAATGCTCTGTGGCTTAATGAGAGGGAGTGCTCCATCCAGAGGAGGAACCAGAAGGTGGTGGAGGAGGCTCCCAGGTCAGTGAGACTCTGTCTATAACAACAAAGTGCAGCAGTCATCATGGCAAAGACTGCAGGCTCTGTTTTAGACCAGGTACTGGGGTTAAACATGCTTTCAGAACCGGTGGGTTTTCCAGTGGAGATCTAGAACTTTCTATTACTTCAGTTCTTTTTAAATCTATCATTATAACATCATTGTAGTGCTTGAGTTTCTGTAAAGGCCCAACCTGTGGGTTCTTTTTTTCTATCCATGGGTTACAGTGTTTGGGTCAGACTGTGTACACCGACCTGCAACATTCACAGCTGCTGGCGGCAATAGACCAACAGTGAAAGGCAGAAATATAGATATTAGAGTTTATGTGAATATTTGTATACCCAGGTTTGTAATTACTGGCCTTGATCTGCCTTATATTTTTAAGGAGCAGTCATAAACAGATCTTTACACTGGACCGCCACAGAGTTGGTGCTGTTCTAATACTGATTGTCCTGTCAGGGATGCTGTGCTTTGGAGGTCCAAATGCACCTGATGCTACTGGTTCCAAATATACGGTATTCTGGAGCCATATTTTAGTGTTTAAATACGAAAAAAACGCTAAACAACAACATAGCAAGGCTAACCCAAGGAGAAAACAGCTGTACTACAATATGGTCCAATGCTTTTGTCCTTGCAGAAGGTTATACAGAAGAACTCCAGAAGGCAGTGAATGTCTTCCTGCTGCTTATGGATAAACTATGAATGCATTAAATAATTCAACTGAACTAAAAGCTGAGAGGTTCTGACTGCGGGTCCTGTTCCCTCCTCAGTACCTTCTTAGACCCAGACACACGGCGGGCAATGGGGGAGCAGGCAGTCCAGCTGGCCAAAGCTGTGAAGTACTCTTCTGCTGGGACCGTAGAGTTTCTGGTGGACTCTAAGAAAAACTTCTATTTCCTGGAGATGAACACACGCCTTCAGGTGAGTGCAGACGGCTGATGTGGGTGTGCCTGGAGTTCAGCTTTCAGGGCGCTGGCTTTAGGTTAAAGCTCAGATGTGGTATTTAGTTGGGACATCTCACTAGGCAATATGGACCTATTAATTCACAATACTTTGTGATGTTTATTGCAGTGATAATAAAAAGTATTTTAACATTTATCACATTTGGCAGTTCATCTGTCAGAAGCTCACCTACGCATATACTGCTCTAAGAATAAAGTCAATTAAAACAGCTTCCATCACAGTACTTGTTGCAGTAAGTAGGGCAGTTTTACTGATGAACATTACACAGTACTTCAGTTCAATCATATTTTTCAAAATACTGATACTTATTGGTGCTCTCATGGAACTACCCGTGGTAAATATAAAATAAATGGCACAAACATCATTTTAAATAAACCATTTCAATCAAACCAAGGTTACAACACAAAAAGTGACCCTGGACAGGACACCAGTCCACAGGACACACACAGCTTGGGTTTTTCTATCCTTACGGGGACTTGGCATTGAACTCCTTTCATTTATTTATTAATTTCTGTGGCCTGACCCTGACCCTAACCATAACCATTACCTGTACATACCTTAACCTAAACTCAATTCACACCTTAGTCCTAGACTCAAAACAAACAGCATGTTCGCACATGGGGACCAGGCTTTGGTCCACACAAGGAGCAGTGGGGTCCTCACAACGTCATATATTTTCAGAAAATGGGCCTCATCATGTAACAAACACACTCACACTCACTCCTAACAGAACCAAGGCCAGGCTTAAAAGTGAAAGAACAATGCTGAGTCAGCAAAAATACCTTCAGAATCTGTTACAGGAACACTTTTCCATAGAGTCTGAAGTAACTCTTTATACTGCAAGTTATAAAATTTAGTTGCTGTTACAGAATCATCGGTTATCGTTTTATTGCTGAACATCACAGCATATAATTCCTCGTTGAGAGATTGTCTCCCACTCTTTGGGTTAGGGTGCTGGTGAGCGATCTCTCAATCGACAATGTTGCAGTGGGAGGAGATACCGACTCAGTGCCTGCTGATGTAATGGTTCTGTTTTGGGCTCTACAGTGGAACGCTGTACAAAGCAGCGTCAATAAATGAATGTTTAAAGGAAAAAGTTTAAGTCTCACCGTTGAAAAGCACTTCATGCCATGACGACAATAGTTCTGAGCCCGAACTTTGATTATGTTGGTTTAATCTGTCATTTACCAGAGTAATTCTAAGACGACATTTAAGAAATGTTTATCTACTAACATGCTGATTTACTATTATTTACCTCTGTTTAAACTCTACCCCAGGTGGAGCACCCAATTACTGAGTGCATCACAGGACTGGACCTGGTGGAGCAGATGATCAGGGTTGCCAAGGGATACAGGCTGCAGCACGAACAGAAGGACGTCCCTATCAACGGCTGGGCCATAGAGAGCCGTGTTTACGCAGAGGTCAGTGAGTGTCTGCATGATGCTGAGTGGGACTTGGAAGTTCTGTCATCACAGAAATGGCTGCTGATTCGTTGTATCAAACACCAGTGGAGTCGAGCACTAGATGTTTTATTTATTTATAGAAGATGTTTAAAACCTACTAAAGGTGAACAAAGAGCTTCACAGTTTAGCCGGTTCTGATATTATAATACACCAGGTCCAATTAGTGGACTGTCTCAGTAAAATAAACCAAAGCCTCTTTGGTTTTAGCTTTCAGAACTTTTTAAACAAGTTCTGGTGTTTACTCTGTTATAACGTTTCAGTCTAATCTCAGGTGAACAAAATGCACAATAGTTTCCACACTGTCATACTTAAACATAAGAAGTAGGAACTATAGCATATCAGCACCTAGTACCAACATTTCTCCATAAGATTGTGAGAGACCAGGCACGTGGTGAAAAAAGCTTTCCATCTTCTTCCCTCCTTCCCTGCTAGGATCCTTACAAATCCTTTGGTCTTCCCTCTATTGGACGGTTGTCTCAATACCAAGAGCCACTTAACCTCAGCAATGTAAGTTCTTGTTGTTTTCTAAATGACATCACATGGAAGTCCCTCTGTCATGATGACTGGTTCCTCAGTTTGAACATTGAGTAACCTGCTGTGCTCTCTGCCAGGTCCGTGTGGACAGCGGCATCGAGGAGGGAAGTGACATCAGTATCTACTATGATCCCATGATCTCCAAGGTGACTTGCGTTGGACTGTCTCTGAATAAAACATATTGCATAACGAGAAGGTTTGACAGTCTGAAGATTTTACACAGGCCTTGTTGTTGTGCAGTAACTGTGATCCAGTCTGTATTTTTAGCTGGTTACCTATGGATCCACACGAGCTGAAGCTCTGGCCAGAATGGAGGATGCTCTGGACAACTATGTGATCAGAGGTAGAGCAACAGATGCTTGGTGTGAGCATCAGAGACAGGAACATTTGTTTTGGTTTTCTCTCTGGAAAACACTTCTGGCTTCATTGGTTCAGGTGTAACCCACAACATTCCTCTTCTGAGGGAAATCATCACTCATCCTCGATTTATCTCCGGTGACATCAGCACCAACTTCCTGCCTGAGGTGTACCCAGATGGCTTCAAGGGTCACCAGCTGGATGTGGAGAGCCGCAGGGAGCTGTTGGCCGCAGCAGCAGCTCTTCACGTCACTTCTCAGCTCCGCTCACAGAAGATCCTGGGCCATCTCAGGTAACCATAGCCGCAGATGGTACAAACTATAACTACATGTACAACTAATGAAAGTTGTTGGTACTTAACCCAAACTAGCTCTATGTTTGCCTTCTGTGGTTCAGATCTCATTTATGGGAGTGTTCTCCCCCTATAATCTTCTCATCTTCTTACAGCTCATCTTCTCTCACAACAGAACACAATGTTCTGTTCTGTTCTGTTCTCTCACAACAGAACGTTTTATCTTCACTGTGATTTTAAAGCTGTGAGAAAGCTTTAGTCTCACTGCCGAAGAGTGGGCATCAGAAACCCCTGGTTTCCAGATGAATAGAGAGAACTTAGAGGCTGGCAATAAGATGGTGTTCTTACAGTTGGGACAGGTCAAAGGTCACTAAGCTGATCTGGGATATATGGATTGGACAGAAGTGTTTTTATGTGGGTTAGCAGGTAGCTTTGATTGATGATGTGTCACAGTGGACATCACTTCAGCACATCTGCCCAAAGTCCCCTGGTGCCTTTACATGCAGCCATGGGAGAATAGTATCGATGTGTGTATCATGGTCGTTTTTTAGTGCAACTGGGTGTATGTAGCTGTAGTGTAAAATGTTTTGAGTGATCAGTAAGACCACAAAGGTTCTGTAGAAATTGACTCAATTTTCTGTTCAACACCAAAACAAGATGTTTAGTTTCAAACAATAAAACTGAAGCTGTTTGTTGAACTCATGTTGTTTTTGTCCACTTTCTGTTATACAAGTGTGTTTGTATTATTGTCTGTCGGGAGTTTGGTTTGGGGATGCGTTTTAGAAGCGGATGAATGGACTGGGAGGCTATATTGGGGTTGCCTGATGGGAATAATAAAGTTCAATATGAATCTGTTGCAGAGTGTCCTCAGCTCTGAGGGAAGGTAGCTGCTGGGAGCTGTGTGTGGAGCTGGGGGAGGGACGGCATCATGTGCAGATCACCAAGTCAGGAGATGTTTATACTGTAAGTACTGGATGAAGACAATGGCAGTTAAGCACAGGGGTGATGCTATTCACTTTAGTCTAACTAGCAAGTGGCTGGTCTGGGTAATGTTTGTACTTTTTGTGCCACAGAAGAGTAAGGATCAAACAAAAATCTGGAACCACTCAATATTGAGAATTTCAAAAACGTTTTATGCCTGAAATAGAAAGCTCTTTCTTTTTGGTTTCAGTTCATGTGGACTCTTATTGCCAAACAATGAAACTACTCCTGGATCAGTGCTTCTGGGGGGGGGTTGTGTGCATTCTGTGTCTTCTCAAGCCCTCAGTCAGACACGGCAGATAGCGTTCCCATTGAGCCTGGTTCTAGTTCTGCTAAAGGTTTCTTCCTGTTAAAGGGGGGTTCTCACCAATGTAATCGATTGTCGCTATGTGCTCTTCCGCTGAATGAATGCTGCAAGTGACTGACTTGATGCAATCTGGTGGCTTCCTTAGATAGAAAACCTTTCAGCCAATTATAATTATAAACTGAATTTGACTGTTTGATAACTAGAATCAAAGTGGAATGGATGTACTTGACTTGGAATCTGTATGACTGTCCTGATCATTTCTCTGCAAAGCTGCCACCTTGGAATGAAATGTTCTTGCTGTACAGGTGGAGGCTGATGGAGGAAAGGTAGACGTCTGTGGACAGTGGAATCTGGCCTCCCCTCTGCTGCCAATCACTGTTAATGGTGCAGAGAGGATGCTCCAGGTAACATACCCAGGTTCTCAAATAAAACCTTGTTGTTACTGCATAGAAACCCCATTGTAGAATCTGGTTAGTGACCATATTTTATAAGAATATAGTATTTCAGTTGATATTTGGTGTTTTTGTTGTAGTGTCTGTCCTTGGAGGCTTCAGGAACCATAGTTCTGCAGTACATGGGCACACTGGTAAGACTCCATGTTTGCAGAAATCTTTGTGATGGTGGAGGTTTGTCATCTACACTGTTCAGCAACAAGGTTTGTAAATCAGGAAGATGAAAAGATACTAATGGTTTCCTGAGGTTATTTCTGACTGGAGCACATTCAGCTGCCAAGAAAGCACACAATATGTTTACAGTTACACTGAAACCTGGACCTGGCAATCATACTTACCATGGTTAGGTAACAAGACTAATGTACAGTAGATAATTTGTCAAATGTATCTGTCACAACAAAACTTGCATGAGTCCTGTGGGTCCCAATGGCAGTGGGCTTCCTTCCAGTTCTTCCCAAGGACACTGCCATGAAGAGAGAATGGAGGCAAAACATCCCCTGAGAACAATTTCTTCTAACGAACCAGGAAGATGTGGGTGATAATCACATGGTGGACTGCTGTCAAAAGCTTGGAATGACTTCCAAGCATTAAGAAAACAAGGCTGGGTCACCATCGGTCAGGATTTGGTCCTCAAGGTCACAGTCTGCATGTCAGAGAGAATTACCGAAGCTATGAAGAATCTGAATAGTTTTTCGCTTCTACAGAGTTGCATCTTAACATTATGGAGGGGTTTGGGTACACCTGTGATCCTGGGGACTATGAGGCTCTCCCATGAAGCAAATTGACCTCAGCCTAAGATGATACAAATTTTACTTCTATAGCAAATTTTCAAGAGTTGTTTTTCAACGTTCTTTAATGAGAGGAAAACATTCATTTAAGATTCAACTACAATAAAACACAATCACCCAGCAGTGATAGGATTGATTCAAAGATCTAAGCAGCAGGTGTGAGTTTGAGTGTTAGGCACTGGATATAGTCAGACTCACCACCACACACACTGCTCGGGACCCAACTCCTGGAGAGGAACTGGACCCTCCGCCTGCTCCTAATCTGTCCAGTAGCAGAGATGTTGGGTGTGTCAGGGGGAAGCCCAGGAGCCCCCTGGTGTCTGCTCCCGTCAGTGAGAGTGTCACCTTTTTGTTGCCTCAAGTTGTAAGTTATCTGCACTTATCCACCAAACAGCATCTTAGATTACCTGGCCGCCTTGATTTGATTTGATTTTTGTAATCACTTCATCTTGTAGGCTCATGTCTTAGACACTCAGCTAAAGAGAGAGCCTGAGCTGTTAACTTGCTGCCACCTGGTAGTTAGTTAGGTCTGTTGGTGGGGGAGTGTAATGAAGAGGTCCTCATTGCTGGGACTATTTCCATTTAAATAACTCATAGCACTTTAAGAGCACCTTTGCACTTTATAAAAAGCACTTTAACAAACACTTTATTTAGCACTGCACTTTAGCGATGAATTTGCACGTAAAGAATCATTTGCACAGAAGAAGTTTTAACTATTTATTGAATATTTGAGTATTTTAATGAGCATGTAGCCTTTTGTTCCATGCTCTGGCCAGCTGCTCTTCATTAAGAACTGCGGTGGTTGTCTGTGAAAAGACAATTGTTATTTAGAGCAAATAAGGTCTACTGTTTTGAAAATTGAGCCAATGTTGGTGTAAAATCTGTTAAGAGTGTGAGTGCAGGAGAAGTGTTGTGATGCTAAGACAGTAACTTACTTGTCTTTTCTGTGTCCTCTCCAGGGTGTTTGGACAAATACTTCCCCGGGGGTCCAGACACCATTTATAGGTTCCAGGAGAGACCATGGGAAAATGTGGGGGATTTGTGCACATAGTTGTTGTGGGGTTTTATGGTGTTTGGGTGTAGTTCTAAAAAATATAAAATATTTATAAAAAGTAAGGGGGAATATGTGTATATATTTGATAAAATGAATGTTTGAGTTGGAAGTTGTAAACTGGTAAATTCCATGTGAAGAATGGGTTAGTCCTTTATCAGCTGTGCCTATTTAAGGCTGCAATTGTGTCTTTTAAGGAGGCTTGATGATGTTAGGCTGAATAGGGTTGCGACTGAATAAACCTGCTGCTACTTCCACCTTACTCTGCTTTAAGTCTTATTTCTCACTGGAAATCCTGCCGCAAAGACTGCCAGGCAACAGGGAGGCTGCTGGATAGATCGGAGGAAACTCAAACGAGTAGTGAGGCCAGAAGGTATGTAGCTTTTGTGGTTGCAGAACAAAAACTTGGATGTGGGAGATGTTTGGAGAGGCTATAAGGAAGTCCTGAGGCTAGCCTTTAGGAAGTCCTTGGACGGGGGAAATCGATACCATCCGAGGCTGTTTGGCTTGGGAGTCCAGTCACCATTTCCTCTGTAGAAATGGCAGAGGCTGAGAACCTGGAGAAATGGGAGTCCACCCCTGGCAGGAGTTCCTGATGTAGTTGATAAGCTAAAGGGTGCCAGTGGTGAACAAGGTTTGTGCTGTGATGCTGAAGGCTCGGGACATGTTGGGCTGTCTTGGTTGTCTCTTCAATGTTGCATGGGGGACTGGGGCAACACTAGTGGAGTGGCAGACTGGGTGGCTGGTGCCCATCTTTAAGAAAGGGGGCCCATAGAGTGTGTTCTGGCTGTTGGGGGATTACATTTCTTGGCCTCCCTGGAAAAGCTCACTTTATTGTGTTTGAAAAGAGGCTTTGTCTGATTGTCAAACCTTTGATACAGGAGCAACAGTGTGGCTTATCTCCTTGTTATGGAACAGCCATCCAGATCTCTACCCATGTGAAACTGCTGAAAGTTTGGTTGTCCGGCCAATGTGTGTTTTGTGGATCTGAGGAAGGTTTAATACCGTGACCCTTGAAGTAATTTGTGGGGGGTTCTGTAGGAATACAGGCTGCTGGGGCTGCTTTACAGGGGTTTCCAGTCCTAATTAAAGCAAGAGCTCTGTCTGCATTCTCAAACATGAAATGAAAAGTTTTAAATGTTCAGCCATCAAACAGGATTGTGTATAATTTATCATTTTGCTATAGTTCAAAAACATTTCTCAAACTGTGTGTTTTAGTTTAAGCTTCGGATTTTATCAAATCGGGCTGCAGAACTGAACTCCTACATGCCAGAGAAGGTTTCAGAAGACACCAGCAGCATCCTGCGCTCTCCCATGCCAGGAACAGTGGTGGCTGTGTCCGTCAAACCTGGAGATACGGTAATGCCTACAGCTTTAAGCACTCTTACAGCACTGAGTCCGTGATTCACTGCGTTAAGGTGTTAATTAGACTGTGACAGACAGGAGTCATTTCTAATATAATGCTCATACATCAGCATCTACACTCACTGGCCATTTTATTCGGTACACTTCTTCAGTAACTTGTAAACACTAATAGTGAGTCTGGCAGTCACATGGCAGCTACTCCAATCACTGAGGCATCTAGTGGTGAGTAGTGGCCTAGTGGTTAGAACAGGAGGTTTGTGTTCCAGAGAGGGACACAAGGGGCCAGGTTTGTATCCCACAGATTACCACTCTGGGTCCCTGAGCCAAGACCCTTATCCCCGGAATGCTCCCCGGGTGCCGCACAATGGCAGCCCACTGCTCCCTGTAAGGGATGGGTTAAATGCAGAGGACAAATTTCGTTGTAATGTACATGTGCAATGACCAATAAAGATGATTATTATTATTATTATGTAGACAATTTACTAAAGTGCAAACTGAGCATCTGAGTGGGGGAGAAAGGTGAATTTGAATGTGGTTGTTTGTGCCAGAGGAGTTGGTCTGAAAGTTTTTAGAAATAGTACAGAGGTTGGACAATGAAAGTGAAACACCTGTCATTTTAGTGTGGGAGGTTTCATGGCTAAATTGGACCAGCCTGGTAGCCAGTCTTCATTGATTGCACATTGCACCAGTAAGAGCAGAGTATGAAGGTTCAATTAGCAGGGTAAGAGCACAGTTTTGCTCAAAATATTGAAATGCACACAACATTATGGGTGACATACCAGAGTTCAAAAGAGGACAAATTGTTGGTGCATGTCTTGCTGGCACATCTGTAACCAAGACAGCAAGTCTTTGTGATGTATCAAGAGCCACGGTATCCAAGGTAATGTCAGCATACCACCAAGAAGGACGAACCACATCCAACAGGATTAACTGTGGACGCAAGAGGAAGCTGTCTGAAAGGGATGTTCGGGTGCTAACCCGGATTGTATCCAAAAAACATAAAACCACGGCTGCCCAAATCATGGCAGAATTAAATGTGCACCTCAACTCTCCTGTTTCCACCAGAACTGTCCGTCAGGAGCTCCACAGGGTCAATATACACGGCCGGGCTGCTATAGCCAAACCTTTGGTCACTCATGCCAATGCCAAACGTCGGTTTCAATGGTGCAAGGAGCGCAAATCTTGGGCTGTGGACAATGTGAAACATGTATTGTTCTCTGATGAGTCCACCTTTACTGTTTTCCCCACATCCGGGAGAGTTACAGTGTGGAGAAGCCCCAAAGAAGCATACCACCCAGACTGTTGCATGCCCAGAGGGAAGCATGGGGGTGGATCAGTGATGGTTTGGGCTTCCATATCATGGCATTCCCTTGGCCCAATACTTGTGCTAGATGGGCGCGTCACTGCCAAGGACTACCGAACCATTCTTGAGGACCATGTGCATCCAATGGTTCAAACATTGTATCCTGAAGGCGGTGCCGTGTATCAGGATGACAATGCACCAATACACACAGCAAGACTTGTGAAAGATTGGTTTAATGAACATGAAAGTGAAGTTGAACATCTCCCATGGCCTGCACAGTCACCAGATCTAAATATTATTGAGCCACTTTGGGGTGTTTTGGAGGAGCGAGTCAGGAAACGTTTTCCTCCACCAGTATCACGTAGTGACCTGGCCACTATCCTGCAAGAAGAATGGCTTAAAATCCCTCTGACCACTGTGCAGGACTTGTATATGTCATTCCCAAGATGAATTGACGCTGTATTGGCCGCAAAAGGAGGCCCTACACCATACTAATAAATTATTGTGGTCTAAAACCAGGTGTTTCAGTTTCATTGTCCAACCCCTGTAAATGGACTGAATTTATATAGCGCTTTTCCTGTCGTACTGTCGACTATGGCAGGAGGAAGCTGGAGATTTACCCACAGGGTTCAGAGTGCATGACAACTACTACTTGTCCAATGGCTTTTTCACACAGAACCAACTTTCAGGCTTCAGAATGGTCTGAGAAAGAAAACATGTCCAGTGAGCTGCAGCTGTAGGAACGAAGATACCTTGTTTATGTCAGAGGGGGATGGGCATACTGCTTTGAAATGATATAAAGGCAACAAAAGCTCATAAAACCACTGGTTAGAACCAAGGTCTGCAAATATCACCTCTGAAAGAACAACACATGGAACTTTAAGGCAGATGGGCTACAGCAGCAGAAGACTACACCAGAAGCTACTCCTGTCAGCTAAGAAGAGGAAACTGAGGCAGCAATTCATACAGAATCACTGAAACTGGACGATAACATGTTGGAAAAGCGCTGCCTGGTCTGATGAGTCTCAGTTTCAGCTGCAACATTTGATATGGTCAGAACAGAACTTGGCTTAAACAACATGAAAGCATAGATCTATACTGATTGTATCAGTGGCACAGGCCTGTGGAGGTGGCTTCATGGCTTATGGGATACTTTGTTGGCACACTTTGGACCCCATTAGTACCAACTGAGCATCATACAGTTGCTGATCATGTCCATTTCTTTATGAGCACTGGGACCCATCTTCTGATGGGTACCAGTAGGATAATGCTCCATGCCACAAAGATCAAACCATTTCAACCCAGTTTCGTGGACATGATAATAAGTTCACTGTCCTCCAATGGCCTCCACAGCCACCAGATCTCAGTCAACAGAGCAGCTTTGGGATGTAGTGAAACAGGGGATTCTCTTCGTAGAAGTTCAGCCAACACAAATATAACTAACTGTGTGATGGATGATATCATGTAGAACTATAAATTGCTTGGGTTCTCCCTACTGAAGGCTGCAGGTAGCAGTTCAGGCAGCTAGAGAACACCCGTGTAGACTGTTTTTTAAGCCATGCCCTAAATTAGTCTGTCGCTCTCTTGCAGGGTCAACTGCTAAAAGTTTTGATTTCACTTTTTCCTATTTTAATTTAAAGGGGTCCAACCCATAATAGCAGAACGACACACTACTCACAAAAAGTTATTGATAATCAGCTTTCTACTGACATTCCAGGATGAACCTAAAATGCACTATAACCTTTACTGGTGAACCTAATCGTTTAAATGCTCTTGTCCAACTGCTCAAGGTTTCAGTACTTTTTGCACATCTTGCTGTTCTCTAACAAGGAGCTTAATGGCAAGATTCACAACAGGTGTTTGATCCATGAATCGACCAACAAACCTCCTGCTTCAGTCAGAATTGGCTTTCAATCAGTCCTCCTCATCAGTCTGTTCACATTTTAAGATGACAACTAATAATTGATCAGCAGTAGCTCGTCATTGGAGGCTTCAAGCAGGAAGTTCTCAGATGGAGGTGGCCACTGAGCTTAGAATGTCACAGAGTGTCTGGAAGTCACGAAAAGGCTTAGAAGTGGACGTCCTTTGGCCACATCCCACTGATGACCGCTTCATTGTGAACAGAACTCTGCAGAACCAGATGATGAATGCCACTCATCTCCAGGCACATTTAATGGGGGTGAGAGGCACCTAAGTGTCACATCAGATCATTAGAAACCGTTCACATCAGGGTGGTCTGCGTGCTAGATTACCTGTAAGGGTACCTGAACACACCACCAGGCAGGCCAGGGAGTGTTTACGCTGGATGAAGGACCAGTGGGCCTCAGTGCCTTTTTCTGAAGGTCGATTCACGTTTAGCAGAAATATTGTTGGAGATGTCAAGGAGAGCGCTATGCATCAGTTACTGTTGTCACCAGACCAGCCTTTGGTGGTGGTGGTACAGTGTTGACAAGTGTGTCTAGTCAATACAGAACTGGTTAAGGTTGTAGGTTAGGTTTGGTATAGTTCTCATGTAACTGATGTGCTATTACAATCTGAGTAGCAACTTCTCTGACTTTAGTGAGCTTAGAAGAGAAATGTACCCTATCTTAAGGATAATAAAAGCTGTCAGGATTCTGATGTGTTTACCTTCTCCTTTCTTTTCCATGTTAGGTTGTAAAGTGAATTGTAATCAGGCCTTGGTTCTTGTTCTCTCTGTAGGTTGCAGAGGGTCAGGAGATCTGTGTGATTGAAGCCATGAAGATGCAGAATAGTTTAACAGCTGTCAAGCAAGCAAAGGTAACTGTATAAAACATCCAGTCTGGTCCTGCTAATTTTGTCACTTTATTTCAAGAATGTAGTTCTGACTTAAAACAAACCCTTTAAATAGTTGTTCCTCTCTCCTTCCAGGTGAAGAGCGTCCACTGTAAGGCAGGAGAGACGGTGGGAGAAGGAGACCTGCTTGTTGAGCTTGAATAATACATCCACTATAATCTCTGATGTGACCTAATCTCCAAGGACTGATGGACAGATTGTTTTTGATTGGTCCACCAGCAAGGGGATGGTGTTGAACACTAACATTCATCAGCTGTTTTGAACTGAGCTCTCTGCATTACAGGCTCCATTTTCTGTGCATTTGATTGTTAATCTTTCTGTTGTTTCCTTTGGTAGTTTTTATTAAAGAGTCTCTTTGCTTACATTCCTAACAGGTTTCCTTCTTTTAAATCACCTTTGATAGTATAGGTTTCAAACATACAGTGCCTTGCAGAGGTATTCGACCCCCTGGCTTTTTACCCATTTTGTTGTATTCCAAACTGAAATTTATTATTATTTTATGTGATGGATTGGCACAAAATTGTTTAAGTTGTTGAAGTGAAATGAGAAAAAAAATATATAAAAAAGGAATAACACAGACATGTGCATTATGTATCCATGCCCTAAAAAGTTCTAGTGCAACCTGTTGCCTTTAAAAGTCCCATAATTAGTGAAATAAAGGACAGCTGTGTGGAAAGTGTTACATGATATGTCAGCATGAACACCTTTTCTAAAAGGCCCCAGAGGCTGCAACACCATAATCAAAAGGCATCACACCAACAAGACCAAGGAGCTCTCCAAACAAGTCGGGGACAAAGTTGTTGAGAAGTACAAGTCAGGGTGGGGTCACAGGGCCTGAAAATCACTGTGCGATTGCAGGCATTGCGCTTTTATATAATTGGTTCCAGCAGAAATAGTTCTTATAATGTGAGAAATTCAATGTGTAATTCATTGACGTTTGCATCAGAGCCATAAACTAAAACGTCACGTCTGCTACACACTTGCCACGGTCTTCTCTTTTCTCTTAAAGGAACGACCCTATGCTGTCCCAGTCTTTCTAGCAGGATATATCTGTGGAACATAATGGTGAAAAAAACTGCATCATTTGTAAAATGTAGTGCTGTGCCTTTTTCTAGCCAATGCTACAAAACTTTAAATTTGCATCACCACTCAGATGATTTTTTTCATGCAGCAGTAAAAAAAAAAAAACATGAAGATTCAGGAAGAAATGTGAAGCTATTGCTATTGAAGACGCGCAGGGCAGTGAGCAGAGGAAACTAAGGGGCATCTAAAAACAGGCTGTTTTATAGCAGAAAAGAAACTGACCACAGCAAAATTTTGTCATCTGGTAAAGATCATGAAACATATTGAGTGTCTAGCTTTGAGTGTCTAGCTTTGAAAAAGCTCAACACAGAAACATCAATTTGTGGTGGTTACATTAATGAAAATGGACAGTCAGAAATGCACCAAGCTATTGCAAGTACCTATGTGGAAGGTGTTGACAAGGCTGTGGGAAGAAGTAGTCCTGTGTTTTTCTTACTTCTGGATGAGTCAACCAGCATTAGCAACACCAGGCGACTAATTACCTATGACAAGTACATAGAGGAGATCAAAACAAACTGTTCAGAATCTCTGAAATTGTCGATGGAAGAGCACATACTCTTGTTTAGGATGTGAAGCAAGTATTGACAGAAGAATTTGGATGGAAAACAACTGCAGCAGTTTATACTGATGGAGCTGCAATTATGACAGGATGTGGGCAAGGAGTTGTTAAAAAACTCAATGTATATAAATCTAATAGAATGTACAATAATCCAAAGGCAGAGGCATTCTTCAGCCTTTCTCAAGGTAACAAGTTTAAAGGAGAGAACATTTTTCACTGCCGCACTCAAAAACCAGCCTTTGATGAAATGAAGAGCAAGTATGTTGCCTTGATAAAAGAAATGGACAGAAAATTCTTCTCTGACACACTGGATGTTGTATAATGGTTCACTGTGCTGGAGCCAAAAAACGTTGTGGTAAAACAGTGCGAGAATGTTTCTCACTTTGGTGCACTAACATTCCACTGCAATGTTAGTGCAGTGGAAGCACAGTCAGGGTTTGTGTTGCTGGAGTAAATTATGTTTTCCAGTGACTTGTATGCATCATTTTCCTTGCAGCAGTTTGAAGAGGCTGCCATCCGCCATGAACACGGTATTGTTGAGGAGGATAAGGGAAGGTAGTGTGCGGGGGAGTTCTGGATCAGACCAATACCAGTGGTATCATCTGCAAACTTGTGGAGTTTCACAGATGGGTCTGCTGAGGTGCCGTACAGAGAGGAGTGGGGAGATAACATATTTCTGGGGGGCACCGGTGCTAATGGTTCTGGTGGAGGAGAAAATGCTCCCCAGTCTCACCTGCTGCTGCCAGTCAGTCAGGAAGTTGATGATCCTCTGAGAGGTGTAGGCTGGCGTACGTCCATGAGTAGTCGAGGTGCTGCAAGATGAAGTGTCGTCCCAAATTGACTTCATCCTCTGCTGACCTGTTTGGCCAGTAAGAAAACTGCACGGGGTCCAGCAGGGGGTCTGTGATGCCCTTCAGATACAACACCAGGTGTTTAAAGGAGGTCATGACCACAGACATCAGGGGAAAAGGGTTGCAGTCTTTTCACCCTGTGATGGTGCGTTTCTCAGGGATCAGGATGATGGGAGAATGTTTAAATCAGGAAGCAACTTCAGAAACCTGTTGAAGATCTGAGTGAAGATGGGGGCCAATTGGTCAGTACAAGTTTTCAGGTGGAGGGGGAAAATACCATCAGGTCCTGGAGCTTTTTTCCTCTTCTGATACTGAAAGACCATATTTACAGCTTCCTCAGTGACCTATAGTGCAGGTCAGAGGGGAGAGGGTTTTAGACTTGGGGAGAGGTGCAGGTAGTCCTTTTGTGTGGAAGTGAGGTGTCATGATGTGACAGGAGTGGGGAGAGGGAAGGATAAGAAACCAACAGTGATCAAGGGACCACATAACTGAAATTAGAAAATGTTTTACCTAGCAAAAACAACTGTTAGTTTAATGTGAAAAGTTGGACAGCTAAACAAAATTGGTCTCTTTCTGGTTTAATGCATTTCAGTTCTACACTGCCAAATGTTATGCAGATAATTTAAAAAGAATAAATGATTTAAAATCAAAGTATAATAGCTGGTGGCTCAGAATGTGCTGTTCATTATTGCTGTGGCTGAAATTAATTGACCCCACTATGGTAACCCCAGTATGGTACACCACAGAACACAGAGTGAAATAATATGAATTTTCTGTTTTAAAATACAGACCATGGCAAATAAAGTTATTCACCTTAACCTTTTCTCATTTTGAATTCTCCAACCACAAACTTTAATGTATTTTATTGGGATATCATGTGACAGACCAACACAAAATAGCGTGTGATTGGGAGGTGGAAAGAAAATCATAGTTTTTTTTACAGTTGACATCCTGGAAGCGTGGTGTACATCTATTTTCAGCCCGTGAGTTGACAGATAATAGAACCAACTACAGCTTTTAGTCATTTGGGGTAAATATTTTCCTTCTTTTCCATCTGGAGATGGAAGATTTTCTCAGTCTTTGCAAAATAGCTCAACTCAGTCATATTGAATGGAGAACATCTGCAGAAAGCAATGTTTCAAATCTTGCCACATATTCTCAGTTGGATTTAGGTCAGGACTTTGGTGGTTCCTTTCTAACCCATGAATGTGCTTTGATTTAAGTCTTATGCATCCTCTACCAATAGGCAGCATGATGCTACCACCATGTCCTGGTAGGCCTGCAGTTGGTCCATCCTCTCTCCATGTTCAGGTGATGATCAGAGCTCTGTGAGATGTTCAAAGCTTTGGATATTGATGTAGAACCTAACCCTGCTTTAAAAGTCTCCACAACGTTCCGCCTAACATGCCTGCTGTGTTCCTTGGTCTCCATGATGCTGGTTGTTCTCTAATGTTCTGTCAAGAACCTCTGAGGACAGAAACAGAACAGCTGCAGAGGTTGAGTTTGATTACTAATTAGGTGAATTCTGACGCTGTTGTTTGCATGGGATTTTATTTAGGGGTGTCACAGTAACAAGGCCTGAATATATGCACGCCTTACTTTTCTAAAGTTAATAACCATCTTTGATTTGTAAAACATTTTGAATGTTTTACAAATCAAACAATTTAGCATAATGCACTATGTAAAAATGAGTCAAATTTTATTTGACTAATCTGGATTTAAACGCCTAGATGTGGGAACCGGAGCTTTTTGTCTTGTAACATACGATGAGATATGTCGTAAATTGGTGCTATTTAAATCAAGTGAAATATTAAGACACGTCTTGAAATCCTCTGCTGCAAGGTAAGGTTGCATTTGGGATTTTAGTTAACGCTCCTGTTGAACACTTTCATCGGTAACAGAAACCTCAAGGAGTTGGGCTTTGATTTCATTTTTTACTGTTTTATGTGCTCGGTTCTTTAAAGAGTTGATCTCACATAATCTATCAAATAAAGTACATGGCATTGGTCTTTATTGGGTCATCAAATATGCAACGTATCATACAGAAAACTGATACACAAATATTATTTACATTCACAATAAAAAAAGTTTTTCACTGGAAATAAAATAAGAAAATTCAAAATTCAACCCATCAGTCAGCCCTTCCAACAGTTCACTGAATGTTCACTTTCTATTTGTTGCCGTTTGAAGAGACCCTTCTGCGAAAGGGATGCAGTGTTTACAGGTTATCTGATGTTTCATCCCTTCCTGTGTTATTCATGAAGAAACAAGAAAACTGCACTGAGCTGAATCCTTGCTTCAAAGCAAGAGGTCAGCATCGTTTCATCCTCCATCATCTGCCAGCTTTGTTAGTGTGTGTTCATCTGGCTAACCTGGGATAAAAAGGAAACTAAAACCAATAAGTTCCTTCTGTATATACTGGGACATGTACAGTGGGATTACCACATAGAGGATGATTAGTTTTTTCTCCCTAGTTTAACCATCTCTAAACCGTAAAATGAAATAACTCATATGGCTCACTGGATAAAAGGATGATGTGCACTCGACATGTTAGGCCAATCTTGGTGCGACATCATGTCCTTTGGTCGTCCAGACGTTTTTGTATATTGCACCCATGGACATTGTTTAGAAGTCCCATTTGGACATTTTGATGACCAACAGTGTACAGGAGGTCTCTGTTGTGCCTGAGGAATTCCTCTGTACTCTGTATCCACTCGTTGGTCTAATGATGGAGCAACCATCTGCCAACTAGGGTATCAGTTAATTACAGTAGTGTAAACCAAGTGTTTAGGATGCTCCATCTTCACACAGACTACCTTCAAGTGAGAAACAAGCAGTCCCACTGATGTGACTCTGTGAACTGGGATAGGAGCGGATCACTGATAGTACAGGCGTTCAATCTTTGACGTATTGGGAGCCTCCGTTACAAAAGATGAAGTCAGCTGTTTAGATTTAGTTCTGAACGTGCACCACGACCACAGCTTTAAGGTATGCTTCTCTTATCTGTCCTCTCTTCATCTGCACACAGTTAACCCATCTATCACTCAGATGTGACTGGTAGATGTGTTTATACTTTATTAACATTTAATTTTGCTTTGGTGTTATTAAAGAATTATTTTTATTGAATTGCGTTGAAAGAAAAACCTTCATTGGTAATTCTGCTCTCCAGTAACTGCATTTCTGTGGACTGCAGTGCTGCCATAGTGCTGCCAGTCATCTTTGGATTACATTTTTGATGCAAAGAGATTACTTACATTTTATTCACATTTAGAGAAGTGTTTAAGAGTCTAGAAGCATCTTTTTTGAAAATTAGCTTCGAATAAGCCTGAGCCTTTCTTTTGTTTTTAAATAATTATTTATCCAAAGTTCAAGAAGTTTATTGAAGCTGCTTCAGAATGGGTCTTTGGACTCTGGCTGCTTTTTCACTTAAATGTTACCTTTGGCACATTCTCAAACTGACAGTAAACTGTTTTTAGAAAAAAAATGAATTATGAAAAGTGAAGGACAGAACAGAGTCTCAGGCTTGAGATGAAGAGCACCTGAAAGTCCTGTCTTCAAGAAACTGGATCCTTTGGTACTACAGTACGACCACTGAATTATTTCATGGCAACCAAAGCTGGTGAGACTGGCTGGTGACTGTAGATGACTTAAGGACTCACTTGGTTACTGGTGAATGTGGTCGAAACATGGAGCAGGTCTGTTGGCTGGTGACTGTGGTTGACTCACGGAGTCACGTGGTTGGCTGGTGACTGGTCAAATTTTGCTAGGCTAGTGACTATGATTGACTCATAGAATATGTCTGTTGGATGTTTCACCAGAGGAAGTAGGGTAGATGTTTGAAAGAAGGCAGCTAGAAGTTAGGTCTGCCTCTTCACCACCAACACAATCCAGTCTTTCTTCAATTTATGATGGAAATACTTGTGCAAAGACTCAGAACCCTTATGTTTGAAATGAGGCTCTGTTAAAAGTAGTAGATAACTTTCTTGGCGTCTTCATTTAGTATAAAACCAGATCAGTTGGTGCCAGAGGCTGAGGCTGGACGATTCCGAGACGGGCCAGGACCAAAGCAGACTTCTATCATTCCAAAACAACTGAAGTCTCAAAGGCAACACAGCAGGTGGTTCACCACCAATGATCTTCTTTTGTTAAATACATACAGAGAATGGACCATGGAACACAAAGTGTAACTGTGTGAAAGTAAATGAAAGATGGTGTAAACAGCTGAATTATTTGTGTACACTACCTTAGTTTTCTTTTAGGCTGTTAGTCTGACAAAAAATAATTCCTGTTATGTTTTCTGTACATATTTCACACAGGAAGAAGATGCCCTGCCTCTTACCTTCATTTCCCCTGTAAATAATCATCGGTTTCTGTGGGAATAAGATCCAATGTAAACATGTCACGTTAAAGGTGGATAAAGCAGTTCTCACATAAACAGTTCTGACGTTCCGGATTTCTTTTAAGACAATAGAAGTCCGCTTTGGTCCTGGCCCAATTTGAACTAGTTGTAAGCTTCAACCTCTGAAACTAACTAACCTGGATTTATAAATTATTTATTTGTTAAATTAACTTTTCTACTCTCATTGACCACTCAAACCCCACGTTATCTACCTCAGGTAGGATATTATTTGCTTCTAACCTTTCCTCAGAACCTCACTTCCAAATTCCATACTTGCCCTTAAAATGGAGAGCCGGTCTACATTCCCATGTTTAGAGATAAAAAGAGTAATATGTGTCTTGGTTTTGCATGACACCACAGAGTCCTAGGCAGTCTAAAAAGAAAAGCACTGCTCAGAAAAATCGGCTGCAGTCATTAAATGCATCAGTAACAAACAGAGGTGTATAGACAGCTGGGACCAGTACAATGGTGCTGCTTTGTTCTGGGATTTTCATCAAAGCACGTTGCAGACAGCTTACTGAGACCTCATATTTCTATCTTTTAAAAAATGGAAACATTTATTTTTTTAAAACAAAGTGTGTGGTTTTTGTCTTGTTTGCTCTATCTGTAAACAAATCACCATAACAATAAAAACATGTTTTCAAATGACGTCCGACCCAATCTGGGATGAAAAAGGTAAACTTGTGGACCGCAGATGGTTGAACAACTAGGAACAGTCACACTACCTGCTGTGGTTCTTTGGCCTTCAAACAAACAGAAACACAGCACAGTTTAAGCTCTTTTTGCTCTGCAAAGATGCAACAGATATCCAGCTGCTTCCAAAACCAAGGGACTGCAACCTTATTCCCACAGTGTGTGCAAAGTGTAGTTTGATCAGAATGGTCAGGCAGCAGCAACAACACAACAGCACAAAGAGTCCAGCATGAGGACATGTTTCACATTGCACGTCTACTGAGCCACATCTGCTGTAAAGTATCTCTGTGGCTATACGTCCATGAGACGCCCATCATGTGTTGTCCACTGGGCGTCTCTTCACTGGGTTTCAATCAAGTAAACAGACAATCACTGTCAGTCCTGCTCTCTTGTGTGGATGTCCCGAGTCCATTTGATCATAGTTTCTGGAGACCGATAGAGGAAGATCAGTTTGGAGTAAAGCTCCTCTTCAAGCTCCAGTTCTCCTGTTTCACGAACCTTCAAACACAGAGACACTGGTTATTTGGACCAACAAATGTCCCAGGACACTTCCAATAACCATGAAATGAACCATTTGTTTCTCACTGTCTTACATTAAACCAGACAGAACTTTTCATGTTTGAACCCAACCTAACCTAACCTGAATCTGATAGAGAATCTCCAGAGGGAACTAAAGATTAGGATGATGGCAAAGTGGCCTTCCAACATCAAAGACTTGGTGCTCATCACCAAAGATAAATCAACAAAATACCAGAGGAAACACGCAAAAGCCTCCTCAGTTATCAGAAGGAGGGTTTGGTTATCGTCTTCTGCTTATCCAAGATCAGGTTACAGGGACAACAGAACCAACAAACCACAAGGCTTTGGCTTTTGCTTTGGGATTGATTCACACATTTTACCCCAAAACCAGATCTTCCGTGGGAGCCTGCCTCCTTCCTAAATGGTACAATGACTGGACATTACCATGCTGCAGATGAATGATGCACCTTCAGGTATCTGGAAATTAGACCCAAGGATGAGCCAGACTTGTGGTAGTCCACAATTCTCTTCCAGATATTGTGGCTAATTTTTGAATTTTCCCATTTAGTCACACAAAGAGTGTTTGAGTTGTTGCCCTAAAATACATCCATAGGCAAGGAAAGTACTGTACATTGCAGTGGAAAAATAATAAAGGCTAGTAAAGAAAAGTTGGACTACAGACTAAATTAATGATATTTGAGTTATTAGTTTAAATAGAACAGTGACAGGCAAATCTAAGCAAATGGGTTTTCAACCATGATTTAAACTCAGAGTTTCTGGAAGTTTGTTCCAGATTAGTGGAGCATAAGAACTGAATGATGCTTCTCCAAGTTTGGTTCTGATTCTGGGGATGCAGAGTAGACTTAAACCAGAAAACCTGATTCATCTGGAAGGTTGATTCAACAACAAC
This sequence comes from Girardinichthys multiradiatus, assembly GCF_021462225.1. Taxonomy (NCBI): domain Eukaryota; kingdom Metazoa; phylum Chordata; class Actinopteri; order Cyprinodontiformes; family Goodeidae; genus Girardinichthys; species Girardinichthys multiradiatus. The sequence goes on from NC_061814.1 coordinate 6,903,133, forward strand.
AGATCTTTAATGCATTTTGGTGCTAAGCCATTCACTGACTTATAAACTAATAGAAGTATTTTAAAGTCTATTCTCTGCGTTACAGGGAGCCAGTGTGAGAACTTTAGAAATGGGGTGATGTGCTCTATTTTTTTAGTTTTGGTGAGAACATGGCGTTTTGGACCAGCTGCAGCTGTCTAATCGACATTTTAGGCAGACCTGCAATGATTTTGTTCAAGTAATGAGTTCAACTAAAGATAAATGCATGAATGAGTTTCTCAAGATCCTGCTGGGACATTAGTCCTTTAATTCTGGATATATCCTACAGGTGATCGAAGGCCGACGTAATGATCATCTTATGCGACTCTGAAGGTTCAGGTCAGTGGTTTCTAGCTGTGGTAACTGAAGATTTGTACTGACTCTTGATCGCTCCTCCTCTGGTGCAAAAATAATTGCTTCAGTTTTGTTTTTACTCAGCTGAAGAAAATTATGGCAAACCCACACATTGATTTGTTCTATGTAACACTTACAATAGGTTCATAGTCACCTGGTGACATTGTAATGTATAGTTGTGTGTTATCTGCATAGTTATGGCAACCTATCATGTTGTTTATTATAAACTGAGCTAGGGGGTGCATGTCAATATTGATTAGGAGGGGCCCCAAGACGACACCTTGGGGAACCCGCGTTGTGATATTTGTCAACTCTGAAGTAAAGTTATCTATTAACACAAAATGTCCCTGCCCTTCAAGTAAGACATTTGAGACAGCAGAAGGAGGAGCTTAGTTGATTTATAATTTATTCTACGTTTTTGTAGTTTATTTGGTAGAAATGTGTCATTTTGTCCAAATTTGTTTTAGTTGGACACAACATTGATACTGGACTTGATTTTTGATGTACAGACTACCTTTGAAATCTGAATTTTCTCATTAAAGAAGCTAGCAAATTCATTGCAGGACCTGGTAGTGTAAATTTTAGAATGGAAGTTATCTACCAGGTTATTTACTGAGTTAGAGGACAAAGTGAAAGTGGAAGAGTAACTTAGTTAAAGGTTTTAGTTGCACTGTCCTTAATAAAGCCTTTTCTTTTATATCTTTTTGGCTAATTTTGTCAAAGGAAATTATACTTGTAAAGAAAAGTGGCCATAATGGTCGACATCAATAACAACGACCATGGAAAAGTTTAGACCTTTACTGATGATCAAGTCCAAACTATGTCGCCATCTTGTTGAGTCAAACCAAAATGTTTAACTAATTACTTTGCTTCTCTGTCTTAGGGGTTGTCAACATGGATGTTGAAATCTCTCACAATGAATAAACAGTCGTAGTCAACACATATCACAGATAGAAGGTCATTGAAATCATTGTAAAAGTTTGTTTTGGGTTTTGGAGGCCTGTAAGCGTTCATAACCATATCTTGAGCAGGGGCCTCGACCTGGACAGCCAGGTAGAGGGCCCTCATCTAATCAACAAAAAGCGTTCGACCGAGCGTAGGAGCATAAAAACTTACCTGGGCCTACGTTTAACTCAAACATTGTAAATAACCAGAACTATTAAAATCAGCCATGACATCATCATATGGGTTATCCCAACTGGTTAAATGCATAGTGATCTTAGAGTATGTAAATCTCTGAATTTGAAGAATAAAAAAATATCTCTCTTCATTCAGACATTTAGCAAATAGAGATATTTTTGGTAATCCAAACTGACCTATAACAGGAAACGTTTATTCTGATTTAATGTCAGACAGTGAGAAAAATGGATCTGTGTCTTTTTAAGCACAGGATTTAAACTTTTGATGTCAACTGTATGTGTTGATTCACACTAACCAGGAAGATGTCAGTGCAGAGCTTCAGGATGCGGTCCACACAGGGCAGCTCCTCAAACATGATGGAGTGGGAAATCTCACTGAAAAAACCACGCACAAACTTCCCAATGACCAGGACCACGGACACATATAGACCCATAATCCTGGGAGGATGAGGAGGATGAGAAGGACAAGGTGGAGAAGGAGGACAAGGGGAGATGAAGAAGACAAGAAGGAGGGTGAGTGGAGGGGGGTAAGGAGGATGATGAATTATTTCCTTTTTTTCCAGAAATTATTAAAATGAATAAATGTTTTCCTCCAAATGGGTTTGTTCTGTTTAGATAACAGAACCTCAGTGGCAGGTCTCAGGTGTGAATTAAGAAACTTAACCACCACAGAAAGTCACTCTCCTTTAAAATGATTTCCTTGCTCAACTGTTGCTTCATGTTGACACACCTCAGTTCCATCGGAAGAAAACTAACCCAAGAGCCTGATGCTGCCAACACCCTGTTTCACTGTGGGTTTGGGGCTATTTTGGGGTTCTGTGTTGTTTTCTACTAATAAAACTGTGACCATTGGTTCAAGAGGGGCCTTGGCACCTCCAACCCCCACCCTGAAGTTCCCCCCCACCAGCCCCCTACCCACGCCGAGGACGGCTCTTTCCATCCAGGAGAGGGACGTCAACAAACTCTTCAGGAGACAGAACCCCCGGAAAGCTGCCGGTCCGGATTCTGTCTCACCAGCCAGCCTGAAGCACTGCGCTGATCAGCTGTCTCCAGTCTTCACAGACATTTTTAACACCTCACTGGAGACATGTCATGTGCCAGCCTGCTTCAAGTCTTCCACCATCGTCCCTGTTCCCAAGAAGCCAAGGACCACAGGGCTTAATGACTTCAGACCCGTCACCCTGACCTCTGTGGTGATGAAGTCCTTTGAGCGCCTTGTGCTCTCACACCTAAAAGACATCACCGACCCCCTCCTGGACCCCCTGCAGTTTGCCTACAGAGCCAACAGGTCTGTAGATGATGCAGTCAACCTAGCCCTTCACTTCATCCTCCGGCACCTGGACTCCACAGGAACCTATGCCAGGATCCTATTTGTGGATTTCAGCTCTGCCTTCAACACCATCGTCCCAGTTCTGCTCCAGGAGAAGCTCTCCCAGCTGAGTGTGCCCGACTCCACCTGCAGGTGGATCACTGACTTCCTGTCTGACAGGAAGCAGTGCGTGAGGCTGGGGAAGCACGTCTCTGACTCCCTGACCATCAGCACCGGTTCCCCCCAAGGCTGTGTTCTCTCTCCTCTGCTCTTCTCCCTGTACACCAACAGCTGCACCTCCAGTCACCAGTCTGTCAAGCCAAGAGAGTAGAGATGGTTGTGGACTTCAGGCAGAACCCAGCCCCACCTGCCCCCATCACCCTCTGTGACTCCACAATTGACACTGTGGAATCTTTCCGCTTCCTGGGAACCATCATCTCCCAGGATCTCAAGTGAGAGACAAACATCAGCTTCCTCATCAAGAAAGCCCAGCAGAGGATGTTCTTCCTGTGGCAGCTGAAGAAATTCAACCTGCCAAAGACTATGATGGTGCATTTCTACACAGCCATCATTGAGTCCATCTTCACCTCCTCCATCACCATCTGGTACGCCGCTGCTACAGCCAAGGATAAGGGCAGGCTGCACCGTGTCTGCGGTCTGCTGAGAAGGTGATTGGCTGCAGTCTACTGTCGCTCCAGGAACTGTACACCTCCAGGACCCTGAAGCGGGCAGGGAAGATTCTGGCTGATCCCTCCCACCCCGGTCACAGACTCTTTGAGACTCTCCCCTCTGGCAGGAGGCTGCAGTCCATCCGGACCAAAACCTCACGCCACAAGAACAGTTTTTTCCCATCTGCCACCAGCCTGGTTAACAAAGCCCGGAAACCACCCTGACACTCTCCCTTTCCCCCACACCCCCCCTTTTTTGCTGACAGGTCACCTGTAACCTGTAACAGCTTGGACTCCTGCTTTACTTGCACTGCCATACTTGCACAATGATCACCTGCACTGTTGTATTGCTCTTGCATCTTATACTGCTCTATATTTACTCTCACTCACTTAAAACTGTACTGTATTGCACCGACTACGCCAAAACAAATTCCTTGTATGTCCTTGTATGTCCAAAAGGTTATTTTAAATTAACACTGTTATAATTATATTATGTTATAATTTACACTGTTACAAGCTGTACGTTGACTACTTTACATCACTGTTGTCCCAATCAAAGATTTAATAGAATATTTACAAATATGTGAGGGGTGTACTCACTTTTTTTGATACTGTACATCTAACAAACTTGGCATTTTAACAGGAGTGTGAATTGGAGACTGTAACAACACCATGTTTGTGTAACTGATGATGTGTCTTTTACCCATATCCAGCCAGGAATCCCAGGCTTGGTGGGCTGACCTTGTCGTTGAATATGACCATGGGTAACACACTACATGCTGCTGGATCACAGTTTGCAATTGCAATGTCCCACCACTCCTGGTTCCCAGAGCTGTTCGGAGACCTGTCACTCATCAGGGACAGAGTGATATTCTGGTAATCGCCTTCATCATCTGCAAGACCACCAGAATAAGAAATATAAAGTGCCTTGCAAAAGTATTCACCCCATTTAGCTTTTTTACATTTGTGAAGGAAGGAAAATGATAAATGACTTTCAAAAGGTTTTACAAATAAAAACCTGAAAGCTTAACAGGCATTTGTTTTTAGAGTCAACACTGTGTGGAACCAACTTCTGCTGCATCTGTGGACATCTGTTTTCAAGTCTTCACACAGATTCTCAATGAAATGTAGGTCTGGACTTTGACTGGACCACTCTAACACATGAATATGCCTTGATCAGAACCATTCATTTGTAGATCTGGTTGTAGCTTTTGGGTTGTTGTTTTGCTGAAAGGTGAACCTTGACCCCAGTCTTTTGCAGCCTCTAACTGGTCTATTCCATAAAAGAGGTTCCGGTTCTTAACCAGAGCTGGTTCTAGAGCCAGTTAACTGGTTCTATTAAATAACCAGTTTTGCTTTTCTAACAAAAGAGAGCCAAGTCAGAGCCATGTAATTATAAGCATCTCAGTTCATATCCATCCCCATAAACACACATACTTTTATTCTGCATTTTTGTGAAGGATCATAGAGCTTGGAGACAATTTAACCACATAAATACTTTTTTTCTTTTTTTTTCAGAATTGTTTTTGGCACTAGAGGCCTTTATTTTTGATAGTAGGCAGACTGGAAGGAGGGGCAAAGAGAGGGGGAGACATTTGGCAAAGGTTGCCAGGTCTGGGACTTGAACCCGGGAAGGCCGCTTCGAGGACTATAGCCTCTATATGTGATCACACGCTAACCCCTACACTACCAGCACCGCGCCCATAAATACTATTTTTTATCCCAGTATCCCTGCAAACAGAAGCTCTGATATGACCGCTATAGTTTATTAACAGTTTTAAACAACCAGCAGTCCTTGTAAAGGCTTCACCGTCCTGATCAGCTGATCTCTCATCAGGAGTTAAAACAGCTTTTAGGGCAACGTTTTTTCAACACCACCTGCAGATGGTAGAACATCGACAGGACTGAGTCTGGTCATCAGCTGTAAGCGGAGCATTGACCTTCCTAACCTCAGTGACGGTGATTTCATCATAAACTGCAGGAAGATCAGAGACACTCAGCTTCTGTTAATCTGACTCTAATCCAATATTTTATTCTCGCTGCTGTGTTTTTACTGGTTTTGTATTTTTAAGTGTGATCGATCAAAAACAAAAGTGAACTCCAGAGCTTTAAACATGGCTCTCACAATGTTTTCATTGGCTGCTGTTCCCCGAGAGCCTGCGTTTTTTTAATCTGGTGCAGTAGTGAACTGGTACTGGCATAGCTCTTTGTGGTGGCATAGTCCTCTCTTCCAGGATTGTTCTGTATTTAGCTCCATCCAACTTCCCATCAACTCTGACCAGCTTCATTGTCTCTGCTGAAGAAAGGCATCCCCACAGCAAGATGCTGCCACCATTGTATTTCGCCATGGCAACGGTGTGTTCTTAGTGCTGTGCAGTGTTAGTGTTTCACGTCGGTCAAAATTTCAATTGTGGTCTCACTAAAGCACCTTCCTACACGTTTGCGGTGTCTTTCACATGCCAAACAGGACTTCTTATGGATTTTCTTCAACAGTGACTTTCTTCTTACTACTCTTCCAAAAAGGCTAGGTTTGAGGAGTACATGGCTTAAATTTAACTGGAGGAGCTGTGAATCTCTATAGATCTAAGTTACCATGATCCCCTTGACTGCTTCTTTGATTAATGTTCTCCTTGCCCAGCCTGTCAGTTTAGGTAGACGTCCATGTCTTGGTAAGGTTGCAGTTGGTCTATCCTCTCTCCATGCTCAGATGATGAACAGAGCGCTGTGAGATATTTAAAGCTTGAGATATTGTTTTAGAACCTAACCCTGCTTTAAACCTCTACACAATTTTCTCCCTGACCTGTCTGCTGTGTTCCTTGGTCTTCATGGTGCTGGTTGTTCTCTACTGTCTTCTAGAGAACCTCTGAGGTATTTGGAGGCTCAGATTAAATCACACACAGCTGAACTCTGTCTACTGACTAGGGCAGTTGGTTGCACTAGATTTTTTAATGCCTCGTATTTAGAATTGATTAGAAAAAACCTTTGAAAACCATATATCATTTACTTTCCATGTGCTATTTGTTTATTTGCAGTTAGAACTTGAAAGAAAGTGAAGAACTGATTGAATTCTGACCTTTATATAGCTGACTGACTGGTTTGGCCTCAGCTCCATTGGGGGCACGCATGTAGCTGGGAAACATATTAGGAACAAGCCTGGGGGAAAAATGAAAGATCTGTAAGGACTGAATCTTTTAGTATAAATTAAGGTATTACAATGTTACGAACTGAATCTCTATTTCTGTACATCACAAACTGTTTACATGAGTAAACTTACACAGGTTCAGTCCGATTGCCAATCAATAAAGATGCCAGCTCTGCTCTGACCGGGTTTCCAGGTTCCAGGTCTATCGAATGTTTTCCAAAGGTTTGTTCAACTGTTCCACCTTTACCCAGATCCCTGTCAGGGAAACACACATTCTCAGAGACCGTCCAGTATGTACACACGGGTCTGTGTGTACTGATGTTGTTGCTCAGAAACATCAGTAAGACAGTAAACAAAAAAAACAAAAACAAAAAAAAAACCACACATCAAACATGTGCAGAATGTAACAACAACACTGTCAGTCAGTCAGTCATTTTCTACCGCTTATTCCATAGTGGGTCGCGGGGGAGCTGGTGCCTATCTCCAGCAGTCTATGGGTGAGAGGCAGGGTACACCCTGGACAGGTCGCCAGTCCATCGCAGGGCAACACACAACCATGCACACACTCATTCATACACCTAAGGGCAATTTAGAATGACCAATTAACCTAACTAGCATGTCTTTGGACTGTGGGAGGAAGCCGGAGTACCCGGTGAGAACCCACGCATGCACGGGGAGAACATGCAAACTCCATGCAGAAAGACCCCTGGCTGGGAATCAAACCCAGGACCTTCTTGATGCAAGGCAACAGTGCTACCAACTGCGCCACCGTGCAGCCCACAACAACACTGTATTACCTGCTAAACAAATGGAATAATGCCGTATCAGTTTTACCTCTGGAACGTCCAGGCCAGACGGAGGGTCAGATCAACAGGACTTCCAAGAAGCTCTTTAATGACCTCCTGCCTGCTGGGGGGGCTTATCCTCCACACTGATCCTGAGCTACCCTCAATCATGGCTGTCACAATGTCTTCATAACTGTACAGAGTGATGAACTGCATGGCTACCTAATTGCAAGAACACACAAAACTCAATGTTACACATTTGACAGACCTGGGGGCATTTTTAGTACTCACTGAGTATATGGCAGAGTGATGGTAACATTGATTTTAATACAATATTTGGATATTTCTGGGAGTCTAAACATGGTGGTTGAGAGAGGTCAGTACATACTGCATTGTCTCCAAATGTTTGGGTGAGTTCGTCATACTCAGCAGCTGTAAAGGCTTTGATTGACTGCTGCTGCACACTCATGGTGAACAGAGGCTGGAACACACAGGCAACAAAATGGTGCAATATGGTTAATGTAGAAATTCCTATATTGCCGTTGTATACAGTTATGGTCAGACGTTTACATACACTCATCATGGGCTTGGAGGTAATTTATTCTGAGTGTGTTAATGATTAATTCAAATCATTCAGTCATTCAGAGGTTTAGTAATTATACAGCATACAACAGGAATGTTTTTTAAAAACATCCTTTTTGAGCATGACTTTGGATGTGTAGTGGATTTATTTTTTCTTTGGTAATATGGTTGAGAGCAAGGCTTTTAGAGGGCTATTCCTGAAGCAGTCTGCCCAAGGACAGTTACAGCGTTGCCTGCCACTTTGGAGTCATCTGACTTGATGAAGCGCTATACGAGTGCAGATCATTTACCAATAATCAAAAGCATTTATAAATTCATTGGAAAGAATTTTTAGAAAAGAATGCAGAACCTTGATTTGACCTCTCTGCTTACAGTCTTTATTCACTACACCAGTTACATTCAGTACTACCACTGCACCACTAACTTGCACAAAATAACATCATTTCATCATATTCTTAACTGTTTTGATATTTATTTCGAGCAAATACCAATTCCAACCACACAGACTTGCAAAGAGTTTTCAGTTACAATGGTAAAACCTAGTCAATAAGCCCAATTGGATCTTTACACATGAAAATAAAATTTGTCAATTATGCCTATAATAAATCTAAACTACTCACCAGAAATGCACATTTGTAAGACTATGATATCCAACATCCTGTTTACAAATACACATTTTCTTGTCATGTCATTTTCTAAAGTTTTTACTTTTAATGTTTTATAAATGACATATTTTGCAATATAAACATACAGTGAAGGTTTGCTTTGTTTCAACTTAAAAGATTACAGTGCACAGTGTGTTTGCTGTGTCTCCTTTTAATATAGCACATCACTTATGCTATAGAACATAATGACTTTGTTTCAATTCATATAAAAGTGTAAAGTTACCTCGTAACCACCCAGTTTGAAAGTCACTGTGACATCAATAGGGTGGTTAACCACGCCCACCACTGATCTGACCAATGAAATGAAGAGAAGGGGAAACCAGATGATGCAGATTAAGAAGAAAATGATAAGTCCACCCATGCCATATTTCACAATCTTCTTCTTCTTCTGCCCCTTAGGTTGAGGGTATTTCTGGAAAACAAGACAAAGATAATATAAATATAATGCATCTTTATGACCAGTTCCCCAGGTGGAAACTTTTGAACAGTAGAGTGACAGACAAGCAGCGAAGAACTGGTGGACAAGTAGGGTCTCTGTTATTTGCTGCACCTTTAGGACATATTTTCCTATTAAAAAGTCCCATAAACGGATGCTGCTGATTATCTTTCCGGATACAGCCCAGATCTCTGAGACAAAAAGGCCAATGATGATGAGCATGATGTGATGGGTGCAACGAGGCTGCTTCCAGAAAGTGCACAATCTTATGGAGCTGTTCTGCAACACATCAGCTGTCCATGCTGAGATCTTTCTAAAGGTTCGTTCCATTTGTACTTGGAAGTCTAAATTTCCAAAAATAACAGTGTTATTTTCATCATTATTGTTGTAACAGTGGCCATGTATGAGCAATGAAGAATTTGAGCGTCAGATTCTGTGGATAAGACTTACCTTCCCTGCAACTCCATCATTACCTCTAACAGAAAAACCTCTACCACATTATTTATCATTTCCAATCTCAGACAAGAACCACTTACCTCTGCTCCTCAGTGCCGATGTGGACCTTCCACCATAACCCTCCCGCTGCACAATAGTTTTAATAAACCTTTCAAAGTTTTCTTAAAGGGACTCCATCCAGGGCAATAATCCAGCACCAACACCTCCACCTCTGTGGATAAGACTTACATTCCCTGGAACTCCAATACTGCCTCCAACAGTAAGAACCTCTATCCATTATACAACAATATTCATAATTTCCAATATCAGACAGTAACCACACACAAACCTCCTCCTCACTGTCAATTTAGACCTTCCACCATAAACCCGGAAGAACCCCGTGTGTGTCTGTGATGGTTGTCAACTGTAGAGTCTAACACTTAACAAAAATGAAAACAACTCTGCGGCACAATTACTGGCAGCCCTCTCTCCACAGGGCATTGTTCTTGGTCAACACGATTCCATTCTACAGTCACACGTCCATCAACAGACTACAGTTGCTCAAACTCTGGATCATCTCACCAGTCAATTTCTAGATGTAAATACCACACTCCAAGTTTTCAACCCTAACCAACATCTGTCTGCTCACTCAACCAGGTCCAGGTCATCACTCCCTCCCGTTTGTGGGACACTGCACCATTCTCTGGGTAGCTTGGCAAGTGTCGGAGCCTTTTACCACCATGCACACGTTTTCAGCCACTCCCCTCACTTTTTTCCAGATGTCTCCAGCAATATCTCCAGTGTTATCAAACTTCTCCAAGACAAAGCTCTCAGGTGGGCAGGAGCCATAATCAATGAACACACTATTCACCTTTTCACTTATCAGCTCCTAGAACGTTCCCCCCCCAAAAAATCTGTGAGGAATTAGCTGAAAAACTATGGGAATCTTAAACAAGGAAATAGCTCTGTTGCTGAGCTGGCAATAGAGTTCCAAAAATCAGCAGCAGAGTTTGGGTGGATCTTCCCAGAATTTAAAAGGACTTTTCAGAAATCCCTCAGTGACAAGTTACTTGATGCACAAGCCTGCACAGATGAGCCATGGACCTTAAGACAACCTGATAAACCTTCTCTGTCTCATAGATAATCACGTCATAGAACAGTCACGAGAAAAACAAAACTCACCCATGAGGTTCCAGGACAACCAATCCAGAGCCTATTAAGATGAATATGCCGCTTTTGATCTTTTCCCACAGCAATCATCTGAACCCATGCAAAATGGTCGAACCTGCTTAACTCCACAAGAGAGACAGCATTCACATGACCACTGGAGACTTGAAATTTCTTCTCGCCAAGTTCGACCAATGTCCAGGCTGCCATTGTTTGGGTAGGATTTCTAACCTGGTGCTCTGATTTGTTCCTGGTTCCTGCAGTGGAACTGATGGAGGCAGAAAAACAGCCCCAGAAAGCTACCTGTGTCCCTGGAATACGTTCCTTCCGGAAGGTCTACGGAGGTCTTTGTGTAAATGTATTTTCCGAATTTTGAAAAAGATGGCTTTCAGTCATTTACCATTACACATTTATATTTACAATCATGTTTGAACAGAAAGTAAGGTCATCATTTCTTTGTCTTTTCACTCAAATTTAGCTTAAGTGTGACACTCTTTCAGTTGTTTTTGTGAACCATTTCTTAGAAAAACCACAACCAATTGGAATATCTGGTGAGTTCAAGTTATTGCACTCATATACTTCATACCTTTTCTGTTTCCCGGCTGCATTTTATGATAAAGATGTTGGCATAAATGTCCTCAACACACATCCAGTCTGACAAGGAAAGAGTGGTGTCGGTCCAAACCCAGTCCATCACCGCACGCAGCTCCACCAGGAATGGCACAAGGCGAAACCTAAAGACACACACACACACACACACACACACACACACACACACACACACACACACACACACACACACACACACACACAACCAATCCAGGCCGGTCATTTATCCCCTTGGTCCTGCAGCAGTCCAACACTCCTCACATACCAGTCCTTCTCAAAATATTAGCATATTGTGATAAAGTTCATTATTTTCCATAATGTCATGATGAAAATTTAACATTCATATATTTTAGATTCGTGAGATAGGAATTTTGGGTTTTCATGAGCTGTATGCCAAAATCATCCATATTAAGACAATAAAAGACCTGAAATATTTCAGTTAGTGTGCAATGAATCTAAAACATATGAATGTTAAATTTTCATCATGACATTATGGAAAATAATGAACTTTATCACAATATGCTAATATTTTGAGAAGGACCTGTATATGATCTTTAAAGTAGTTCTTGGATCTGAGGAGAATTATTTAGTGTTTTTCACGGAAAAGCAACATAAACCCAGAACATCATGTGTAGAGGATAGACAACTATAGTTGCTTTGTTTCCATACCCTTGGAAGAGAAACAGGTTGAGGTGATTGAATTTCTTGGTGAGGAAGTTGCCGAGGATACGAGTGGGGTAACCACAGCGAATCTGATACGCCGAAAGGCCAAAGTAAATACACTTGACAAAGTACCAGAGCTGGGCCACAAAGTTCTGACTGAACATCCTAAAAAAAAGGGAGAAACAGAAAATATATTAAGCATATTTATTTTGAAATGCAGATCATCCATTCATGGGGGGTAAGGGATTTTTTGCTACCTCAGAGATTTCACAGTTTTTGGTCAATGGTTCTGGTAGTTTTGCTAACTTTTTGTGGTGAGAGTTCACACTGGATATTAGGTAATGTGCAGAGATTAGGTGCATTGAATTCATTATAGAGAGCTTAATCAGGCTGAAGAGTTTGCTTTAAAAGAAAAAACATCTTCAGAGTATCATTGCCCTGGTTACTTCATGTCAGTATAGTCAAATCATCAGCACAGCTGAAGCGGTGAAGTAGTTCTGCTGAAATCACTCTTTCAATATACTAATCACACTGGTTGGTGTAAAAGAGGGATAGATGAGCTTGAAATTACTTTCTGCTTTGGTTACCTTCATAGAACAGCCCTTAGCCATCATCACACAGGCAGACTGGAGTTCTTCAAGGACAACATTGCACAAAGCTTTTTTTCCTTATCTAATTGTTTGATTGTTAAAAAATCACTTGTACAGTTCTTCCCAAGAACACCACCATGAAGAAAGAAGATCAAAACGAGCTCCAACAGCAACTTTTTTAAACAATCCAGCTGCAGTTTGGTGATAATCTCTGGATTTTCCAGCATAATGGAGAATATGTTCTTGTAACAAGGCAAGAATGATAGAGTTTCTCACAGATCAGAACACTGACATTTTGACTCAGGTCAGTAAACTCCCCAGATCAGTTCTCAAAATGTAGGTGGAGAAACAGAAGCCAACAAATTGGGATCAACTCAAAGAAGATAAGAATGGGTCACAATCAGCCAGGATTGATCCAGAGCTTCATATTTAGCAGGTCAGAGAGAGCTACAGAGTTTAGGAGGAAGAAGGTTCAACACTGGAATTACGGAGTCTTTACGTGAATTAGATGTGTTTGGTAATAGGTTGGAATTGCCCTTCCGTTTATCAGAGAAACATGCAACAGTATCTAAAAATGCCACAAAACACTGCTAATCCTGCCGTGTCACTATGATGTCAGTATGACTGGATCTTAGGCACCAAGAATGTGTTTAAAACGTTAACTAGAACCTCAGAGGTGAAGCAGGAATCATTGATGTTTTTTGTTTTTTTAAAAGATATGTTTTCAGCACTAGTGGCCTTTATTTTTGTATTTTTCCTTTGACAGTAGGCAGACAGGAAAGAGGGGTAGAGAGAGGGGGAGACTCTCGGCAAATGTCGCCGGGTCTGGGACTCGAACCCGGGACAGCCGCTTCGAGGACTATAGCCTCAGCACATGGTCACGTGCTTTCGCCCCTACACCATCAGCGCCACGCCCTCATTGATGTTTTTTGGTTCCCGTTTTAGTTTTATGTTTGTACACATTGCACATCATTTACATGAAACAGATTATGAATGGCATAAAGTCATTTCATCTGACATCACCTTTCAGTGACAGCAGGAAGGATGAAGAACATCCACAGGTGAATTCCCACAACAAGGACCACCTAAAAGAAAATAATGACACCGGGTAAACAGAGGAGATGCCAGGAAGTAAAGGGTTCAGATTTTAGAGCAGCGCAGCTTTACGAAATGCTCTTCAACTGACTAGCAACTCAACATATAACCATCCAGGTAGCTTGGAATGTATGAAATTAACCTGAAAGATGAGTTTTCCCAAAACCGCCTTGCGCAGGTAAAGAGCTCTGTCAATGATCATGGTGCTGAACTGGATGAGCAACATCACCAGGAAGGCCTCGGGTACCTGGTCCTCTGACAGAGTGGAGGCTATGTCAGCTGCAGCGCTGTGCTTCTGAAGATGAGAAAGGATGACTTCTAGTTCACAGGAAACACCTCATGATTTATACTTTTAATGATTCAGATGTGAGAAGCAGGATAACCAGTCTGTGGTAATGAAATTAACTGCAGTAGTTTGATTTTAAATCCTCAGCAGATGTGCTGTATTTATGTTTTCATTTAAATTGCAACATGTATTCAAATAATTCTAAATGTTTTTCTTCAAGGGTACACATATCCTGAAGCTTTGGATTAGCATGGAAAATGATTCGACAGCTTTACTGGGATCTATAAACACCTTCTCTCTATTAGAAGGGAAACATACTGAGCCACACGTTTGGAAGCTTGTTGCTTTAGCCCAAGGTATTATGTCTGTTTTAGTCATTTTCAGTCCATCCCCTGTTCCTGGCCATGAAGGCAAACTGTACAGTCTTTGCTTCAACAGTAAGCTTACAGGCAGTGTAGAGTAAAATAAGAAGGTCATGATTAAACACCTGAAGCAGGTTAACTGTCCTTACAAACAGGAAAAATCCAGCAGGACAAAAGAGATTCATCATTCGTCAGCAGATCATCTACTGAATGACAACATTTTAGCTCCCAGCTTTGGGAATCACCCCATCTTCAGACTGTCAAACTGTTTTATTGTGGTATATTTTCTACATTCAAGTGAAAAACTAGGAATAAAATGAGTAATGGACAGAACCTACTGTTAAAATAAATAAAGAACCAATTCAGAATGAGTTCTTTCGTAAATGTCAAATTTGATGAGAAACACATTTATCCCTTGATGTGTCACCTTTACTCAAGTGGTTTGCTCAAGTGTGAAACAGAAAGGATGAGAGTCAGCTCCAATGAGTCCATTGTTCTAAACCAGAAAAAGGTGGACCGCCCGCTCCGGGTCAGGGATCAGTCTCTGCCTCAACCAGGAGTTCAAGTATCTTGATGACTTGTTTAGGAGTTATGTCATGTTGGAGTAGGATATGTGGCTTTGTGTGCACTAATGCAGGTGTCCTTTTGGTCTGTTGTGATAAACAAAGAGATGTGCAAAACCATCTATATTCCTACACTCACCTATGGTCATGAGACAGGGATCATAACGAGGATGATATTCTAATCCTAGAACGAGATCTAGGATCAGAATATTACATTAGACCACTAAAAAGCATTTAATACAGAAATATGGGCTGAATGAAAGATATGTTTAATACCTGCTTAAAGGTTAGTGTTTTCAAAAGTTACTTTTAATCTTTAATCACACGTTATTCCCAAGGACATTATTAAAATGTCCAAAATCTCCATGACAGTCTGGCTTAGCTGGTGATTAAATTGAGTTTGCCATGATATCAGAAGGTGATGTTAGAGCATGATTTATTTCAAGCACCATTTCCTCTTACACCAAATTAACTGAAAGGCAGACAATATTGTGACTGGGGGACACAATAAGGGGCTGGACCAGGAAGCTGCTGATACTGGCTTTAATCAGGGATAAATGCCAGACATTCATCTATTTATTTCTTACCCCAAAAGCCCAGAAGCCAAAAATGATGATAACAAAGTCAATGACATCAGTCAGGAACATCAGTGCATAGACATCTGTGGAAGCCCGATATTTATCCTTGGTTATACTTCTAAAGAAACTCTGAGCTGGCTGCTTTACACCCTGGAAACTGCAGAGAAAAACATGTTTTATGGATGGTGTTACATAAAATCAATTAAACTGAACTAAACATAAAATGAATGAATTCAATGTTTTCAATAACCTTCACATTTATACAAAGTGACAGTAATAATATGTATACTGTGACATCGAAGGTTGCCTTACCCTGTTATGAAGATTTGTTGTATCTTGTATCCCAAAGCGATTAATCTGAGGGTGGCCTCACTCTTCTTGCCTTTCTGTGTCTTCTTCCCTGGTTCCTTACCAGACTCCGGTGTCTCTGACAGAGACTCTATAGTAAAAGAGAACACATAACACAGATGCAAACTGAAACAGACACTGCAAGAAAAAGCTACTACAGTTCTGATTTGTTCTCTTTCTAACCGACTTTATGGACACCTGATAACCAACATAAAACTAGTTTGGTATGGAGTCTAACAGGGTCATACAAGCACGCAAACCCTTTTTAGATAAACAGATTGTTGGAAAACTCATGATGAAGGAAAAGCAAGAATAGTAAGGAAAATGGGGTCCAATTACACATTATTTTGTCACTGAAATATTCAATGGTAATATTCCAGTCATGTTTTCTTCATATCCTGATTATCCTGTGCCAGTCATTTCAGTCATACCTTTGGAGCTCTGCTCATCTCGTGGCTGAGCATTCTGGCTGATTGTCAAACCTCAGGTAAAGGAGAAGTAGTGTGGCTTCGCCTAAATCCGTAGTGGTTCTACCGGAGGAACCATGGAAAAGCATCCCAAATCTTCACCCCCATGGAACTGCTAAGGGGTCTCTGGGAGTTTAGCTGTCCAGTTCACTTCTGTTTTTAAGGGTTTTATTTATTTTGTGGGGTCTAGTGTAGTGGGACTACAAGATGTTGGGGATAGTTGTAAGGCTATCTAGTCCAAGTATATCCAAAGTAGCACAAAGCTGAGCTTGTTTCCAGAGCAGGCTGGACATCATTGGGGCTGCCCCTTTTCTCTGATTCTATTTGTGGTGTTCATGGACAGGGTCACTCGAGCCACATTTACCCAGTCGCAATTCCAAAAACGCACACATACAGCCAACATGCAGATTGGTAGGCAACTTAGGGTTAAGTGTTTGCCCAGGGGCACTTTGACAGAAGAGAGAGCTGAAATTGAATCCACAACTTTCTGATTGCAAGACAAAAACTGTTCACAGAGTCACAGTTGCCTCAAAGTGATGGTAGGATGGAGCAGGGAACCTCTCATGGTGAAGAAAGATCTGAGCCAAAGGTCTCACTTTATCTGGGTGTCTATGTTCCCACCCTCACCTATTATCACGAGATATGGATCATGACTGATAGAACGTAGGGTGACAAGACTCAGCCTTAGAAAGAGGGTCAGAAGCTCCATCAGATGGAGCTTCGGCTAGAGACGTTTTTGGGCACATGCCACATGAAGGACACCCAGAATATGCTGGAGGGACTATATGTCCCCTATGGGCTGGGAATGCCTTGGTTTCCTTCAGAGTGAGCTGGAGAGTTTTGCTAGGGAGAGGGATGTTTGACCTGATACCCCCGCAACCTGACTTCAGAGATGGATGGATGGATGGATGGATGGATGGATGAGTATAAGATGATTCAACAAAGAGACAAAGAAGGGATGAAATGGTAATACTAGGATATACAATAGCCAAAGCCCAAATTCACCCAGAGGCCTCGCCTACCTAATTTCTCCCTTTAATCCCTTTGGATATTTATGTTGGGTTACAGAGCTTTAGCAGTGCTTACTTATGTACAAAACCTTTTAAACCTTTCTAAAAACCTTTTAAATCACTTAAAAGAGCTTTAAATAGAAGACTCAAAAGCCTTCTCTGGTCCCATACGTCTCCTCATCATTATTTTTACAGCTAACTGGCCATTTTGACCTTCATTCTTCTAAACAGCTTAAATGTTGTCTAGAAGCTTGATAACTAACAATGTTTCTTAGCAACATGCGTGAACTTCACCGTTTTTTGGTCAGGCCTCAGCAAAACCTTTAGGCTGACGTGAACCATTCTGAAGCAACACAGAATAAAGTTCCTCTTGTGTTCTGTTCAAGCACATAGGACCTTGAAAACAGTCCTGATAAACCAGGTCCATGGAAGTGGTTTCTAACTGCGGTTGGTGTTAATGCTACATTTGACAACATTTACAGTTGACTCATGAACACACAAACCTTTGCTGTCCTGTTTTTTCGCTTTTTTATTTTTTTTGCGGAGTCGGATGCTGCCTTCTTTCTTTGGGTCTTCCTCTGTCAGCCGTTTACCATCTCTCTCCATCACATCCAGAAGATCCACATTTTTGCTACTGGGCTCTTTTTCATGTTCATCCCCCAACCCAGCAGACAGTGGTTCAGCAGCATCGTAGGGCTGCATGGTAGCAGTGTCTGAGCTGGTACCTGGTTCTTGAATGTCCTACATCATTAAAAAAAAGTGAAACGGCTAAATCTTTAAAAGCTGCATCATATTTGTTAAAGTCATTTTAGGATGTAAAAGCTATAATCACTGGCCAATGCTCAGGTTTTTCAGGGTTGATGCCAACTACCTGATCTTTTCTTTTAGCTTCTTGAGTTTCCTCCTTCCTGCTCCCATTTTCCTCTCCTGCTCTGACGTTATGTCCATCTTCTGGTGACATGCATTGCTCCTCCAGGGGGCCCTCATGGTCCCACAGACCATATTGCTGTGCACACACACGCACAAATACTGCTTTATGTACCAAAAGTGTTAGTCATGAGGTTATGTTGGCTACAAATATTCATGGCTATCAAATATTCATGTACATTGATTAGAAACAATACTTTGAACATCCAATAATATGAGGAGAGCTTATCTAATTTATGATTAATAGGATTTATTGTCAGGCATGAAAATGATCGGTCTCAGACTGGAAAGATGAGCTGGGCAAGCTTTTCAACAGGTCCAATTGAAGAGACCACACAGCATTCTACTCCCTTTCTGAGCCTTAGAGCCCACATCCTCCCTGTCTCTCAGTGTCACTCCTCAGTTGTGAACATCACTACAACCTTCAGAGTATAGTACAATACATCTTGATGGTGGTATGAAACCATAGTTAAATTAATAAGCTCCCTCAATCCAAACCCACAGTAACACTTGAAGCTCTTAGTTGTCTAATGATTAGCTCCTGTGATTGAGTCCTCCTATGTTGCCATGACTTGACTGAACCACTTTCCCGCTCTGAGGGTCACTGTCTTGAGTGCTCCGATGACCACTAGCACCTCTCCATTTTCATCTTTCAGCCATTTTTATTTCTGGAGCTTCTCTTGTTCCTTCTTCTTCTTCATGTTGCTGTCACTTGGAATCACTACATCCATCACCACTGCCTTCTTTGTTTCATCAGTCATCACAACGGCTGATTGGTCACCTGTTTCTCAGTGTGGATCTGGAGGTCCTACACAACCTTAGTCCTGTCAGTCCACAGCAGTCTTGGTGGTGCCTCCTAATACAACTTTGAGACATCTAGCCCACATAGTGTCCAGATGTTTGTGTACACCATTGCAGCCACTTGGTTTTGTCTTTGCCTGCTTCAGTCTTACATCCTGTCTCACGGACATCTCTGCAGACCCTGTATCAGCTCCCGTCTGACGTAACTGACCTCAGCCTCTACTGCTCTTGCACTTAGCACCTGTTCCTGTGCCTCTGGACTGTCTTTAGTAATCCATCTCTTTCAGGGCCCTGTCTTATTTGGGGTCAAGGAAGGTCGCAGTCAACAGGCAGGAGGCTTAATATCCTGACATGCGTGTTTTTTGGCTGTGGGATGAAGCAGAATTACCCAGAAAAAAGCAAGCCTGCATGGTGAGAACATGCAACATTTCAGTCTCTACAGAAATCATTCTGGGTCCAGTGGTTTAAACTCAGACAAAATGTTTTCTTCAGCAGTTTAAATGTACAATTACAGTGTAAAACTGTGGTTGCTTCTTACTGTTGTGGCAGTTGAGAAACCTTCTGGGGGAGGACAGATTTAAAGACACAAGTAGGGGCAAATTTGCAAACAGTGATAGAAACCAACATGTTGCAGTAGAAGATAAAATAAGTACAGAAATCAAAGCTTGAACAGTAAAATCAAAAATATTGCTTAAGTCAATCATTAAAATTGGTGAGATATTACATTCTGTCGCTCATTCATTATTAAGTTACATACATGTACTAAGAACATGTGCAATGGCATTACTGTTAGCAATGACTGACCATTAGGAGGGATCGGTGGAAGAACAGAGCCAGCAGCTGAAGGAGGTCATATTTGATGTAGCTGTCAGTTTTCTCCAGGCCAAAGATGCGTGGTGTGAAGAAGGGCTTGTCTTCATTTAGAGTCATCTCATAAAGACTATTCCACGGAAAGAACCCAAACTGGAAGATGTATTTCAGCACCACCATCGCCTAGGAAGAGGCAGAGCAACACAATGGTGTCACTAATCTGAAACTTCACCATTAGTAGTGAGCTGTGTGCTAGAACTGTTACTGGTTCTTGGTTAAGATGTCGATATAAACACACTGCAGACATGGACCTCTTGTCATACAAATACCACTATGCATATAGAAAATCCCTCAGTGAACACCTAACACGTCACATTTTCACACACAGGAAGCAAAGGTCAGGGAGGTAGCACATGCCAAATTGTGATTAAAACTCTTAGAACCACAGATTTATTAAACAATACTAGAATTTTCATTTGACGATCAGCCACAGGCAGTTGGTACTGATCCATCTATCAGCCATGTGTCAGCTTTTATGATTATTTTCTTCTAGTTGTTAAAGTTCTCACAGTCACTTTACAGTCCTTGGGTTTGAATACAAAAGACTAGACTTAACTGTTTTTTAAATAATGTTTAAACATTTTTAAGAGAGCTGTTGCACTACTGGTTCTGCATTCATGATATATCGCAGCTTGCAGGGGTGCATCCATACACCATCACAGTTCAATTCAGGTTTAGCACAAAAGAGAACAGAAACCAATCCCAAAGTGCAGAAACTAACCATCACTAACACAGAGACAGAAAAGCAGGCTCCGAGGTAGCAGGCTGTGGAAAACAGGCTAAGCTAACCCTGGTTTAAACAAGAAATATTTCAAAGATTGTCTCCCAGCTTGTACTGGAACATGGTCTGCAAGAGGTTTAACAAACTAAATGTATAGGAGTACATCTTCCTGAACACCAAGTGGTGCTTGTTCAGCATCTGATGGTGTTTGTGTTCAATAGTGCTTAAAAAAATTGAGGTGATTGCAAATTTCGCTTCATTCGTCAGAACACCACAGTGGCTTACAAAGGGCAAAAATTCTAGCTTGCATACACTAAAGCCCAGAATTACCTATACTCTATTTAAAGTATTCTTTTAATTTGACCAACACGTTTCTTCTGACTGGAAGTCCTTATTGGAGCTGCCAAGCCAGAGTCCTGACCTGAATCTGAAGGAGAATCTGTGGAGGAAGCTATAGGTTATGGTGGTCTCTTCCAAATTCAGAGACTTGGGATCATCACCAAAGAAAAAATCATCAAAATACCAAACAAGTCAATGTAAATGAAAAAAATGAAATCATAATTTGTTTTCAAAAATAATACTCTTTGTACATTGTTGTCTTGTCTTTGAGGAGATGCCTGTCTCATTTTATATCAGAAATTAACTTCTTGGTTTAATGAAAGAAAAAGTTAAATTCTCTATTTAATTTTTTTACATACTGCTGCCTATAAGCAAGAAAATCAGTCTTCAGGGTCCTGCATATTACCGTTACCAGGCATCATTGTATTGTTTTAGAGTGGAGTGCTTTGGACGATGTCTGTGTTTCTTGCTTTCCTGCTGGGGGACGTAAGGTTTTTGCACAAAGCAATAAAAACATGTGAGCATCCTTTCTAGACAAGGACTGCAAGTGTTGCATACATTTCTTCATCTGATTGCATACTCCAGACTGTCCAGTGACAGTTGAAGAGAAAAACATAGTGTTCCACCTCTACCACCCTGGCATGAAACTGGATAGTTCTACTATGGACTGGTATTGTCCCAGTGCAGAAACCAGCAAATTAAGAGAACTCTCTTAACACTATACTGAAAACTTTGGGAACCTCAAATATGTCCCTCCTTTCTTTTCATAACCTACATCTCTCTTTGCATCAGATGATTACATCCTTCTAGTTTTATGTGTGTGACTTACGTTACTTACTGTTTAATGATTTATAGATCTTTGATCGAGGCCTATGCCCTCTTTGTGACTGTAAAAGTTTGTGATTACAACAGTACGAAATGATCAAAGTTTTGGAACTGTAGATGTGTCCTTCAGTGTACATACCTCTGTGTAAACTATAGCCGTCATCCAGAACTTCTTAGTTGGTCTTGGCGTAGACAGCATGGCCCACAGAAAGACAAGCATTGGCAGGATGAGTGATATGACAGAGGCACTGACCACATTGTTCAGGACTATGATGAAATAGCAGAGCAGCTCTGAATTGGCTGATAGCAGATTGTATACAGCTAACAGCAGCCTCAACAAACGGTTCTGGTTGTCGTAGAACTCTCTGCTCTGCTCCAGCTCCTCAATAAAAAATGTCCTAAGGAGAAAAAAGAAAAGACCATATCCACAAATCAGTCTCCTTGTTAAAGTATTTATCAGATATCCCTTAAGAACTTGTAAACCTAAAGATCAGAATTAAAATACACTACAGAAGTTGCTAATATGTAGCATTATCTTCCTGAACATAATGGGGCAATCCCTCTGCCTGCTTTATTGTACTGCTGCTCTAGATACACAGCACTCTGCAAAGTTAGTAAAATAATTCTCTATATTCAGATGCTTCACCTGTTGGACAGGATCTCACTGGCTGTTCTGGAGTGTCTGGGGTGTTTTAATGGCTCTGGTTGCAGTCCAGTGCTGCTACACAGGACGTCTTCAGTGAGGAAATTCCCATTGCTGTTGCGCCTCGGGGTCTCACTTCTGTTTTGTGTAGAGACACAAATGTCCATGTCAACACAAAGAATTAGAAAGAGAACATTTCAGAACAAACCTTTAATTATTTAGTCTGTCAGGAGATCGGATGGCACCAACCCAGAACATAACACTTTCTTTTTATCACTACAGAAGCTGCAGCATCACAAGCAGACCTTCCTTCAGTAAGAACATGCTCGGTTTATTTTATTGGGCATGCCATGAAAGCTTGCAACATTAAAGTGTATAACTAACTAAGATATTACTATGAGACTTGGATATGAAGCTGAATGGTTTAAGATGACATCCTGTATCTAGGTGTGAGACAAGCAGTTATGTAAATCAGTCTTTTAATCTACATAAGTGTGAAAAGAGATTTTTTTTAAATGTAATAATTCTGGCAAAACGAGCAAATAGAGTACAGGAATACCCTGAGGGACTCCACAAGTCATTTGAAAGGTAAATATCATACACTTCTAGAACAGAACCAGAGATCCTGAGTAGACCATACATCATTGTTATTATAGTATTGGGCTCAACTCTATCAAAGTTGAGTAGTGTTAGGAGAGCGCATTTTACAGAAACCACATTAGAAATGATGAAAAGTGGGGCGCGGTGCTGATGGTGTAGGGGCTAATGTGTGACCATATATAGATGCTATAGTCCTCAAAGCGGCCGTCCCAGGTTTGAGTCCGGACCTGGCGACTTTTGCCGAATGTCTCCCCCTCTCTTTGCCCCTCCTTCCTGTCTGCCTACTATCAAAAAAATAAAGGCCTCTAGTGCCGATAAAATTCTTTAAAAAAATAAAAAATGATTAAAAGTGTTACTTATGAGTAGTAATAAGAAAAAGGTTCAATAACAGCATGCCTAAAGCAGCTGGTGTCATCTGTCTGCAACTGTATTAGCAAGCATGGAGGATGTCATCACCTCTCTGATAACCCCGTATCCTTCAGCTACAGCGTCTGCTCAGTTCTAAAACCCTGACTGCAGGGAGACATGCTGTCTTTTCCCCTGATATGGGACCTGACAACCAGGTCAGGGGAAACACCTACACTCAGATCAACAAAGAAAAAACTCAAGTCCAAAAATAAGAAGGCATATGGTCATTTTCCAGCAGCGACCCTCAAGGAAACTAAAAGGGCATCAAGATCATCAGTGCTTAGAGCAGGAGAGATGATCAATGACCCAGGCACGTTTCTCCCTTGTGCAATGAACACGTCCCATGTCTGCATTGAGGTTTTCGACACATCCCCCAGATCCAGGCTCACTTTCCTCAAAGTATCCAAAACAACATTCCAGACTGAGTCCTAGGAGACTTTAGTCACAAACTCCCAAGTGTACCCACTGACATCTTCACCATCTCTCTCTAATAATCCCACTGGGCCCAAAACCACAGCTGGGCCATGAAGAACTTCTGTCTGGTGGCCTAATGACGTTGTTCACCCAAAGACACCTTTATCATCGGACTGGCATCAGTGTGCCTACAGAAAGAACTGGTTTACATCAGATACAGTTGGATGATCAGTTTAAATCCAGTAAAAGAATCACTTTGAAACAGGTCCAGGACCTTCTACCATCGGATCACAGGCTGAACCTTATGCATTTTCTTCCTTTGTGGTGCTGCTGGTCTTGTAGTATGGATCCGTTTTTAACATTTGGCACCAAAGTGAGTCTCACAAATATGAGTCTCTATATGTGGCAATAAACCATGCAAATCATTATCACCATGTTACCAATAATAGCCATGACAAGGATAGTGGTGTTGGTCATGTCTCTTTTTACTGACCTGCTACTGGGAGTATGTTCTGGATTGGTTTGATCCAAACATGTATTCACAGTGGAACTCTCACTGTTCTGGGACACCAGGTCATCTCTGGATTCAGATGTATGATGCTGCCATGATCAGAAAGACACAGATTCAAAATCTGTAAAATGGACATATGTATAATTCTTTTATTTAAAATAATGATCATGCCTGTGTGTGTTCCTCTACATTTTTCAACAAATCAGTGTAATGAAGAAAGGTTTCTGCACTAGATTTACCTGCTTGATTTTGTGTATGATTAAGTAGCGTTCGTTGCACAGGACAGTAGATGTATCTCTGTACTGTTTAGTGAGTAGATTGAGCCACTGAGTCAGTCCATCCACCATGGCCAAAATAATGGCCCATAGGAAGCACAGAATATCCAAGATCTTCTGAACCATGTCTCCATGCACTGCATCACACAGGAGAAGGTTGACAAAGAGTGAAGAACAGCAGTCTGGAGAACTAAGCAGGTTCTATGTACCCAGAGTATGGGGTCTAGAGGTGCACCGAGGCAAAGACTGGTAACTGGAATCTGCCTATTTTTAGCTTCACCTGTATTAAACCGTGCATTTGTACAATTAATTCAGCAGCAATGCAATGCAATATTTTTTCCTCAAGAGCAAAAATGAATTTGTTTTATAGCTTTCTGCTAACACTTACTGATAAAATGACTGCATCTCTCCTCACCTTAACTGACTAAATAGTGTTGTTGAATTTTCTTATCAAAGTGGGTAGAAGTTGACTCATAACAAGAGAAAATCCGGACTTTGTCTTTATAAGTTTTATTCAAAGGCATTCAGCGTTTGAAGACCCTGACACTGAGGTTAGTCAGTGAAACAGAGCCCCGATCAACATTTAAACACAGTATTTATACCAGAACATGACAGTGTTATCTCAACTGCAAAGAGTTTTAGAAATATGGCCCCTAGACCCTCCCCGGGTTAGAGTTAACAAAGTTATTTATGAGGGCACCCATCTACCTTCCCTTGAAATATACACTTCAGGAAGTGTTAACCATAAAACTCTCCAGCATTTGAATTTAGAGTCCATCTGCTCTAAATAACAGAACACTATTAAAACACAGAGGTCAGAGGAGAGAGGTGAAGGGAATATCAGAGCACTTTAAAAGAATTTTCCATTACAATAGAGAAAACTCTCCAAGTTGTCTGGAAACCCAGTTGTGCATATGCACGTCATAGGACAGTGTCATGTTCTCTCTGATCTTTATCCATGTAAGTGGAACCAGGTCTTTAATTTACATGAGAGCTATATTCTTCTCAATATAAATCAGATTTCTAAAGTTCTGCATCAGGTTTGTGAAGCTTTCAAAGTGACAGCAATGAGGAACATGGTCCTATTAGGCAGCATGTTACTCTGAAATTTTTAATCATTTGCCTCTAACAAAAACAACCTTAGAAATAGATGAGCAATATAAGCTTCACTTTAAATTCAGCTCTATTAGAAAGCAGGCTATAGTGGTGAACCAAAAAAAAGTACATACATTCTAAAATAACAGCTATTTTTTCTACAGATGAAGCTAATCATTTAGTTTGCAGCTGCCAATATTCAACACTGTGGATTGATCAGAGATGGATATTCACGTACCAGACTCTTCCTCCTCCGGTTCTTCTGCTTCACCATTAACATCAGCCTCCTCAAAAACATCATCTGCACAAGCTACACACGCGCACACACACACACACACACACACACACACACACACACACACAACAACAGCTTGATGAGGTTGTGGCAGCAAACATGAGCTAAGTTCCTTCAATTGCTACGGTAGCTTATTATAAATAGTCATAACTGCCATGACTGTATTTGGTTTTAATAATTGTGCTGCCCTCCATTTTGTCAGTTAAGAAAACATTGATAACTCAGTTTAGTTTAGAATGAAATAATCCTCAGAGCACAATAGAACTAAACAGATCCACAGGAGTCAAGATTATTTGCTGAACATTTCAGACCCAATATTGTGTCAGTACAATCTAACCCAATGGAATCAAAATCCAAAATGTAAATAATAGTCAGCAATTACTATGACTCGTACTCTTACACCCTTATCTCTAAGGGAGTGCCCGGACGGACACCTTATGGAGGAAGCTCATTTCAGCCGCTTGTATCCAGGATCTCATTCTTTCAGTCATGACCCAACGTTCATGGCCATAGGTGAGGGTAGGAACGTAGACCGATCGGTAAATCGAGAGCTTCGACTTTCGGCTCAGCTCTCTCTTCACCACAACGGATCGGCACAGCGCCTCCATTACTGCGGCAGCCGCACCGATCCGTCTGTCGATCTCCCGCTCCATTCTTCCCTCACTCGTGAACAAGACCCCAAGATACTTGAACTCCTCTACTTGAGGCAGGAACTCCCCTCCAACCTGAAGAGGACAAGCCACCCTTTTCCCGTGCAGAACCATGGCCTCGGACTTGGAGGAGCTGATCTTCATCCCAGCCACTTCACACTCAGCTGTGAACTGCCCTAGTGCATGCTTAGGTCGTGGCTAGAGGGGGCCAGCAGGACCACGTCATCTGAAAAAAGAAGAGACGAAATCCACTGGTCCCCAAACCAGACCCCCTACGGCCCTTGGCTGCGTCTAGAAATTCTGTCCATAAAAGTTATGAACAAGACCGGTGAAAAAAGGGCAGCCCTGCCGGAGTCTAACATGCACCAGGAACAGGTCCGACGTAATACAGGCAATGCGGACCAAACTCTGGATGGCCCCTAATAAAGGACCCCGATTCCATATTCCATACTCCTGGAGCACCCCCCACAGGGCACCACAAGGGACACAGTCGAATGTTTTCTCCAGGTCCACAAAACACATGTGGACCGGTTGGGCAAACTCCCATGAACCCTCGAGTACCCTGTAGAGGGTATAGAGCTGGTCCAGTGTTCCACGGCCGGGACGAAAACCACACTGCTCCTCCTGAAGCCTGGGTTCGACTATCGGCCGGATTCTCCTCTCCAATACCCTGGCGTAGGCCTTACCAGGGAGGCTGAGGAGTGTGATCCCCCTGTAGTTGGAACACACCCTCCGGTCACCCTTCTTATGAAGGGGGACCACCACCCCAGTCTGCCAGTCCAGAGCCACTGTCCCCGATCGCCATGCAACGTTAAAGAGGCGTGTCAACATGACAGCCCCACAACATCCAGAGACTTGAGGTATTCAGGGCAGATCTCATCCATCCCCGAAGCCCTGCCATCGTGGAGGTTCTTAACCACCTCGGTGACTTCAGCCTAGGTGATGAAAGAGTCCAATCTTGAGTCCCCAGCCTCTGTTTCCACCAGGGAATGCATGATGGCAGGATTGAGGAGATCCTCGAAGTACTCCTTCCACCGCCCGATAATGTCCTCAGTCCAGGTCAGCAGCTCCCCACCCCCACTGTAAACAGTGTTGGCGAAGCACTGCTTCCCCCTCCTGAGGCGCCTGATTGTTTGACACAGACGCTTTGAGGCCAACCGGTAGTCCTTCTCCATGGCCTCACCAAACTCCTACCAGGCTCGCGTTTTGGCCTCTGCCACAGCCCGGGCCGCGCCATGCTTGGCCTCACGGTACCCGTCAGCTGCCTCAGGAGTCCCACAAGCCAACCACAGCCGATAGGACTCCTTCAGTCCTTACTGCCGGTGTCCACCACCGGGTTCGGGGATTGCCGCCGCAGCAGGTACCGCAGACCTTACGGCCGAAGCTACGGGCAGCAGCATTGACAATAGATGCGGAGAACATGGTCCACTTGGACTCTAATCTTCCCCGGGAAAAAGCTCTCCTAGAGGTGGGTGTTGAATACATCCCTTGTTGAGTGATATATTCATATAATGTGACATACAGTCTAATTCAGTCCAATTCATACTAAATGATTATACAGGTCCTTCTCAAAATATTAGCATATTGTGATAAAGTTAATTATTTTCCATAATGTCATGATGAAAATTTAACATTCATATATTTTAGATTCATTGCACAATAACTGAAATATTTCAGGTCTTTTATTGTCTTAATACAGATGATTTTGGCATACAGCTCATGAAAACCCAAAATTCCTATCTCACAAAATTAGCATATCATTAAAAGGGTCTCTAAACGAGCTATGAACCTAATCATCTGAATCAACGAGTTAACTCTAAACACCCGCAAAAGATTCCTGAGGCCTTTAAAACTCCCAGCTTGGGGGGAGCTGCATGATTATTTGAAGGTTGACGTTTTTTGTATTAAAAACACTTTTCTTTTATTGGTCGGATGAAATATGCTAATTTCATGTACAGTTATGCACTCAATACTTGGTCGGGAATCCTTTTGCAGAAATGACTGCTTCAATGCGGCGTGGCATGGAGGCAATCAGCCTGTGGCACTGCTGAGGTCTTATGGAGGCCCAGGATGCTTCGATAGCGGCATTTCCTTCTCCCCAGTCTTCCTCCAGACTCTGGCACCTTGATTTCCGAATGACATGCAGAATTTGCTTTCATCCGACAAAAGTACTTTCGACCACTGAGCAACAGTCCAGTGCTGCTTCTCTGTAGCCCAGGTCAGGCGCTTCTGCCGCTGTTTCTGGTTCAAAAGTGGCTTGACCTGGGGAATGCGGCACCTGTATCCCATTTCCTGCACACGCCTGTGCACGGTGGCTCTCGATGTTTCTACTCCAGACTCAGTCCACTGCTTCCGCAGGTCCCCCAAGGTCTGGAATCGGCCCTTCTCCACAATCTTCCTCAGGGTCCGGTCACCTCTTCTCGTTGTGCAGCGTTTTCTGCCACACTTTTTCCTTCCCACAGATTTCCCACTGAGGTGCCTTGATACAGCACTCTGGGAACAGCCTATTCGTTCAGAAATGTCTTTCTGTGTCTTACCCTCTTGCTTGAGGGTGTCAATAGTGGCCTTCTGGACAGCAGTCAGGTCGGCAGTCTTACCCAAGATTGGGGTTTTGAGTGATGAACGAGGCTGGGAGTTTTAAAGGCCTTGGAAATCTTTTGCAGGTGTTTAGAGTTAACTCGTTGATTCAGATGATTAGGTTCATAGCTTGTTTAGAGACCCTTTTAATGATATGCTAATTTTGTGAGATAGGAATTTTGGGTTTTCATGAGCTGTATGCCAAAATCATCCGTATTAAGACAATAAAAGACCTGAAATATTTCAGTTATTGTGCAATGAATCTAAAATATATGAATGTTAAATTTTCATCATGACATTATGGAAAATAATGAACTTTATCACAATATGCTAATATTTTGAGAAGGACCTGTATTTAATGTTTTACAGTTTTTTTTTTAAGTACAGTTCAAAAATATAGTTTTAAAATCTACTATCCAAAAGAGACACTAAAGAAAACAAATTAATGACTCAGTCAAATGCTAAGACTTTTAATAAATTCTCAGTTTTACTGGTATAAAACCAAGTGGAAACATTACCCTTCAGAGTGAGAGCCTCCTGTGGAGAACCTCTTCTTTCTTGTCTCTTTGTCTCTTTTTCTTTAATAGCTTTCAAGTGTCTCTGACGTCTCTGGCGTTCCCTCAGAGCTGTCTTCACACTACTCACCCATGCCTGGTATGCCAACTGGGATACATTTTTTCATACAACAGCTGCTAAGTTAACAGAATTTATAAAGTATGAGAATTAGTTGTGGGTTCTGACCTGGCATGCAGTCTGAGCCTGAGGCTTCTTTTCTTCATAATTCAGATCCTCTTCATCCTCACTGTCTGATTCAAACAGGTAGTAGTCTCCTGAGTGGATGACTGTGAGTAGAAGACATATTAATTAACCCACGCTGTCATGTTTCAAAGGTGCACTAGAAGCTCTTGTGTAAAAAGACTATGTTTTTTTGTATTTAATGCCTTTCTGTAAAAACTCATCTTTTCTAAGATTTTGTTTACAGCACCTTACAAAAGTATTCCTGCCTACTGAGTCTTTTTACATTTATTCATACTACAACCATGTACTTCATTTTACTTTATTGCCATTTTTTGTCAATAAAGTACATTTCATGGCATTTTAAGTTGGGCAGAATTGTGAGTGGTAAGGGAAATGACACATGTCCAAAGACTTAGTTAGAAATCAAACCTTTGAAAGTGCGGTAGTACTCAGTACTTTTTAAACCCACGTTTTGCTTCAATTACATCTGCAGGTCTTTTAAGGGTATGTCTCTACTAAGTTTGATCATCTCCAGACATCTTAATTTTAATTCTTAATAACTCAAGCTCAGTCACATTGAATGGGGCATCTGTAAACTGAACATTTCAAGTTTGCCAAGGATTCCCAATTGGATTAAGGCTTGGACTTTGACTAGGCCTTTCTAACAATTGCATATGCTTTTTATAAGCTTGTTCAGGATCGTTATCATGCTGGAAGATGAACTTTCCTTTACGGCCTTTCTTTCTTTCCTGTATTAAAGTCGATCCATCTGTTCATCGTCACTGCTGAAAAAAACCATTCCCGCAGCATAATGCTGCCGTGACTATGTTTCACTGGGAACAGTGTGTGTAAGTTTTACTTATCGGAGAGCCTTGTTTGACATCTTTGCTGTGTCCTCTACATAGTTTGTGCAAACTCCAATCAAGGCTTCTAACAGTTTTCTTCCAACAGTGGCTTTCTTGTTGCCACCCTTCCATAAAGGCCAAATGTGTGTAATGCATGTCTAATAGATGTTCTGTCCACAGATTATCCCACATAAGCTGTGGATCTCTGCATCTCCTCCAGAGTTACCATAGTCTTCTTGGCTTCTTCTCTTTTCTTTCTTTTGGATCTTTGCTTGCTCTGCTCTCGGTGGAGGACGCACGCGTTTTCTCTCCCTTCCTCTTGCCTGCTTCTGCATCTGCTTTTGTCTGTGTTTTTCTCAGAGCCTTACTTTACATATCTTCCAAACTTGCAAATTATGGATTTGGTCAGCTTGTCTCTCAATGCAATTGATCACATTTGTTCCACAGGAAGACAGGGTAAAGGAGAACCCTCTTGCCTAGCCGGTACTTTCTTCTCTGGATACACAATGGATTCCTGGCAACAGTGGAAGATTGTGTGCTTGACTACAATGTCGGTTGAGGACGCAGAAGATGTTTATACTGGTCCTTCTCAAAATATTAGCATATTGTGACAAAGTTCATTATTTTCCATAATGTCATGATGAAAATTTAACATTCATATATTTTAGATACATTGCACACTAACTGAAATATTTCAGGTCTTTTATTGTCTTAATACGGATGATTTTGGCATACAGCTCATGAAAACCCAAAATTCCTATCTCACAAAATTAGCATATCATTAAAAGGGTCTCTAAACAAGCTATGAACCTAATCATCTGAATCAACGAGTTAACTCTAAACACCTGCAAAAGATTCCCAAGGCCTTTAAAACTCCCAGCCTGGTTCATCACTCAAAACCCCAATCATGGGTAAGACTGCCGACCTGACTGCTGTCCAGAAGGCCACTATTGACACCCTCAAGCAAGAGGGTAAGACACAGAAAGAAATTTCTGAACAAATGCTGTTCCCAGAGTGCTGTATCAAGGCACCTCAGTGGGAAGTTTGTGGGAAGGAAAAAGTGTGGCAGAAAACGCTGCACAACGAGAAGAGGTGACCGGACCCTGAGGAAGATTGTGGAAAAGGGCCGATTCCAGATCTTGGGGGACCTGCGGAAGCAGTGGACTGAGTCTGGAGTAGAAACATCCAGAGCCACCGTGCACAGGCGTGTGCAGGAAATGGGCTACAGGTGCCGCATTCCCCAGGTCAAGCCACTTTTGAACCAGAAACAGCGGCAGAAGCGTCTGACCTGGGCTACAGAGAAGCAGCACTGGACTGTTGCTCAGTGGTCCAAAGTACTTTTGTCGGATGAAAGCAAATTCTGCATGTCATTCGGAAATCAAGGTGCCAGAGTCTGGAGGAAGACTGGGGAGAAGGAAATGCCGCTATCGAAGCATCCTGGGCCTCCATAAGACCTCAGCAGTGCCACAGGCTGATTGCCTCCATGCCACGCCGCATTGAAGCAGTCATTTCTGCAAAAGGATTCCCGACCAAGTATTGAGTGCATAACGGTACATGATTATTTGAAGGTTGACGTTTTTCGTATTAAAAACACTTTTCTTTTATTGGTCGGATGAAATATGCTAATTTTGTGAGATAGGAATTTTGGGTTTTCATGAGCTGTATGCCAAAATCATCGGTATTAAGACAATAAAAGACCTGAAATATTTCAGTTAATGTGCAATGAATCTAAAATATATGAATGTTAAATTTTCATCATGACATTATGGAAAATAATGAACTTTATCACAATATGCTAATATTTTGAGAAGGACCTGTATATTTGGATTTTTGATAACAGGATTTCAGCTTTTTGGAGCCGGCAGTTAACTGACTTATCGAGTGAGTGGCAAAACGTAGGCAGCTGTTCAAAGCATCCCAAAGCTGCCTGCGATGCTGGATGAATCTGCAGAGCGATCAATGCTCAGACTGAATTGTTAAGAGAGGTAAGCCGCAAGTTGGACACGGTTCTTGAACAGAATCGTAGCCTGGAAGCGGCTTTTGGACTCAGAGGTGAAAGGATTTAATCATGGAGAAGGTTGTTCGCTCCAGAACTGCGGGAAAGTCCCAGAAATTTGGATATTTGGATTCGCAATTGAGAAATTACAGTAAAAGCTCTTAAAGTGGTTGGAAATCCACACAACTGCTTGAACCAGAACACTTATTGTTTTTCTAAATCTGGTGCCCCGAAGTGGCCGTGGCAACTTCTGCTAAGTGGCTGTCGACAAAATATCTCCTGGATGTTATGTAAACATGGCGCTGTTTCCCAGAACCCCCGAACAGCTGTGACCCAGATAAGACTTTGCGGCCGATTAAGAAAACTTCCATCTCTCTCCTCAAGGACAATGGCACTCTATCTGTGTTGACTGTCTAATTCTTGCACACACTCAGTTATTTATTCGCACCCCAGGATTCCACCGCACTCTTGCAAAATCTTTTCTTCTTTTGTGTTGCTTAGCCCTGCACCTAATTGTGTGATTTCATTACTGTTTCATAGATTTTTAGTTTTATCAGAAGGATTACCAGCGAAAACCAAACATTATTAGTAATTTGGACTTTAGCTGCTCTTACACCAATGACCCAGCTTTCTTAATTAAACTACAATGGACTGTTATTACTTAGTTCAACTTCAGTACCAGTAAAAGCAATATATTATTAGCACCTGAAAATGTGGATTAAAGCTGTTTAGTACCAATGATTCAGCTTCCTTAGTTAGAATTCAGTGGAATGATGAGACTATCAATATTATCATCTTCTTTTAGCATAAGATGCTTTATTATTAAGAGTGGCTTGGAACCAATTTCTACCAGGAAACTTGGAAGGATTATTAATTATTATTACTCCCAAGGATTATTAGTGTCATTTGATTTGTTTTTCTGTGTCTGTATTATTGTAATGTTTTTCCTCATGTGCAGCGCTTTGGGTGCCTTGTTGCTGAAAAGCGCTATATAAAATAAACTTGAGTTCACTTGACTTTTTCAACCACATGTCCTATTTTGGCATTTCATTTTACCATGTAAAGAAGCCTGTTGCCTATATGTGCCAGGACACGTTAGCTCTACAAAATTCTCTGGGGAATATCTGGAAATGTTATTTCATGACTGACTTAATTAAACCAGGGTTGCATCTTGTTGTGGAAAGACGGATTCTTCATAAAATGAAGAACATCATTGGAGAACCCTGAGCATCCTCTTCATGAGACTGTCCTACAACAACAGAGGGGCTATCCCACCTGGTCGGACAGCCCCATGGAGGTCAAGGGAGCAGGCCCCCCACCGATGCTCAGATCAATTCTACAGCCCACAGCTGGACCACAACATCTCAAAGAGCCAGAGGCCGTCAGCCTGGAACCCACCTAGCCAAAACATGGCCAAGCCCCCATACAAACATTAACAAGGGAAATTCGTCCCTACCAGTCCTTACCCACTTTGTCAGTTTAGGTGGACGTCCATGTCTTGGTAGGTCTGCAGTAAGTCCATCCGCTTTTCATGTACAGATGATGGACTCAACAGAGCTCTATGAAATGTTCAAAGCTTGAGATATTGTTTTTGCACCTAATCCTACCTTAACTTCACAACCTTCTCCCTGACCTGCTGTGTTCCTTGGTCTTCATGATACTGGTTGATCTCTAATGCTCTTGTTAAGGAAATCATTTAAATTGCTTTTGTCCTTCTGAGGTGATGACCAAGTCTGAAATGACAATGACTTTCACCTTCCTTTCTGCCCCCCATGTTAGTCATCCCCAGAGCGTTTACAGGCCGAAGGGGAAATGTGCCTGAATAAAAGGTGTCTCGTTTCTCTTCCTGTCCCTGGAACCCTTGCTGGTTCAACAAACAATTTGTTGCAGAGGAGCCGAGATGTCAAAGCTGGGTTGATTCTCACCTCTCCTTTTCCTAGAGGGGGGTGCCAGGCCACATGGGGTTTTTGCCAAACTGACATAAGGAAGTGTCAGCCTTTGTCTTATCAGATTTGGTCTCGGCTCTGCTCAGTAACACGTCTGATGCTGAAAGACCTGTCTCCCTTAAGGCTAAATTAATAAAGCTGGTTGAATGGTTATCATCGTTCTCTTTCTTTATAAAATACAGTTTTTCTACAACAATTTCTAACAAAGCTTTCAGGCCAGAAACAGAACAGCTGTGGTTAGACTCAAATTACATAGAGGAAGACTTTTACTAATTAGCTGACTTCGGAAGACAGTTGGTTGCACTCGATTGTATCTAGATGTAACAAAGTAAATTGCAAATGCAAAAACGGAAATGCCACATTCTTTTATTTCTTTGGGTAACAACTTTGAAAATCATGTATTATGTATTCAATTTATGAGCACACTAACCGACTTTTGTCTGACTTATTCTATGACCTGCTGCTTGCAGCTGTGTTAATATATACTGACAGGAGAAAGGATGCTGCAATTGGAGGATTTTCTAAAGGTTTTCCCAGTTTGTCATGTCACATACACCAACTTCTATGTATTTTTTTGGGATTTGGTGTGAAGGACCAACACAACTTATGATAATGTAGTGGAATTTCATGGTTTTCAAAATCTACTTAAACTGAGAGGCAGAGCAAGGAGAGCATTAACCAGAGAAGCAGTCAAAAGGCCCATGGTAACTTTAGGGGAGCTGCAGTACACCAAAACTTAAGTGGAAGAATCCTTTGAAAAGGACAACCTGACTGGAAAAGTGAAATTTACAGATGTTTTCTGTCCAATCTTACTGAGCTTGAGCTGCTAGAAAAGAAAGTTGGGTAAACGTTTCAGTCTGTAGATGTTCAAAGCTGGTAGAGAGAAACCTCAAAATACCTGTAGCTGGAACTGCAGCCAAAGGTTGTTTTGCAAAGTAATGACTCAGGGGAGGTTGAAGAATAATCAAAAACATTTAAAACCATGTTCACAATCATGCATGACTTTTTTTAGCTTATTTATCACAAGATAAATACACTGGGTGAAGTTTCAGGTTGTGGATGAATATTTTTGGAAGGTACCATGGAAATCCAAGTTAAAATATACATCATACCTGCAGCGTGGTCTATCCATGGTTGGTACCAGTTCTTCTTCTTAGACTTATTCTTGTCTCTCTGAGACAATTTAAATTCTGAATTGAAAGGTTTATATTAGATAATATACTTTAACAAATGATGCTCTTTGTATTTGTCATTGTTACGGTCCAGAAGGAACAAGATTCCCTCATCATAAATGAAGGACATGGAAATGGTGGAATACGTTTACCGACTTCAGTCGAATGATCAGTGCTGCTTGTACCAGCTTCCTGGGTTCCAGCGGAAGTTTCACTGCCTTTCTGTCCATCCTTGTACTTTTGCTGCTTAGAGCGAATTCTCTGCATCCTGGGAGGAGAGAACAGAAACAAAGGAAGGAAAACAAGGGAAGATAAAATAGAAAACTTTTAATCAAGAACATTTTAGTCCGCACTTTCAAAACTCCCGCTGAGCTTCATATATGAACACAATATAATTTAGATTTTCTGATTTTAAAATAACTCATTTTGAATAGCAGCATAAAGTGAAACTTACGATTTCTTGAGCTGTGACAGTGATTTCTTTTCGATCTGTTGATGAAACTTAACGTTCTTCATAATGCTGGCTCTGAAGAGCTCAAATCCTCTGAGAGACAGAGAAAACCACCTGTTAGTGTATTTGTAACATACTGTAACATAAGAAAACAATGATAACAGATAAACTACAGACATTTCACACTATTTATAGTGTATTAAATCGATGGAATAGGAGGAAGGAAAATCCAGCTCCATGGAGTTCATGACCTATCTCTATTAAATCTACTTACCAAAACATTACAGCTTCTGATCCCCAGACTGACCCTCACAGTGAAATACTGGCATCCTAAAAACCCCACTGAATATTTGTGTAATGATAACAAAAACAGCCCCAACAACAATTACATTATTATAATATTATATACCTGTAAAAAAAAGTTAAAAAGACTGACAAGTGGTCAGAGTACCTCACAGAACTGGACTAACAGAAACCCAAAAGGTCCTACAGATGATGTACTGGGACTCTATAACTTGGACAATTATTACTGGGCAATTCATTTTGGGGC
Source organism: Girardinichthys multiradiatus (assembly GCF_021462225.1). Classification (NCBI taxonomy): domain Eukaryota; kingdom Metazoa; phylum Chordata; class Actinopteri; order Cyprinodontiformes; family Goodeidae; genus Girardinichthys; species Girardinichthys multiradiatus. Next base: position 6,940,053 of record NC_061814.1, read on the forward strand.
CGTTCTTAGCATCATTGAGCATCTGTCCACTAAGCATCCTCTACCCGAAACGTCCTTTTTCAGATACTTGTAGCACACACGTTTTTATAATGACATCTTTCCAACTTCCCAGCAGCCCCAGAAACCAACCTAATTAACGACAGTGTGAAAATACTGTAAAGGCACTATATTTCCAAAAGTATTCACTTATTTGCCTTCACATACATATGAAGGCGAGTGTCATTTCATTGTTAATCCACAGGGTTTAATACTTCAGTCCAACCAGGCTGTCCACAAGATTTGGGAGTGTTTATGGGAATTAGTGAGCATTCTTCAGAAGTCGATTTATGAGGTCAGACACTGATGTTGAACAAGATGGTCTTGCTCAGTCTTCATTCTAATTTATCCCAAAATAGTTTTGCCAAGTTAAGGTCAGGACTCTGTGCAGACCAGTCAGGTTCATCCACACCAACCTCTCTCGTGCATGTCGTTATGGACATTATTTTGTGCACTGGTGCTCAGTCATGTTGGAACAGGAAGGGATCCTCAAACTCTCAAACTGTTAAACCAAAGTTGGGAGCATAACATTTCCAAAATGAATGAATGAATTGCTTTATTGTCATTATATGACATATAATGAAATCACAGATGGATCTTCCATTGTGTATCATTATGCAATCCACAATTAAAGTAATATAAGTCAAAAGAAAGAAGAAAAAACTATAGATAAGACAGTTATCATAGAATCTTGGCAGTAGTAGGGATCGGTAGGAGGGGTGATATTATCAGAAGCAGTGTACAGAACTAGGTCCTTGATTTCATAGCCCTGTAAGAATGGGGGGACAGGAACACCTGAATCCAATCATTTGGAGGGGTGAGTGAATACTTTTGGTAATACAGCTTCCCTCCTGTTTTTTTGAGGATTTCTCCTGTGTATATTTCACAAAAATATTTTGAGTAAAACTGATGGTGTAGGGGTTAAGCATGCGACCATATACAGAGGCTACAGTCCTCGAAGTGGCCGTGCTGGGTTTGAGTCCCGGACCCGGCGACATTTGCCGAATGTCTCCCCCTCTCTCTACCCCTCTTTCCTGTCTGCCTAATGGCCTAATGTCAAAAAAAAATAAATAAATAAATAAAAGGCCACTAGTGCTGAAAGTATATATCTTAAAAAATATATATTTTGCATAAAACTATTTATTTTTAGACTTTGTGATAATGCACATCCAATAAGAATATAGTGTAAATATTTTGTTCCATACTCCACCACACAAGGATACTGTGTTTTCATGAACTGTAGGGAACAGATTGAGAAGCAATAATTTGCTATTAGCCAGTACCAAGACCCAGCATGTGGTTCTATTGCAAAGCTGGAATCTAACTGACAACCAATTTTTCAGATAACATTCAGATTTTGTCTTGATCATGTGTTAGAATGTGAATGGGTAATGGAAGAGGAAAACCATAAGAAGACCAAACTTTCCAGCCTGCATGCCCTGTGTGGTGGAAAACTGCACATCACCATAAGACATGGTGGTGGCAGCATCATGCTGTGGAATGCTTTTCCTCAGCAAGGAAGCTAGACAGAGTTTATGAGAAGATGGATGGCACTAAATCTAGGACAATCCTGGAAGAAATCCAGTTACTTTGTGTTGGTGTTACATAACATTCAAATAAAATAGACTGAGGTATGTTATTGTAATGTGGCATAATGTGAAAAGGTTCAAGGGGTGTAAATACTTTTAGAAGGCACAGTATGTTTATAGGAGACTGTACTTTACCTTGATGCCTGTTTGGCAAATGCCTGAAGTTCTGCTGTCACATGCAGGAAGTAGAAACTGAGGAAAACCCTCCTCTGCAGCAAGAGGCAGAGAAGACACAAACTGTCCCACAGAATCCCTGCTTCTTCTACTGGAAGACTGCACATCTCACCACTCATAGCATTAGCTGCCAGAAAGGAGAAAATACAACATGTAGAGGAAATCATTATGTTTACAAAGATCTGTCAGATTCAGACAATACAGAGTTTTGCGATTTAGTGCTTGGTTATTTTCTAAATCCCTAATTCCCCCTTAAACTAAACATCACATCATATGAGTCCAGACTTTAATGTTCTTTGATTAAAGTACAGATGAAACATACTGTATATAACAATATATTTATCACCATAAAAAAGCGAGTATGATAAGTGAAGCACTTACGATCATAATATCCTTTAACTGTACAAACCAGGCTGAAGAGCTGAATTACCCAACAGAATCTTGCCTGCATCTCAGACACAAACACACAGGCCAGGATCTGAAACACACACAGTTACATAAACTCAGACTTCTCCGAAGCACTTCTCTCGCTTTACAAAGTTTAAGTTGCATCATTCCAATTTAACTAAAAGCAGTGAAGTTAATCCAGTTATTTGTGATTGATGATGTGAGATAAAATGAAAGAAACACAAACTCTGGAAGAATAATGTAGGAACAAGCTCTCAGAGCAGGTCAGTGCTTTGACAGTGTCTTAAAACTTTAACAATGGTTGCATGTGCCCCCTCAACAACCCCACTTGTTGCATGGAAAAGGCAGGTTAATTTTGGCCTTATGTAGTATGATGCAATTTTTGGGGATTTAAGATGGAGATAAAGATAACTTTGAGGAAGTATTGATAGATTAAATCCATTAGTCTAGCATACCTTAGAGTTGATCTGCAGGAAATGACTACACCACTGCTTTCTCCCACTAAGGTCCATCACTTGAGTAACAGGATGTACTATTTACAGGTGCAACTAAACAAGAAGCAACAACACCTGAAAGTAAGAGACTGCTGTGTCTTTGTTTTTGATAGCTACCATAACAACGTCTGACTCCAGCTGAAGGTGAAGTCAGCTAACCTCCATCCATTCAGATGACAAATTGGTGAGCCTGCTGTGAAACCCATATTCTGGTGCTGTGAGGAATATCTTATTACAATCTAAAGCATTAATGGAAGTAGTAGAAACCATCACCGTTAATTTGGCTGTACAATAGCTGGTTGCCATGGAAACTGAACATGGGCTTTAGAAGAGAAATTGCTGATTATACGGTGTGTCATCGTATATTTTTGATATGGAATAGTTATAAATTACTTGTTACTTGACGCCAATGTTCCAACTAACCATTGAATAATTCAGAATTTTTCAACCAGAACTTTAAATGTCACAAACACTGTCATGGCTCCGCAGAGCGGCTAAAATGTGTATTAGAGCAAACTAATTTAACGAAGCAATAGTGATTCCACCAGCTTGTAGAGCAACTGATGACTGTTGATGCATATTCAACACACAGTAAGGGTCACATTGGAATGGCTTTACTGCCATCTAGTGATTAGAGTGTGACTGTTGTGATTTTACAGTATTAAGCTGTGACTGAAATACTCTAATGATGGAGTAAGGATTGAAAAGATTATTCTGTAAATCAGTTTCAAAGCCATGTTCTAGAGTGGAATTAACGATCTCTATTTAATTTGGTATCTGCTTGACAGCACCAACACTAATATATTTTTTTAGTTGTAAATAAATTAAAGCAGCAAGGGAATACATTTGACAAGATTACCTGTTGATTAAACAACCCACAAAACATTGCTAAAAAGGATTGAACCATGCATTCTACTCACAGATAACACATTCTTAGATATAATAACTGCTACATTGTAGATGATGAGACAGTCCCACAGCATAAGGCGGACTCTGGATGGTTTGACCAACAGCTTGGTTCCAAACAGCAGAAAAAAGAAGGATGCAATCAGATAACCCAGTCCAAATACAGAGATCCTGGTGGCCCCTGTGATGAAGACCATCGACAGCACGAACCAGAAGAAGTACCGAAACACCAACACCTTCACCATGTCCAGATAACTCCTGTAGGGGACACAAATGGTAAAATCAAAACTACTCTGCTGCTGCTGTAGTCCCAAATGACAAAGCTTGATTTTAAAACATAAAGACCTACAGATATGACTGATATAGAATATATCAGATTTATTTCTATGTCTGAACACTGACTGAAAGCATGAGCACAACATACAAACAGCAGGCTCAGCAGAAATGACACGTTACCTGCAGTTGATGAAGTTAGGCGCAGGGTTAAAGAGTTGACCCTCCATTGGATCAAGTTCATCAGTGTTCTCTCCTGCTTGAACCATCCACTCCTCCTTCTTCTCACACTCAAACACCTTCCACTGCTGGGACGCACACATCAGCAGCAGAAAGTCAGCTGTGGACAGAAACAAGTAGTGATCCTCCTCTTCTTCATCAACCTGGGACACTGACCTACTTCTCAGAGGTTCAACTCTGTTACTTTACTTATACAGAGTTACGGACACTGAGAAACTATGTATGTACAAAGGTTAAGGTATTGACTTTTGAATAAAAAGAATGATCATAACACGTGTCGTTCTCCTGAAATAACACATACAGAGCACATAAGTAAATGAATACAATAATAATTAATGTACATCAGAACTACTGTACAGTTTACAGCTGAGTTTATCTCCTAAAATCCTCAAGCAACCATTAAAAGCATAAGCGAATAGAAATGCTGCTTAAAAGGGATAGTAATCTGTAATTCAATCAGATGGTCAAGTCAGTCACACATACAGAGGCACCAAAACTGACCCATCAAGTTTTTGGAGTTTGGCACTGTGTAGAAGTCAGGGAGATAGATCCATTTAATGAGAGCTGAGCTCATTAACAGTTGATTGTTCCACCTCCATGGGTAGTCTGCCGGGAATGACACACAGAAGATAAGAAAAGGTCAAATTTATCAGACTTCAAAGATTTCTGCAGGTGGTTTCACATTCTGATACGTGGTAGCGGATCGTTGTTCAGATCAGGGCGTTTTTAAATGATTGAATCAAAGTCCCAGACTAAACTCAACTTCCAGCACTTGTTGTTGGTGTCACTGTCTGTGACCTTATGTCTGCTGCACTCCTATGCTACTAAAGGGAATCTTGGAGGGGAAAACATTATCTAGTCGCTGACATTATTTCCACTCAAATCATGCACAATAGGTTAAAAATATAACGATTAATATTGGCTGAATTTTAATAATATTAACTACATTTGGGAAAAAATGCAACCTAATCATTTTGTTTAGAACTGAAGACGTTGATGAATATGATTTCAATTATGTTTTATTACTCTGTCACAACACTTCACCCCATTCAAATCTCCCTCTGTGCTTCACTTAGAACATGGCTGCACTGAGCTTTCTTCATCTATCTAATTCCATGTTGGAGCAACAGAAACTATCTGTAGCGCACAACAACAATGGGTACTGCTGCAACAGGAAGGTTATTGGTGAGGAAGTTAAATTAGATACAACCACAGTACTATGCCAATGAAACACTGATGGAAAATATTGTTTTACTCCACTTTAAAGCTGCTGTTTTTTTAAAGTAGATATATGACATTAATGTAGTAGTTAAGTAGTCAAATAGTAGTCAAATTAGGATTGGTATAAGCAAAAGTCAATTTTATTGTTTCTTTCAATTATTAACATGCGTTTGTGTAAATCTGTGTCACATTTTAAAATTCTAAATACACCAAGTGTTTTTTTGAGGCCATACCATCGGCACGTTTCATATTATTTTCACACAATATGCTGTCAGTGATTAGTTCCAAGTTATAACAAAGCCAAAACTACGGATCATTTCGACTCATTTACAAACAAAAATAGAAAACCCGATATTCCAAACCTTAGATGGTGTTCAAAAATCCACTTGCAATGACTTTAGCTCAAAAACAATAGTAAAACAATATAATTCAATCCAGTTTCATTTTAAAGTGCAATTCACAACAAATATGACCTCAATACACTTTCAAAGGCAGGCAGATCCATATATATTCAGAAATATACAATCAAATCAGTCTACAACAGCCCAACCATGAAGCCCAATTCCAGAAAAATTCTATTGCATTTCAATGAACTCCTACTTATAACTAAGTGCAGTCAAATTAAGTTATGTCAATTAGTATGAAGTTATCAATCTAAGCAAGTCCAACCGATTGCACTTAATGATTGATTTTGCAGCAATTCGTTACTCTAAACAAGCATGTGGCGACGGTGGACGACTGATGGAACAAGCCCTCATACTTAGTATGCATGCAGCAAAAGATCTACTCCCTTTTGAAAAGAAGACACCTCTAGCAAAACCACACTCGAGCAACAGGGGGTTGGAAGGACATAGAAGTCCTAAAAACACAAGAGCACTGGTCCAGAAGTACTTTCTATGAATTGAAATAAAGATAATAAATAATAATAAACTGATATCAATACAATCTGGTGTTCTAGCAATTAAACTGATACACAAATAAGTAAGACTTTTGGCACTGATGTTGTTTGGTGTAGAAACAAACCCAGAAGAAGAAAAGGAAGACCTGGCCGAGGGAGACTAAAGGGGCCTGGGGAGAGGAGCAGGTACAGTGGGAAAAGGGGTGAGACCAGGGAGAGGACAAGTGAGAGGTTGAAGTATATGTAGTGATCGAAAGTCTAGGATCATCAGCCACATGACCACATGTCCCATCTGGATACCAGTTGTAGGGACATCAGAGCCAATGGCTGCCAGGCACTGCCAACACTACTAGTGATTTTTTATTTATAGTGTATAGCTTTAGGTGACATTAGATGTTGATGCCAACATGTGGACTAACCTCGAAGAATGCAGAGATTAGAGAGCTGCATCTTTTTTGGTTTTTGCTATTTTCTTTGTTTCTGTACTGAATTGCTCTCGTACAATTCATGGATCTTTTGTTCACTGTTAAACATTCTGTCTCTTCCCGTTGTTCTGATATCACCTGTTGTACACAGTAAAAGAAAAAAACAACTTGTTTTTCAATGACCGTTGTTGATATCCACACCCCAAAGATAAATATAGTGTACTCCCCTGAACCTGAATTATACAAGTAGTAACCAGTTTCTCCAAACTGCTGTAAGACCAAAACCAGAAACATGAGGTTTTTGTCATATCAGTAAATGTAGTATTTATAATATGAAAATTGTTGGTGCACTTTGATTTTCTGTAGGTTCTGTAGTTACTTTTGTTTGACAGAATGATTTAATCTGTTTTGATAGAATTAGTATGAAGAAAAAGCTGTGTTGTTTTTGTATTTTATAAACAAAATGTATTTCTGAAAGAAAAATTAAACATTCGGTCAACATGTGATTTAGAGTTGGTGTTCTGTTGTGTTCAAAGTTTAGAATATTATTTAAAGTATAGGCCAACACCTGTCAGCAAGTGTAAAAAATGAAAATGACATATGGTACTATGTAGGGCTACACCTGAACATCCTGAAATGATCAGCCCTATCTGCTGATCCGTCCTTTAAACACTCACCTATGCAGAGAGCAGGAGGTATGCCCACACACAACAGATACTGGTAGATCATGAAGATCAACAGGAAGAGACAGTATTTGGGCCACATCTTGGCAATAGCCGCTCGCCGCCGCCTCACCAAGAGGGCCACCATCCAACAGCCATGGATTATGACCAAAAAGTTCATTCGCTGACCAATCACATTTACCGTCATCAGAAAGCATATCTTTTTTCAAGAAAAAAAGACAATTTGGGAGATTGAAAAACAATGAATGCAAACTAGAAATGCAGTGAAAATATGATGTTATGACCCAATAATCACCCACCTCCAAGCCAAACTTGTAAAAGGTGTAGTTGAGCAGGTACTTAAGGCATGGAATGAGGCCCTGGTCTAAAGTGTCTCTCTTTGCAGAAGGGAAGAGAGTCGGTATGGATGGGGAGGAGCGCTGGAGTTGACGATAATGGTGAACCTGGTGACGATACACTGTTGCCTCAAACACCAACAACATCAGCACTATCAAATGATTCTGAAACAAACATATGAGACACAAAACATATCAAATGTTATCCAATATGTTAGTTTCCATCTTAGGCTAAAGAATATGTCATTTTCTCTTTTTGTGGGAGAGTTATTTGAATTTTTCTCATTGTGTGCATTGAGGGAGCTGGCAGCCATCACACAGATCTTATGAACAGCAAACAGAAAGCAATCAGAGGAAGAGACGGAACCGGTATTAAGAATGATTAAGTATTAAGAAAAATTTCAACACACAGCAGAATCAGTTATTGGGAAATGGAGACTGGATATACCTTGCTATATCCCAGTGCAGTCGTATCTTTCCTGATGCCGAACCACCTGGCTGGATCTATTGGCTCCTTGTATAGGATGGAGATCATCATCTCCTCTGGTAATAGGTTGGTTGTGTTTGTTAGAGGCTATCAAAGAGGAACAATACACATGATTATGAAAAATGAACATCACTAACTTAAACAAAACACTAAACTTTTGCACAAGGTCAGGATACACCACTGTTACATTTTCATTGTATTGATGAAACGGAGGTGTGTCTTACCATGCTACAGTTGCGGGAGTACTCAGCGGGGTTGACAACACTTAGCTGGTACAGCATCTTACAGACAATGATGACACAGACCCAAACTGTAGACAGGCACGATGCCATGGGCCTGAAGCGGCTAAAGGGCATCGCCAGAGACCATAACACCACCAGAACCAGATTCATCACTGATGGCTTCAGACAAGACAAGAAAGTTACATCACACTGTCAAAGTGGAATTAAAATTTTACATTATTTGCTTATACAACTATTAAATATACCTAAATACATGAATTTCCAGGGAGAAATGAACAAAATCAACTTCAATGAATTTCATAAACACAAACGTTTGAATTTACTGTGGATTTTCTCAGATGATAGCAAAGTCAAACATACAGGCTCAAACATAGACAATACGATCCCCATGAAAATTATGTTAGATGTTCCTTACCGTGCACATTTTGTTGCCATCAACAAGCTTGTGACATACTTCTGGGTCAATATGTGACCCCATCTATTCTCCCTTAGCAGAATTGGTAGCGCTCATTTAAATTCCTGACATGGACCCAGTTTTAAATCATAATCCACAATTTTGAAACAGAGTTGAGGTTGGGGCTTTGGCATGGCCATTCCAGAAGTTTAATGTTTGCCTAGTTTATCTTCTGTATAACCAGGTCTGATGTGTTGACATATGCAGGTTTCTGGAAAACCATGCGGCGGTGTATGCTTTGAGAAGAGAACTGTGGACCCGTACTGAGGGTGGAAGGAGCAGGACTTCCTTAATATGTTCACCATATCCTCCACGGAGGAGGCTGAGCCTAAAGGCTGAGGAGGGGCACCGAGATAGTTAAAAAACCTCAAGGCAGGGCGACATATGTGGATGAGATTCATCCAAAGATTCTGAAGGCTCTGGAGATTGTGTGGGTTCAAGGTTGATACGGCTCTTCAATGTCGCATGAAGAACCGGGACAACACTGGAATGGCAGACTGGAGTGGTGGTCCCAATTTTTAAGAAAGGGGGCCAGAGAGAGCATGAAGAGTGTGCTCCAATTATCAAGGGAACACACTTCTCAGCCTCCCTGGTACAGTTTACTCTGGGGTGTTTGAGCAGAAGCTCAAACTGATAGTTGAACCTTGGATCCAAGAAGAGCAAGGTGGCTTTCGTCCTGGCCATGGAACAGTGGACCAGATCTCTACCCTCGCAGAGTTGCTGAGGGGCTCATGGTAGTATGCTTGTCCGGTCTACATGTATTTTGTGGATCTGAAGAAGGCCTACGACCATGACCCCTTAGGTATTTTGTGGGGGGTGATAAGAAAGTATACATTGTCTGGGTTGCTTTTAAGAGCTATCCAATCCCTTTGTGCCAAAAACAAAAGCTGTATTTCCATTCTCAGCACAAAGTTGGGCCTGTTCCCAGTTTGTGTTGGACTCCAGTCAGTCTCTGTCTCAAGCAGAAGTGTTTAAGTATCTTAATGTCTTGTTAAAGAGTGATGGTAGGATGGAGCAGGAGATAGAGATGGACAGACGGATTGGGTTTTCGTCCGCAGTCATTTGTCTGCGCTGCTCCAATCCATTTTGGAGAAGTGCTAAGCCACAAAGCAAAGCTCTCGATTTATCGTTATCTATGCTTCAACCCTCACCTATGGCCATAAGATATGGATCAGGACCGAAATAACGAGATCCTGGATACAAGCAACTGAAATGAGCTTCCTAGATTCAACTTTAGTGATAGACTAAGCAGTTCTGTCATCCAAGGGAAGCTCAAAGTAGAGCTCCTCCACATCAAAAGGAGTCAGCTGAAGTGGTTCAAGCATCTGATAAAGATGCCTCCTGGCCCCTCCCTTTGGGGGTTTTCTGGGCAAGTCCCACTGGGAGGAGACCCTGGTGAAGACTCAGTAATTGCTGGATGGACTATGGATCCAGTCTGGCCAGGGAACGCCTTGGGATCCCCCAGAATGAGCTGGAAGATGTTGATGGAGAGAGGAATATCTGGGTTCCACTTCTTGACCTGTTGCACTAGTGACCCCAACTCAGATGAGCGGAAGATAGTGGATGGATGGAGTTCTGGGTCACTGACTCATGAGACCTTAACAGCCCTATCAGTGTGCCTGGTACTCTTAAAGCTTGATCAGAACTGAGGAAGCCATTTTTGATTGGAGGTGAAACATCTCCAAGAAACAACAGAAGAATTCCAGTTGTCTTCTATTGAGGCACTCAGGACAGTGGTGCTCCAGCTTGTAGTTAATGTTGGGTTTAAGCCTTGGTCATTGCTGGGTTGTGCCTGGACATCCTAACCAATTTCCTTTGATCCAAGGGAGAGGCTTTCACTTTTCTATCAGGTGATGGCAAAGTGGTGACACATCTGAATCACCAGTACTTAAATGCAATCGTTTGAACTATATAGACCAAAGAAAATCCACAATAAATTTTAAACCTGTGCACAAAGTTACTGATTTTACATGTTTTTAAGTTTTATGCTAAATTTTGATTATATCCTGAAAAAATAACACAAAAAAAAAAGTCATCAAGAGCAATACACTATATACAGTAGTCATACTTATTCCTATGATGGGTGGTTGTAAACTTCTGACTGGAAATGTTAGCTATGGATGATTCACCTGAATAAACACCACCTACAGGCAGCAAGATATATTTTATATATTATATCTGTATAGTCATGGAGAGTGTGTACACCTTAAATACACCTCAGACAAATATGATCACACTGAGGGAAAGCCACTAAGTGTAGCAGTATGATCAGCACCATGGCTCCAGTTTAAAACACTGGAACAGCTACATTCTTACTTCAGAGTTTACATTCCTTCACTTATTTACTTTTAGAGTCACTTACTGAGTGCACCTCACTTGACCATGGTTGTGCAGCAGCTTCCAGGTAAGAAAGAGGCACTTCTACGAATGGGAGTGAAAATCAAAACTGCCTTGTTCTCGCTAGAAAAATGTTATTGCTCTAAAACACATACTTTCACCATCCTGTCATCATGTAGCACTCCCTTTTATTGGTAGCCTAGACAACAAGCACACTAAACACTTGCACTGGCTTACATGACCACTAGAGGTGACCTAATGTTGATGTGTCATCATATGTCCAAATTCCTCCATGAACAAGCTCATCACTTAGTCAGTTTTTAGAGTGAAGGTATACTTCAATCACAACTAAACTCGTTTACATTCCTCGGCAACACTAAAACAAGATTTACAACCTTCCTAACAACGTGTACACATAACTGTCACTCATTCTATATTTACCTCTTCAAGTGCAACCCACACAGAGAAAAAGGCCACCATTTTGAGGATGTGAAGCTCCAGAATCCTCCAGAGGAACCCCTGAACTTTAGCAAGGATGTCCGAGAACTTCCTGGACAAAACCAGAATCCTGTCCATCACCAGACCCCATTTAGTGTGAACAAACTCTACAATAAAAGAGAAACATACAGGAAAGAGACCATCAACAGTGATGGCAGGATATGAAGAATGAATGCAATGATTATTTTAATGACAATAATTACTATTTGTGCAATTTTATTTCAAAACTATTCAGTTTAAATTCAGTTTATTTATACATTTACAACTAATGTTGTCTTAAGGCACTTTGCAAAAAGAATGTCTTATTTCTTTACATACAAATATAGTCCATTCAGTCCAACCATACAAACAGAAAACATTTTCTATCAATGGAAAAACCCAGCTGACAGAATTGAGTCACTGGATTTGCAGCAGCCACTCACAGGAAGAAAACATCCACCAGAACCAAAACCAGGCTCAGTGTGAGCATCCATCTGCAACGACTGACTGGGGGTTTTACAAGACAGAGCAGAAACACTGATCCAGGAGTACTTTCCATGTTAAGGAAAAGTAAAAAGGTAATGGCAGCAGTAGTTCCTTTAGTGGCTTCATCTAGGAGAGAAACCTAGCTAAATAGATAAGCTCTGAGCCAATTTGCCTGAAAGAGAGCACATAGAGCTCTCAGCACATATAGAGCAGCAGCAGTTCCTTAACATGGTCTAGGAGAGAGCCAGGGTAAAACACAGAGAAGAGAGACAGGGTTAAACACAGAGAGACAGGGTTAAACATAGAGAGACAGGGTTAAACACAGAGAGGCAAGGTTAAGCACAGAGAGACAGGATTAAACACAGAGAGACAGGGTTAAACACAGAGGAGAGACAGGGTTAAACACAGAGAAGAGAGACAGGGTTAAACAGAGAGAGACAGGGTTAATCACAGAGAGACAGGGTTAAACACAGAGAGATAGGGTTAAACACAGAGAGGAGAGACAGGGTTAAACACAGAGAGACAGGGTTAAACACAGAGAGACAGGGTTAAACACAGAGACGGGGTTAAACACAGAGAGACAGGGTTAAATACAGAGAGGCAGGGTTAAACACAGAGAGGCATGGCCAATTGTATCATCTATGGAACAAGAACATGAAGTTATTGGCAGCAGTAACTCAGCCTAAACTAAAGCTCAGCCTTTACTTAGAAAACATACAAAAGTTATTTACACTTTAGATACATGAATTATGACTGGCAACTGTACCAATGATTTGAAGACCTGTTAAAAATGTTTTTTATATTTGGGAATTAAAATAATCATAAATGCATAGATATATATTGTAAAATAATAATATTCTGATTTGTATGCCAAAATGCAAACACAAAAAGATTAAATATTTACCTTCATCCCCAGATTCCTCATCATTCTCAGGCACCAAAAGTTCTTCTTCAGGGTTTACTCTTACATTATCAGAGCTAACTTCCTCGATTCTTCCTTTATTCTTCCTTCTGAAGGTAGAAAATCCTGTTAGTTCTCTGAAGATGGTTGTACTTTGTAGGCTATATTATTATGTAAACAGCATGGTAAAAATAGAGCAGGAAGAACATATACTATGTGTCTTATAACAATTTGCTGGTAAAACAAGTTGGATGAAGGAAAAACTTTTTGTTTCAATGAAAAGTAACTAAATTTCCCAAAAATACTCCTCCAGTGTCTGACTGTATTTCAAAAGGTAAATGGACTTCATTTATGTGCGTAGCCATGAACGTGCCAGCCACATTTCCCCATTCCTACGATCAGGCATAGCATTATGACCACCTGTCTGATAATGTGTTGATCCAATTTTTGCTGCCACAACAGCTCTAACCCGTTGAAGCATGGGCTATATGGGTCCATCAGGATGTGCTGTGGTTTCTGGATCTATGATGTTGGCAGCAGGTCCTGTAGGTTCTGTCAGTTGTGAGGTGGGGCCTCCAAGAATTACTCTTGTTTGTTCAGCACATCCCACAGATGTCATATCATGCTCCCTTCACACTCATGCAGCATAATATTAAGAAAACATGCAATGTGTGATATTATTATTGGTGAATGTCATCATAACGATATGATTTGTAATAAATAAACAATAAAAATGTTCATGTCTTTCTCCTTTGGTTTATACCATAGACCCAAGATAATGAGTAATTTTTACAGCTACTGGACAAAAAATTTATTTTTATCATTATTTCCATTTCAACAAGGTTTATTTAAAAAGTTGTTTCTTGTTGCTGTTTTGGAATTGAAAAGACTTATTTGTAGTATCTTGCGCTTGACCATCTTTATAACCTCCTTACCTACTAAATTGTCTATGTTGCATTAAAGGGAACACATCATGCAAAATCCACTTTTTTAGCCCTTAAATACATTTTGTTGTGTACTTGGAGTCTGTAGGAGTGAAGGAAAGTTGAACTTAGTCTCTATGGGTGCTGCATAGATATTTGTATATTCTGTTTGGGTCATGTTTTTCAATCCTTTCAGTTTTCTCTATTCTCTATTATGTTTAATGAAATATTCTGCCACAGTATTTGCTGCGGAACAGCTAAACAAGTTCATGGATTCACCTATTTTATTTCTCCAAGCTCAATACAATACAAGCTCAATCCGAGCTACAATAACAAGTAAATCAGGCCGAAGTATACAGGTTCCACTTTAAATAGACCACAACTCAATGTTTTAAGTGTGAAAAGGAAGGATTTAAAAGCATATGTCTCCTTTAAACCACAAGCGTCACCGAGAATAGACCCTGAATGCATGCTACATTTATTGCAATCAGAGCAGCTCTTTGTGGTAGGCTCATTGTGTGATGATTTTGGAATTATGAAACATTTGCTATATATTGTCCAGCTCTACCTCATACTCATTGTTGTGCTCCTCAAACCATTACCACTGTAGCTCTTCATTGGGACCATTCTCATGAAAGGGCTACATGTTCTCCAATAATGCTTGAAAGGAGGTACATGTCAAAGTAACATCCACATGGCTGAGTATTCAGCAGAACAGGACCTGGTACCTCCGTCTATTGATCCATGGTCCAGTTCTGATACTCAAATGCCCATTGTTAAGCATTTGGTGGTGGGCGGGGGTCAGCAAAGAGGTCCTGAAAGGCACCAGATAGTTTGACACCTTTTTATCAGAACCTACGTTAACCTCTTAGGAAATCTGAGCTACAGCAGCTAGAGGTGCAGTGACCCAGCTGTTTAACCATCATTATTTGCTTCCCATTTTTCCTACTTTCGACACATCAACTTTGAGGCTGAAAATTTCCCACTTTACCTAATATATCAAACCCACTAACACTTGGCATTATAAACAGATAATCAGTGTTATTCACTTCACCTGTCAGTGGTCATAATGAAAAGCCTGATCATGTGCATTCACACACTGATAAGCTAATTAAAGGCTTGGAGTAAGCTACTCTTCCACCATGAATCAAAACATCCACTTTAAAGATGGAATTCTGTCCAATGGGAAATCATGTGGTGGAGCCACAGACAACAAATGTCAGTCAGTAAAATCAAAAATAACTGAAACCTTACAGCTTTAAAGCTTTGGAACAAAGATTTGCTGTTGCCAATTAGACTGAACTGTTTGAATTAGTTCAGGCAACTACTTCTACTGATTTATATTCATCATTTCACTTTATTTTCACACGTGTACATGGAAATATAAAAATAACATGATAACAATCCTAAGCAAACCTGAAAAGCAGCACTCAGGGTTTATGAGAAAACATTTAAAAGTTTTGAAATCACCTAGCCAAAGCCCACGCTGTAATTATGATGGCAATATAAGATATGTTTGATTGGTCTGGAGGAAGGAGCACAAATATAGCTTTTAACAACTCTTTTTTCATTTTAACTCCAAGGTAAGTCAGTAACAAAAATCTTTCAGTGAGGTCAAACCTTTAGCAAAGGCTCTGTCTGTGCTTTTATTTACTGGTCAACATCATCTACAGCATTGTCCACCTATAACATACAACAACATACGGAAAAGTCCAGAAAAAGCAACCCAAAGTGTAGAAGTGTGTATGCTGTATTACCTGTGTTTGGGAGTAACATGGTCCAGGTCCGTGATCCTCATGAAAGGCTTATGGAAGTAGTGGAGCTGCAGAATACAGGCCAGTAGGAAGAAACCCGGGATGAGAATACTCGAGAAGAGCTCAGACAGAGCAAACGTCTCCAGGCCGATAGCTGCAAGCCTGCAGACAGCACATGGGGAAAACATCACATTCATTTGTTTCAGCTCAAAACTTAAGTAGATATTCTTAATACTTAGTTTTCATGCTCTAAATCTAAATTCAAGAGAGATAAAAATAATACAGGAAAGCAGTAAATTACAGTATACTGGAAATGCTCCAGGAGTTTTAACACATACTGTTCATCTGTGAAACCAGTTAAGTTTTTCCAGTATTCAGGGAAGTCTTCAAACTGGTATGTGTAGATGGTGATTAGCACAAGCATGGTGTAGGCCACAACCAGCCACCAGAAGAGCTTTAACAGATGCCTCCATAGAGAGTAGTACACCTAAGAAATGGGAACATGGTATTTGTTAGGAGTTGGGGATATTGTTAGAGTAAACCCACCTAATTTTAACTCTGCACCAAACACGGGTTCTTTAAAAAAGCTGGTTATGTTTGCCAAAAAGGTTTACATTTTAAAACTATCTGTGCAAACTGGTTCCACTAAACCTTTTACTTTGTTCATCACTGTTGATGGAAATAGAAAGTACTCCTGGATCAGTGCTTCTTTGTTCTCTTTTTGTCTCTGCTCTGTTCTCTCAAACCCCAGTCAGTCATGGCAGATGGCTGCTCACACTGAGCCTGGTTCTGCTGGAGGTTTCTTCCTGTTAAAATGGAGTTTTCCCTCTCCACTGTCACTACATGCATGCTCAGTATGAGGGATTGCTGCAAAGTCAACACCAGTGACTGTCCACTGTCTCTGCATGCTCATCCAGGAGGAGTGAATGCTGCAGCCACTGGCTGGATGCAATCTGCTGGGTTTCCTTAGATAGAAAAACCTTTTATCCAATTTGAATAAATAACTGAATCTGACTACACTGTTCAATTGTTAGTTATTAATTGGAATGTATGTACCTGACTTTGTGAAGTGCCTTGAGACAATATGTATTGTGATTGGCGCTATTTAAATAAACTGAAAACTGAACTCAAACTGAATAGTGCACTATATTAGATTTGTGATCAGATGTTCCATTGTGAGAGCAAACGGCTTGTCTGATCTGTAGTGTAGTTGTTCTGGTTGTTTCTGTGAGAGAGTGTAGTGGTTCTGGTTGGTTCTGTATGAGAGTGTAGTGGTTCTGGTTGGTTCTGTATGAGAGTATAGTGGTTCTGGTTGGTTCTGAATGAGAGTGTAGTGGTTCTGGTTAGTTCTGTATGAGAGTATAGTGGTTCTGGTTGGTTCTGTGAGAGAGTGTAGTGGTTCTGGTTGGTTCTGTGTGAGAGTGTAGTGGTTCTGGTTGGTTCTGTGTGAGAGTGAGGTGGTTCTGGTTGGTTCTGTATGAGAGTATAGTGGTTCTGGTTGGTTCTGTGAGAGAGTATAGTGGTTCTGGTTGGTTTTGTGTGAGAGTGTAGTGGTTCTGGTTGGTTCTGTGTGAGAGTATAGTGGTTCTGGTTGGTTCTGTGTGAGAGTGTAGTGGTTCTGGTTGGTTTTGTGTGAGAGTGTAGTGGTTCTGGTTGGTTCTGTGTGAGAGTATAGTGGTTCTGGTTGGTTCTGTGAGAGAGTATAGTGGTTCTGGTTGGTTCTGTGTGAGAGTGTAGTGGTTCTGGTTGGTTCTGTGTGAGAGTATAGTGGTTCTGGTTGGTTCTGTGTGAGAGTGTAGTGGTTCAATTTGGGTTCGTATGAGAGTGTAGTGGCTCTGGTTGGTTGTGTACTAGAGTGTAGTTGTTCTGGTTGGTTCTGTGAGAGAGTTTAGTGGTTCTGGTTGGTTCTGTATGAGAGTATAGTGGTTCTGGTTGGTTCTGTGAGAGAGTGTAGTGGTTCTGGGTGGTTCTGTATGAGAGTATAGTGGTTCTGGTTGGTTTTGTGTGAGATTATAGTGGTTCTGGTTGGTTCTGTGTGAGTGTAGCGGTTCTGGTTGGTTCTGTGTGAGAGTTTAGTGGTTCTGGTTGGTTCTGTGAGAAAGTATAGTGGTTCTGGTTGGTTCTGTGTGAGAGTATAGTGGTTCTGGTTGGTTCTGTGTGAGAGTGTAGTGGTTCTGGTTGGTTCTGTATGAGAGTGTAGTGGTTCTGGTTGGTTCTGTAAGAGTGTAGTAGTTCTGGTTGGTTCTGTGTGAGAGTATAGTGGTTCTGGTTGGTTCTCTGTGAGATTGTAGTGGTTCTGGTCAGTTCTGTATGGAAGTATAGTGGTTCTGGTTGGTTCTGTAAGAGAGTGTAGTAGTTCTGGTTGGTTCTGTGTGAGAGTGTAGTGGTTCTGGTTGGTTCTGTGTGAGTGTGTAGTGGTTCAATTTGGGTTCGTATGAGTGTAGTGGCTCTGGTTGTTTGTGTATGATAGTGTAGTTGTTCTGGTTGGTTCTGTATGAGAGTATAGTGGTTCTGGTTGGTTCTGTGAGAGAGTGTAGTGGTTCTGATTGGTTCTGTGTGAGAGTATAGTGGTTCTTGTTGGTTCTCTGTGAGAGTGTAGTGGTTCTGGTTGGTTCTGTGTGAGAGTATAGTGGTTCTGGTTGGTTCTGTGTGAGAGTGTAGTGGTTCTGGTTGGTTCTTTCTTTGATCAAAAACAAACTGAATGTTGTCTCTGATGAAATCCAGAAAGCTGCTCATTGCCAGATCACAACCTATCCTCTGCTTGAAATCTTAGTAATACTTCAGGTTAAAATACACAATTATGTAAATAGTTCATGTTTACCACTGAAATCTGAATTTGTTAATCTTATATAAACAAATGTGCGGTGTGACCTGGGATGATCAGCAGAAGCAACAGTCAACTATAAGATGTTTGAGTTAAGGTTTCATACTAGGAGTCAAAGTTGTGAGTTTAAGTGTGTTTTGTAAAGTGCTCCACTTATCTGCTGCTGCGAAGTCAAAGGATGCTAAAGAGGAATCAGAGATTATAAGCTTGACCGATGATTTAGAAACTTTTTTTTCATTGTAGACTTAATGAAATTTCAATTGTCGAAGCTTAGACTACTTAAATCTGATCTACATGTAAGCCTGAACACTGAAATCAGGTCTTTTGCTCAATTTTTCCTGCTTTTTTTCCCTGTAACCTGTTGTCAGTAAATCTTTGTGTGTAAGGGAGGGGGTTATGGTTACAGTTTGATCAGCAAAACATGAAAATTACTTAAAAGACACAAGACATTACCTTTATTTGCAGTATGATCAAGACGTCATCAATAACAACACAGTCTGGCAGCATAAACAGTGAAAAGACGAACAAAAGGGACAGAATTGATCACAAATCTATTGTATGTGGAGCATGTGTGACTATACAGATTCCCCAAAAATCTAATTATTTTTATTATTATTATTGGTCTGACAGTCAAGCTCTTACCTTCCTCTTCTTTATTATTTCTTTCCTCTGTCAGGTATTTTCATAATCTGCTCTATGGGGAAAATTACGTTTTTGATAACTCAGCCAAAATGTGCTTTTCTGTCTTATTGGTTGTTACATAATGATATTGCAGGCTGTAAAAACTTTATATTAATGATGTAACAAACCAGATTACAGGCTGAAGGCCAAGGGGTGAATAAATATACATATACAAGATTTTCTGTATATATTTACAGCATTTACATGATTTTCTTTCTAAGGCCCAATATAGCAATAAACATCTCAAGTAGTTTTAGAACAATATCTGTTTTTACTGATTAAAAAAGACAACCTTGGTGAAAGGCCCTATCATTTAGCTTTGCTCCTGTTGTTCCTTTACAATCCAATATTTAGTGGTTCCAAGCTGTTCCCAAATAAAGAACATCTTGAATTTGTGAGCTTCTTCATTGCAATCTGAAACCAGTGGTTCAAACATGACACTGAAATGCAATCGCGTCATCTCTGGCCCTGGTTGAAAGGTGATTAAAAAAATGGCATAAAGGACATTTTTGTAAAGCAGTTAGGACATGTATGTTTATGGTTCACAAAGTGGCCAAATTAAGCCTGTATGGCTTGATTTTTAATAATCTCTGGATGTTCAGTCCACACATATACATGGTGTCTGTTCTGACACACCCTGGGGAAGCCCCTCTCTCTGCACCTTCAGAGGAGTAGAATAAACTATAGATCTAAAGAAAGGCTACATCAGTCTGTTTCTGGATTTTCAGAAATCTCTGTTCAGTGATGAACTATAATAACTCAGGTTTGAAATAATGGAATCTAAAGCTCCTAATCAGATACTAACACCAATGTCATTGCTGACCCATCTTCTGACCACTTGTACATACAGAGGGGTCACCTGTGTCTGATTGGATATGCATATAAACAAAAGTGCTTATGCTGCCATCTATGGGACTCAGCCCTGGGCCGTGAGCCATAGCAAAAGCTGCCACAGTAAATATGCCTCAAAAAAAGGTTTTACAAATCACCAAACACTGTGTTTAGACGGAACATTTGACAACAAATTATTCAAATAACCAAAAAGCAGTACATTTATTCTTACCTGATATAGGCAAAGGCAGAGCAGGAAAAGCAACATGTAGACAATCTTGTAAGCAACCAGTTTTCCAGCAAAGGAGACCATGATGAACATCCCTCCACAAACATAGATCCAGTATTTGGCATAGCAGCTCATCACCATGCCTCCCAGAACCTTCAGCACGGATTCACTGCCAGCACCCAGTTCTAACAAAGGGAAGATGTTATGGACAAAAAGAGGTGTCAGAAGATAGAGAACCAACAAAAAATAAATAAAATCCTTGTAAAAATTGCATTTGCATAGTGGGAAGAAAACAGTACATATCTATTAATCATCACTCATTAAGAAGTAATGCGTTTGAGATGATGTTCAACAATCTAACTTCCCACCAGGGCCAGCCCCAAGGTATTTGGGGCCTCAAGCAGATTTTGATCTGTGGCCCCTCTTCCTGAACATCTCCTCCTCTCACAGCATTTCAATACAGATTTGGTGGAATCTGGGAACGGGCAGTGTTTCCCCTACCATTATCCAAGGGGGGCGCTGGCCGGCCAGCCAGCCATTGTAGCATCAGATTGGTAACACAACAATCAAATAATGAAGATTATTCTCTAGATCGCAGTCACAGTGAACTCGGGGTAAGAAGTGTCCAAACTGTTTGCCATCTTGGCCACAAATTACCTTATTTCATTTAAAAAACACAAAATGATTTTGGTATGAAATGTTATATTTTTGCCTGCTCAACAATAAACTAAATAATATAATAAAACAAAAAAGTGTGAATTTTGTAGAAAAAGGATTTTTACATCATAGATCCGAAACAGAAATAGGGTCATGGCTTATTTATCAACAAGCAAAAAATGTCCTACATTTTTTAATGTAGGAAATTACGGTTTTCTTATTTATTTTTTGGTCTGGACATTTTATCTAGTCCATTCCAAGCAACAAAAACAGCATATGGGTCAACCATTCATAGTCGTATAATGAGTGGTGTGCTTCTGAGTAAATGTCACTGGATGTTTGTGGTCCCATTTAATGGGATAATGAAATAAGACAAAAAAATGGCTAATACAGACATACTTTGTTTTCTAGATTATATTTTCCAATGCAGTTGCAAGCTGCACAAACTCCTTCCAAGGGCCTCAAATGGCCTGCAGGCTGCGCTGTGAACACGCCTGTTCTAAATAAATACTGCCGGGAGGCATTGAAACATAAAAAGGTCTTGATAAACATCTGTGTTTCTGTGAATGGGTGTAGGTTGCATTTTGTTTTTGTTATAGAAGCTTTTCTGACATAATCTCCACCCCAATGATATCCGTAGTCCTTATGATGATGATGGCCCATTCCTAACAAGGCCAACTTACATTAATGTGGTCAAACTGTAGGTTTGAGAACCAAATAGGATTTTATTCAACTCTGGGTTGGGCATGAATGGACAACGTTTAAGGCCAGGGTCAAGGTTCATATAAGTTTGCAGACAATGAAGAGGAAGCAGTGCAACTGAAGATGGTGTGCAGGGCTTGTTAATGTGTTTCTGTCAGTGCAGTTACCTTTTGTAGTGACTTCCTGTAGTGGCGTAGACATTTTGCTCATTCTCCTGAAGTTTTCCTTCACTGACTGACGCACCAACAGCCAGAAAGTTAAGGTAAACAAAAGCTAGAAAGAGCAACGAAAGAAAGATTGAAAAACACTTCAAGTGAGTGAAGACTTACTTCACTGTGCTCCTGATAAACTATTTTACAGAGCAAAGCGGTCATTTCCTTGTCTCTGTTGAACATTGCATGTAGGTTTGGAATTTAAATTAGGAAATAACAGGTTGTGATAGACTAGTGACAAGTCCATGGTGAGCTCCATTAACCACTGGAGATGGGCACCAGCCCAGCTTTTAAGGTTGGTTCATCTTTTTTAGAAGGGGAACACAGGATGTTGTTACTAATCATGGAAATTTACTGCAGCATAATTGCTTTTATAACATACTCTTACTGCAAAGGCTCAGAAATGTATTGTCCAATGATAAAAATCTCCTCTGGTTCCACTTGACATGTCATCTTGTTCCCATATTTGTTTCTTCTTGCAGGAACTCATCAAAACTATTTTATTGTAATGTGGCTCAGCTCTATAATTCTATTTAATAAGAGCCTCAATATATTCTCTTCCTGTGATTTAGAAACCACCTGGGAAAGATTCCAGTGCATTTTAATTTGCATCTCCATTTTACAAGCAGGTTGTCCTTTATCCAACAACCAGAACCGATAATTGTTCCCTGTCCTGGCTCAAACCTTACCATAGCTCCCAGTCTTAGACAGGGATACTCGGCTCTGTCCAATCCCAGCTGTCTGAGGCTCATCGTCCCCACTTTGGTGGGCAGTATTGGTTCGAGCTCCATGGCCCAGACGTACTGCAGACAGCACAGAGCCAGGCCATAGAGCAGGATGAATGGAGAGCACAGAGTTGCTGCATGCCGTCTGAACAAATGAGAGAAATTCAGGTGAAACAACAGTTTTGTGCAAGTTCAGCCACAAACAAAAGACTGAAATGTTTCTAAAATTCAAACTTGTTGTTGTACAACTACATACACTTAGACACACCTCTTTAATTCCCTGTTAACACAAACAGTGAATGAGCCCATCCTATTGGAGCAACTCATTACATTTAGGCATCTGGACATGGTAAAGACAACATGCTGAAGTTCAAACTGAGCATAGAATGGTGCAGGAAGGGGGGTTTGTTGGTCGCAGAAAGGTTGGTTTATTAATATTTCAGAACCTGATGATCTACAGGGATTTTAACACGGAACCACCTTTTAGGTTTATTGAGTATGTAAAAATAAAAAACAGCATCTCTCAATGCAACAACATGTCAACCCCCTGAAGCTGATGGTCAACAGAAGACCACTCAGAAGCCACGCATATCACAAGTCAGGCTGGTGGAGGTGGTGTCATGGTTTGGGGGACACTTGGTTGGCACACTTTGGACCCCTTAGTACCAACTGAGCATCATATAGTTGCTGACCATGTCAATCCCTATATGACCAGTGGACCCATCTTGTTGGATACCTCTAGTAGAATAATGCTCCATGTTACAAAGATCAAACCATCTGAACCTGGTTTCTTGGACATGACGATGAGTTCACTGTCCTCCAGTGATCTCCATAGCAACCAGATTTAGTCCAGCAGAGCAGTTTTGGGATGTAGCGGAACAGGTGTTTCTCATCAACCGTGTGAAGTTATGACAATATGGACTAATCCATGCAATGAAGAATTAGGGCTGTCATGAAGGCAAAATGGAGCCCAGACCAGTATTAGCAAGGTCTACCTAATAGGTACCTAACAAGAGGCCTGTATGTGTTTATTCCTATAAAAAAAAAAAAAACACTGTTAGAAGATTAACATTTACAGTAAAAGCTGTTTCATCCAGTATCTAAAGAAAACATAAGATATTAAAACCTAATATAACAAATACACACATTTTTTAAAGATTTCAAACAAATAAGGTTTGATCTTAAATCTAATGCATAAATGTGGCTCTAGCAGCCATACAAGCATTCTAATTTCTAACATCTGGTGAGTACTTGATTTTTGCATTTCACATCTCTGGAAAGATTTCCCATTTTTTGATTTGCAATCCTTCAAGGTTCTGAGCACATTTGTGTCCTTAGATTGGCGTGGGAGGAAGGAAACATTTAATGCGCCGTTTCTTTCCCAGTTACAAAACAACAATAAGATCATGATGTAAGAAAGAATTGTGTCCGGCACAATACAAAAAAGAGACCACTCTTTTTATTGGATTTAGGCAAGACAAGCTTATTTATACAGCCCCATTCATACTCCAGATAATCCAAAGTGGCTTACAGGACATTAAAGGAAAATCTGACTAATAAAAATAACAAAAGCTTTAAGCTTTGCTTAAAAATAGCGCATAATATGTCAAACACTTCAAACCATTGCTTAAAACAAAACCATTATATTAGATTTAAACAGACTAATTTAATCTAAATTTAAATGAAAGTTGAAATTTAAGTCCCAATTCAAATCTAATTTTCAGTCTCACGCTTCAATCAGTCATCAGTGATCAGGCAAACAGTTCTTTAGTCAGATTCAATGATTAAAAGGGACTGTAAACAAAAATGTTTTCAGTCCTGATTTAAACAAACACTGTTTCTCCACATCTCTAGTTTTCCAGCAGTTTGTTCCTGAAATGTTGCTCACCTTGTTTAGTTCTGGTCCTAGGAACACTAAGTAAGCCTGTGTCTTAAGACCTGAGGTCTCATGTACAAGGGGGGTGTACACACAGTAACCCTGCAGCACAATGTTTTATGCACAACTTGGCATGTATAAAATTAAACATTTCGTGAAAGTGTGCAACAGCCACTTAAAATGTGCGCCGAGGAGCATAAAATGCATGTGAATCATCTAAGGGTCACTTTCATTCTCAGTGAAAAAGAAAAGTGTATTGGATCAGCAGATTAACTCCTAACAAGTCAGGTTTGATGATTCCTAAGATGGACAAGCTGGAGACAATCACACATGTCCATAAATAGCTGCGTAAAGTTGTGCATAATTATGGAATCATGGCAGCTTTGGCTCAGCTGGAGAACACCATCAATGGAAGAAGTGAGAGGGATCCTTTTGTGCACAGATCCTACTGACCTGCTGCTACATGATGATGCATGGCTTATCAGCCGGTTCAAATTGCCCAGAGCAATTATTTTGGAGCTCTGCATGGAGCTGGCCTCAGTGTTACAGAGGGAAACCAGGAGGAACCGTGGGTCACTGGTGCCAGTTCCAGTTCTCCCTACGCTGCGGTCCTTTTAACCTGAGCTTTTCTGATGGAGCTCAAATGTGTCTCACTAATGCAACTCATGATTCCTTTATATTGTAATAATAATAATTATTATTCGAATTAGAATAGCTGTAGGGAACAAACCCCAATCAGGCTCCGTGCATGATGGCGGCTTCTAGGTATTGTTGAGCTATATTATGTGTGCGCATCATTATTATTATGTTCATAACAAGTGTGGGAAATAAAATGTATAACCTGTGTTAGTATAAGACATTGTGGCCTGCAGAATTGTTATTGCACAAACTTGGCCTTGAGTGTGATGAAGCAGAAAAATACTGAGAGCTGAAGGAGTGTGTGAAAAGTAGAGACTGACTTACTCCCTGCTTATATCAGTAGATACGGAGTGCAGCTGTAGACAATGACTGTCTAAATATGGTAAGCCGGAAAAAAGTGTGTACGTGACTACATGTGAGAAAAAACTGTAAACAGGGGGTTGCCCATTTTTAATGTGTGTTTTAATAAAAGCAATGTGCCCAGTGAGAAGCTCTGAAGTCGTCTCGGTGTGTGTCCTGATCACATGAGAGCTTCCCCTGGTCCAGGTACTTTGAATAACATACAGCTGTCTCCGTGTGATTTATTATAATGTGTGTAATTCCTCCAGGTTATGGTGAATAAACGAACGCGCAGAAGGTCTCTTTAAAGAGGAACTTCAACAGTATTTACTTATTTATTTTATGTGACGTTCTGAGTCGTTTTAAAGGTTTTAAAGTGCTTCACATAGTGTGTTTTTTGGCAGTCTTCCTAATAGAAATATAGGAGGCCTCTTCACGTCATTAGAATGGTCAGCATTAAGCTATGATTGAGCTCAATGCAGCAGCTAGACAGAGCGGTTTGGTTTAGATACACACATTGTAGAACAAAACGGGTTCGAGGCGAACATTGTTGTATTTTCAGACAGGTTTGAGTAATTTACGACAAATATATTTTACTACAATTATATCTCATGGTATGTAGGTTTCTGTGTGACTGTCACAGGACCGCGGCCATAGTTATTTGGACAGGTGGTGGATTCCTTCCAGATATTTAAACTACTTTCCATGTCTTTTTAGGGGCTGGGACCGTGCAGTTCAAGTGCCACGTTCAGCTGTGCCCAATTCACCGCAAATTGGGATGTATGAAGGCTACGTGTGCAGCGACATGTCAACGCACAGTTTCCTACATGTGAATTTTTTGTGCACCGCAATTTTCAGAATGTCTCCGTATCGCAAACATTTAGAATGAAAGCTGTGCACTCTTTTATACATGAAGCCCTTGGAGAGTCTACAAGGTTTATACTTAAAAAGTAATTCAAAAAAGTATTTTATCCTACGACCATTAACTGCTTTAAAGATCAATAGCAGGATTTTAATATTTCTTTGTCTGATTTAAGACACAGATCTATCACGCTGCCACCTGCAGCACAGCAGATATCAACATATAGGGAGGCAGTTTGCTGCTGTTTTCAGCACCCTGACAAATACACTGTCACATTGTATCTCGCTCAGATTCCACAGCTGCCTAAACACTAATTCAGAAGCACTGTTTAAATTTTTCCCAGCCAGGTTGGTTGCTCTGGCTTTCAATATGCCTCATCTACATACGTACTGCTTTTCTGGCTGCGTGTCCTGCATGGCCAGGCTGAAACGCCTAACTCCACATTCACTGGAAGTACGTGATTTTTCCTCAGACTGAGCTAAGTAAAGAAATTTGTAAATTTTTTCACTCTTCAGTTGAAGTCTTCAAAATGCTGGGCTTGTTCCAAGCCAGATGGTGTTAGCAAAACCGATTCAGTGTTGTGGAAAATCAGAAACCCTGAATAACAACACTGGTAGATTTGATAGATAGTGTTGAAGAAGAAAAACTGCCAATTATAGGAGGTCAGTTTTTTTTTTTCTCCAAATGAAGACAATCCCATACAACCCAGGACAGAAGCCTAATAATCCTGTTTATTGTAATGACTGCAAACATTAAACATTCAAAATAAATGTACCAAAGTTGTGTTAAAGGTTCCAGAATGTTTTTTTGTTTTTTTCTGAAGGTCATTGTGATTGAATGCTGCTGCAGCATAAGAAGGATCTGTTTGACCACATTCATTGACCTAAATAACTGCTAACTCAAAGTTTCATCAGTTCCAACAACTATAAGTTGGTACAAGATTGTGGATATGTCACCACCTGCAAAGGTCTGGAAGAAGGCCCAAACTGCCAACCTTTTGAAAAAATAATAAGGGTTAGGCTTTTCAGAAACGAATTGGGCTGAAGTTTCTGGAGAAAGGTTTTATGGCCAAATGTGGTCACAGTCCTAAGAAGCATGTTTAGAACAATCAAGGTGAGGATTTTAAACCTAAGAACATGGTAGACCGTAAAGCACGGTGGTGGCAGCATCATGCTCTGGGGGCTGCTACTGGTAATCTACACAAAGTAGATTGAATAATGA
Organism: Girardinichthys multiradiatus; assembly: GCF_021462225.1. NCBI lineage: Eukaryota > Metazoa > Chordata > Actinopteri > Cyprinodontiformes > Goodeidae > Girardinichthys > Girardinichthys multiradiatus. The sequence goes on from NC_061814.1 coordinate 6,967,594, forward strand.
AGATGGAGGACTACCAACAAATTCTTTATATAATCTAAAAATAGCTAAAACTTGGACCCAGATGGTTTTTCCAATGGGATACAGACCCTGAAGAAACCCTAAAACTGGTTTTAGCATGGATACAGCCGCCTAGCATCGAGCTTCTCCAAAGGCCTTCCCAAAACCTGACCTCAACCCTGTATAATATTTTGACTACGGATTAAAGTCTGTGCCAAGAAACTATCCAGTTTAAGTGTATTCTATTAAAATTTGCAGAGTAGTAGCCTAAAGGGCTACAAAACCCACACGACTTCTCTGCAACTTGCTAAAGGGACTTTAGCCAAATATTAACAGACATTGATTATACTGTATATTAGACCCTGCGGCTGTAATTTAGACCCTGATCATGTTATTAATATTCATTGCAGTTGTATTTTTTTCTCTAATCATTTGAACTTGAAAAATTAAACATTGGAAAAAATCATTAAAAACTCCAAATTTACACCCATGACGAACAAAATGGATATCGAAAAAACAATTTTGTAAAAAATGCAAATGTTTTTATAGTTGACCTATACTATAAAATAACATGTCAGTGAAAGAAGTGCAGCTACAAAAAATACTTGAAAATAATTTGGTATAGAAACATATCAGTCACAGCAATGAGCTTAAATATCCCCCTAAAGTAAAAGAAAAATTAAGTGAACAAAATATTTCCATTTCAATTAAATTTTCAGAAAAAACTAAGAGACAAAGGTTAAACAGAGTATTGGTCAACCTTAGCCTCAAGTGTTACTAGTACCTGGAACGCAGCATCCAGATGAGACAAGCCCACAGGAGCAGTACAAAAGTTAGCCAGCTATGGTAGGTGATGCTCCAAACCTAAACAACACAAACCAGACTGAATAAGAACAACAATCTGGGTCAGTATGAGTTACATCGAAGGGATAGCTAGGATTGTTTATGACTTGTGTTCTGTGGAGAATTATGAGCAGTTAGTATCTTACTGCAAAACTCTGAGTTTGTTCTGTCTGAAAAAACAGACTCAGTTACAGTGGTCAATGAGATTACAACAGTCTTTAGAACAAATAACCATAGTCTGCTCTGCTTTTAAATGCTTGAAATTGTTGAATGCAAATGTGACAGGTTTAAAGATTTCTAAAGTATTTCAATGAATCACTACAAACAATGTAGAGTCTCAACTTGTTTCAAGATGAAAGCAATCTGGTTTGGTCTGGTCCCCACGCTGACTATCCATTAGCTCACCAGAATACACCCAAACTGAGGTCATTAAAGACATTTCCTACCGCAGGTAAGATACTAACAACTCATTACCTCTCTACAGAATGCCATAAAATCCAAACTATCCCTTTGAAGATTCAAACAACCACAATAAAGAAACAAAACCCCAGAAAGCTTATTTTATTTCACAGTATTAACTAAGTACAAAGCTACATTGGTATTATGTGACTTAATGTGTGGGATATCATGGTTACCATCATGGCTATGAGAGCACAGACATAACTCTGCTGCATGACCACCCTTCCCAGCAGGAAAAATGGGCTCTCATTCAGCCGTCCCTTGCGGGCCTCAGGAACACCTGCAACAAGAAGAATCCATCAGCAAAGTCAAGAGCTCAGGGGAGATCAGGACAATCTGGGGGCTGCTGTGGACTTCATAGGCACCCTGGCACTAGATGGTGTAAAAGTGTAATATCAACTGAAGACATGATCCAGTGGGTCCTGCTGGCCAAGAAATTTAGTTCTGTCTAATGCCTCCTGTCACCATCAATCAACAGCCTTCCTGACCTACTGAAAACATGATGATGGATATGCCCCAGTGAAGCTGCAGCATTCTGCCAAATGCATCAACCACATGATGGTTAGTAAGTTCAGTGGAGCTGACTAGATTTATTGGGTCTGAAGTTGTTTAAAGAACTGTCAGTACCACACAGGATCTGAAATAAGGCTACAGAGTGGGTATGACAAGGGGTGGGGGGTGAGGGGGGTGTTCTAGGTGTTACCCTGTTTTGAAGGACAGCTTAGATAATAAGACCAAAAACTGCTGAGCCATCTTCCATAAGGCCCTGTTAGTGACGGGTTAGGCAGAGATTAAAGCTTTTAATTGTCTATCAATTTCCTTTTATTTAAAAATAAATTAATTAATTAAAAATTTTTAAATTTAAAATATTTAAACAAAAAATGAATAAAATAATAATCAATAGAAAAGCAAACTGAAATAAACATAAAAAAAATAAAATAAAAAAAATCACATATCAATTAACATCCTGAAACTGTTTTATCGATTTAACATTTATATAAATAAGAGCTCTAATTAAAAAATGTCAAAAATAAGAACCTTCCACAGTATCTATACCTGACTGATGTTCTCCAGCCACAGTTTCTCCTGGACCTTCTGATTCCCTGGACACAAAGGTGATCTGAAGCAAATTACCAAAGGTTAATTGCTTTTTTATTAAATGTTTCTTAAATAAAAAAGTTGGATGTTAATACACTTACTGAGCAAAGCCATTACATATCAGCCATAACACCCAGCATGAAGCTTAGCATACAGACATATAGACCAGTGATGGGTATGTAAATGACGTTTGCTTAGTGTGCGCACCAGAAGCCATAACTAGTATGGGTGTTTGTGTTTTTGTTGGACTGAAAACAAAACCAATTTAAGTTTGTTGTAAGCGAGCTCAAGTGTAGGCCCCTTCTGTCAACCAGCTGACTAGGAGTGCACAGCAACGGGTGGTGAAGTGGCAGTGCTGCTTCATACAGATAAATTTCAGGTCACTTCATTTCTTTCTCTGACCTCTCACTAGCAGGACTTTAAACCTTAGGAACAATATAATGGGAAATCTTTGGCTCTTTGAAAACGTAGTTTATTAAAAACGTTTCTATAACTTGATACTGCAGACCAGCTCAGGCATAACAGTGGGTAATATACTGGGGGTATCAGCACAATGCCTCTGTGCAATATACTAAAAATAAAGCTGTTCATTACATACATCACAACCATCTAGTTCACTTACTTCTGGACTATATGATGTTCAGTTCAGTGCACGTGGAGAAAACGCCAGCATCAGTAGGATCAGTTACAATGTGTACTGTATGGTACTGCTCATTAGAAAGTGGTGGCGTTAGCTCATTAGGGTAAACTGCTCATCTCTGCTATTCCATCCGGTTTGCGTTTAGTTGGACCATCATTTATTTTTCAACAGGACAATGACACCAAACACACCTCCAGGCTGGGTAAGGGCTATTTGACCAAGAAGGAGAGTGATGGGGTGCTGCGCCAGATGACCTGGCCTCCACTGTCACCGGACCTGAACCCAATCGAGATGGTTTGGGATGAGCTGGACCGTAGAGTGAAGGCAAAAGGGCCAACAAGTGCTAAGCATCTCTGGGAACTCCTTCAAGACTGTTGGAAAACCATTTCAGGTGACTACCTCTTGAAGCTCATCAACAGAATGCCACGAGTGTGCGGAGCAGTAATCAAAGCGAAAGGTAGCTACTTTGAAGAACCTAGAATATAAGACATATCTTCAGTTGTTTCACCACTTTTTTGTTCAGTATATAATTCCACATGTGTTAATTCATAGTTTTGATGGCTTCAGTGTGAAGCTACAATATTTATAGTCATGAAAGTAAAGAAAACTATTTGAATGAGGTGTGTCCAAACTTTTGGTCTGTACTGTACCACCAAAGGCACCAAAACTATGAATGAACACACATGGAATTATGTAGTAAATAAAACTTGTGAAAAAATTCTAAATATATTTATATATATCTTAGATTCTTCAAAATGGCTGCCTTTGATTACTGCTTTTCTCTCTTAGCATTCTCTCCACGAGTTTCATGAGGTGGTCGCCTGAAATGGTTTTCCAAAGAGTCTTGAAAAAACTTCCTAGAGTTCATTGAGAGACGACCAAAGGTTAATATTTCAGTCATCACAGCAAAGGGCGGCTACTTTAAGGAATCTAGAATATAAAGTGAGATTCTACGTACAATGGAAATAGTCATAAACGTAAAGAAAACCATTAAATGAAAAAGTAGTTCTAAAACATTTGACCGGTAGTGTAGCTAAATATGCGCAGAAATGTGTGATCATACAGGCTGCAGTGTTAGATTCCCTCCAGGTGCAGCAGCTCGGTAAATTCCCCAACTTCATGCACTGACATGAGAAGGAATTATCAAAGAGTAGGCAGAGTCTGCCTATAACAATTCTATTCTGTCAACCTGACAAATAAGAATAGTCATTTGCTACCAACTCTTAACAAAGAAGAACAAAAAGCCTTTTCTGAAATCAGCAATGTCTCCACATTCACTGCCTAAAAATCACAGCGAGCTTTAACCTCAAGCATGACATGTCTCATGTTTTCAGCTTCTGCAGTACTAACTAACAGGTCCTACCTGATATTTTTAAAATGCTGGATGATCTGTGCCTGATGAACCTGATCCTTAAACAGTAAACTGTGTGAACCGTTTCAGTTCTATCTGTACTATTCTGTTCCATCATCCCACCATTGGATCGTTACTGTTGGTTGGTATGGCAGCTGCCTATACAACCATCACTCTACTCATGATCCCACCATTGATGCATTCTGGTGCCGTTCTTTGCAAATCACACCATTTTCACACCCAATACTGGTCTGCATGAAGACCAAATGCACTCAAACAACAGCTCTCTGTCTGGGTATGTGTTCTTTACTCTTTTTATCAGTGTGTGTATAATGAGGCTACAACATGTGGCACATACATTACTGTCTTTAGGGGAAAATTTGGGAAAAGTTAAAAGGAGCAAAAACCTGGTTCCATAAATTTGTTGAGGCACCTTTTGATTCAGTTTCAGCATTCTGTCTCCTCTGGAAGAAGTCTGTTAGCATGCAACATCAAGACTTGGTAATATTTGCCCACTCAGCTAAGCAAAAGTTGTCTAAACATTTATGAGGACATATCTTGTCTACAGTCCCTTTCAGGTGATTCTACAGGCCTTCTGTCAGATTTAGTTCTGGACCTTGGCTCAGTTATTCCAATTTTAATTTTTTTATTTTTTGTGGATATAAATGTATGTTTGGACACACTGTGGTGCTGAAAAATAAACTCCCTCTTAATGATTTACTTTCTAGCAGATACCTAAAGGTTTTGGGCCAAAACTAACTGGTATTCGATACTTTTCATGACTTCAAAAACCTCAGAGCTATATGAAAAAAGTAACCCCAGAGCATGATTCTGTCACCATGATGTTTCACTGGATATGGTGTTCTGTTAGTGATCTCTCAGTGCCGAAAATACCTTTTTGGAACTAAGGGACCAAAAGTTTAAACTTGGTTTCATCAGATCTTAGCACAGTGTTTTGGGGAATTATAGCCAGACACCAACTGTTTTGTTGTAAGAAATCTCTTCACCCTTGCAGCTCTGCTCCTAAGTACAGACATTTGGAGAACACAGCAGATTGTTTCCAGTCCTTATTAGACATTCCCACAGTTCTTTGACCAGTTTTAGTCTTATTTTTTTTTTAAATCAAGTTTGGAGAAATGTCCAGTTCTTATAATGTCCCTGTTGTCCCAGATATTTTCCAGGTAATGGTGACTGCCTTCACTCAGCCATGTACAGGTCCTTCTAAAAAAATTTGCATATTGTGATAAAGTTAATTATTTTCCATGATGTCATGATGAAAATTTAACATTCATATATTTTAGATTCATTGCACACTAACTGAAATATTTCAGGTCTTTTATTGTCTTAATACGGATGATTTTGGCATACAGCTCATGAAAACCCAAAATTCCTATCTCACAAAATTAGCATATCATTAAAAGGGTCTCTAAATGAGCTATGAACCTAATCATCTGAATCAACGAGTTAACTCTAAACACCTGCAAAAGATTCCTGAGGCCTTTAAAACTCCCAGCCTGGTTCATCACTCAAAACCCCAATCATGGGTAAGACTGCCGACCTGACTGCTGTCCAGAAGGCCACTATTGACACCCTCAAGCAAGAGGGTAAGACACAGAAAGAAATAGGCTGTTCCCAGAGTGCTGTATCAAGGCACCTCAGTGGGACGTCTGTGGGAAGGAAAAAGTGTGGCAGAAAACGCTGCACAACGAGAAGAGGTGACCGGACCCTGAGGAAGATTGTGGAGAAGGGCCGATTCCAGACCTTGGGGGACCTGCGGAAGCAGTGGACTGAGTCTGGAGTAGAAACATCCAGAGCCACCATGCACAGGCGTGTGCAGGAAATGGGCTACAGGTGCCGCATTCCCCAGGTCAAGCCACTTTTGAACCAGAAACAGCGGCAGAAGCGCCTGACCTGGGCTACAGAGAAGCAGCACTGGACTGTTGCTCAGTGGTCCAAAGTACTTTTTTCGGATGAAAACAAATTCTGCATGTCATTCGGAAATCAAGGTGCCAGAGTCTGGAGGAAGACTGGGGAGAAGGAAATGCCAAAATTCCTGAAGTCCAGTGTCAAGTACCCACAGTCAGTGATGGTCTGGGGTGCCGTGTCAGCTGCTGGTGTTGGTCCACTGTGTTTTATCAAGGGCAGGGTCAATGCAACTAGCTATCAGGAGATTTTGGAGCACTTCATGCTTCCATCTGCTAAAAAGCTTTATGGAGATGAAGATTTCATTTTTCAGCACGACCTGGCGCCTGCTCACAGTGCCAAAACCACTGGTAAATGGTTTACTGACCATGGTATCACTGTGCTCAATTGGCCTGCCAAATCTCCTGACCTGAACCCCATAGAGAATCTGTGGGATATTGTGAAGAGAACGTTGAGAGACTCAAGACCCAACACTCTGGATGAGCTAAAGGCCGCTATCGAAGCATCCTGGGCCTCCATAAGACCTCAGCAGTGCCACAGGCTGATTGCCTCCATGCCACGCCGCATTGAAGCAGTCATTTCTGCAAAAGGATTCCCGACCAAGTATTGAGTGCATAACTGTACATGATTATTTGAAGGTTGACGTTTTTTGTATTAAAAACACTTTTCTTTTATTGGTCGGATGAAATATGCTAATTTTGTGAGATAGGAATTTTGGGTTTTCATGAGCTGTATGCCAAAATCATCCGTATTAAGACAATAAAGGACCTGAAATATTTCAGTTAGTGTGCAATGAATCTAAAATATATGAATATTACATTTTCATCATTACATTATAGAAAATAATGAACTTTATCACAATATGCTAATTTTTTGAGAAGGACCTGTATATACACTGCTCAAAAAAAAAATAAAGGGAACACTTAAACAACACAATATAACTCCAAGTAAATCAAACTTCTGTGAAATCAAACTGTCTACTTAGGAAGCAACACTGATTGACAATCAGTTTCACCTGCTGTTGTGCAAATGGAATAGACAACACGGGGAAATCTTTGGCGATTAGCAAGACACACACAATAAAGGAGTGGTTCAGCAGGTGGGGACCACAGACCACTTCTCAGTACCTATGCTTTCTGGCTGATGTTTTGGTCACTTTTGAATGTTGGTGGTGCTTTCACACTCGTGGTAGCATGAGACGGACTCTACAACCCACACAAGTGGCTCAGGTAGTGCAGCTCATCCAGGATGGCACATCAATGCGAGCTGTGGCAAGAAGGTTTGCGGTGTCTGTCAGCGTAGTGTCCAGAGCCTGGAGGCGCTACCAGGAGACAGACCAGTACACCAGGAGACGTGGAGGAGGCCGTAAGAGGGCAACAACCCAGCAGCAGGACCGCTACCTCCACCTTTGTGCAAGGAGGAACAGGAGGAGCACCTGCAAAACGACCTCCAGCAGGCCACAAATGTGCATGTGTCTGCACAAACGGTTAGAAACCGACTCCATGAGGATGGTATGAGGGCCTGATGTCCACAAATGGGGGTTGTGCTCACAGCCCAACACCTTGCAGGACGCTTGGCAATTGCCAGAGAACACCAGGATTGGCAAATTCGCCACTGGCGCCCTGTGCTCTTCACAGATGAAAGCAGGTTCACACTGAGCACATGTGACAGACGTGACAGAGTTTGGAGACATTTTGGAGAGCGATCTGCTGCCTGCAACATCCTTCAGCATGACCGGTTTGGCAGTGGGTCAGTAGTGGTGTGGGGTGGCATTTCTTTGGGGGGCCGCATGGCCCTCCATGTGCTCGCCAGAGGTAGCCTGACTGCCATTAGGTACCGAGATGAGATCCTCAGACCCCTTGTGAGACCATATGCTGGTGCAGTTGGCCCTGGGTTCCTCCTAATGCAGGACAATGCTAGACCTCATGTGGCTGGAGTGTGTCAGCAGTTCCTGCAAGATGAAGACATTGAAGCTATGGACTGACCCGCCCGTTCCCCAGACCTCAATCTGATTGAGCACATCTGGGACATCATGTCTCGCTCCATCCACCGACGTCACGTTACACCACAGACTGTCCAGGAGTTGGCGGATGCTTTAGTCCAGGTCTGAGAGGAGATCCCTCAGGAGACCATCCACCATCTCATCAGGAACATGCCCAGGCGTTGTAGGGAGGTCATACAGTCACGTGGAGGCCACACACAATACTGAGCCTCATTTTGACTTGTTTTAAGGACATTACATCAAAGTTGGATCAGCCTGTAGTGTGTTTTTCCACTTTAATTTTGTGTGTGTCTCCAAATCCAGGCCTCCATTGGTTAATAAATTTGATTTCCATTGATGATTTTTGTGTAATTTTGTTGTCAGCACATTCAACTTTGTACAGAACAAAGTATTCAATGAGAATATTTCATTCATTCAGATCTAGGATGTGTTATATGAGTTTCCATTTATGTTTTTGACCAGTGTATAAGTATAATGCTGACTTATTTGTATGATCCTGTACACCGGCGTGTCTCTCTGCTACACCTCCCTCAAAAATGAGATTTTATCTCAAAGTACATACTGTAAAACAATGGTAAATAAAAACAAGAAAAAATTATTTTAATCTCCAGCAACCTCTCAGCAATCTATGGCTTTAGCTAAAGGACGCTAAGGAGGAAATGTCAGGAGAATCCCCAGCAGGACAGCTGAAGTTACCTTCAGCTTCATCAGATTCACTACAACTGAGCTCACAAAGATTTAATGACAAAACTGAATCAAAAGCTCTTCAACAAATGTTTAGTTTCAGAGTGTGCAGATTTATGCAGCTAGGATTTTGCAGCTTTTTATTTTTTTATTTCTTTTTATACGTTTATATGTTTTATGTTTTTTGATTGCTTTTATGTTTTCTTTTTCATTTAAATATGTAGGATAAATGTCACATTATTTATAAATCATATCACTATATCACTTTGAAACTATTTATTAGTCTCATTTTATACACACAAACCTACAATTTTAACATGGGTGTGTATACTTTTAAGAAGCAGTGTGGCTAATAGCTACTTGCTGATAATGAGATGCAGCTACAACTACCTGTGTCTCATCTTCACAGTTATCTTCTGGTTGATTCCAGGATTTTAACTCAACCAGTTCTTCCATTGAAGTATTTGTTTTTTCCTGCTGGAAATGAAAAACACAACATTATAAAAAGAACAAACTATCCACACAATCAACTTTCATAGAAATAATCTAAGATTTGTTCTTTATTGTATTCTATATATTCACTGACTGCTGCACCTAACCTGACAATGGGTCAAAAGAAAAGGAAAACAAAGAAATGGACACACAGCACCGCGACTGTAAAACTATGTTCACAGGCAGGGGCGGACTGGTAAGTTGCCCATTCTGGAGAAGTCCAGAACATCTGTCCAGTCCAGGGCTGTGGGCTAGCCTTGTTCATTACTTGAAAAGTTTTACTGAGCGCCTGGAACAGAGCTACAGGCTCATTTCAGAGCAGAGTCATGATGAGGGACATTCACCTGAGCTCCAGTCAGAGTTAAATGGCCTGGCCACGATAGACAACAGTAGGAGCCCTCTCTGTAAGCTTCTAGCTGGACTTCCATCATGATGTGAAAAATATCTGGTCCTTCAGTCACAATCAAAGCATTTAATCCTAATGTAGCTAAACACAGTAAAAGGTCCTCCAGATCACCACATTGCACCTCCTCGCTACAGCCAGTCCTATAGTCTAGTTCTACATGTAGACAGTGTTGGTCAATAAACCAGGAAATAAAACACATCTACTGGTCTCAATAAGACATAGTAGGAAGTGAAAACGTAAGCCTCCATATTCTCTTTCATATTAATGGTGCTGATTCTAAACATACAGGTCTAGGTTATTTTTTATTAATAAAAACTAAATCACAGCAATTAATCACAGGTGTGCCATTAACTAGTAACCTGTTTTATTTTTCTGAATAATACATGTAATATGTAATATCTTAGAAAAGATACAGTTTTACTCAAAGTAACACATACATATCTGTATACCATCATAACCGTAATATTAATACTGATAACAGAACTAAATATTAGTCCAAAAAAGGTACAGGTTGAAGGCTCTCTGTTATATTTTATTACAACCTTTTCTCTTTAGAAAGTGTTTCACAGTAAAAACTGAACTAATAGCTGACATTCTCAGTGGAGAACAACATAGTGTAAAATGTTTCATTTATTATTTTTGGCAGGTCAAATGAAAATGGTTTCTTCATAAGTGGAATGAAGGGCTGGAAATATGGCAGTGAAACAGAACAGGTTCATGAAGGAAGGACCTTTAATCAAATGTTTTGAAAGCTCTCAGCATAATTTAAATAAATGTGTTTTTAGGATCTTACCATTTAACTAAGATTTAAGAATATTAAGTTTGTAACTTTGTGTTTCTCGTTTTGAAATGTAAGAAATTAAAACTGTGGAGCCTCAGAAGTGAAACACTTTGATGAGAGTAACACTTAAAAAGGTCATTTATGTGGATGAGAACAGGCACCCATTTATTTGACCCACAGTAAACATAAACTCATAGAAACTAACAACTTTTGTCAGATTGAGCAAAAACTATTTTCTAAATATCACAAAATGTTCATTATCTGCTTCAGCAAAATAGTTTTCATCAATCCTTAACTTTGTTTCTCTTCATCCTTCACTTCAACTACAAAAACAAAACAAAAAACAAGTAAAAGTATTTTAAACCTTCTTTGTTTGATTCACAATAATTTACATTAAATCAAAACCCAGCCAAGGTAGAGAACTGGTACAAAACGTCCTATGTTTTTTTTACTTATAAACTGGGCTTCTGTCTTCAGAAAATGAAACTAGTCCGAGTCTGGGCTAGATACCCCAATGTTTCATGACCCTAACAACACCCCTGTACTGAGGTTAAACTCCTTTATGTGTTATTTGGTTTCTGCCATTCAAAAGGTTTGAACACTTGACATTTGAACCACCTTCTTGTCAACATGTTAGTGGGAGCACAAATATTCCTGAGTGCAACACTTAGGAGTGTTTTGAATAATAATAGTCATATATTGAGGGAATAATGAGTTCTCCTAATATTAAAGTAATATCTCATCAGACTAAAGTGTATCTGATAAACGGCTTTCCAGTTGCTGTCGCAACATGACTTCGTATGGTGAAGCAAGTTTATGCTATTATTATGACCTCGAATATAAATGTGTGATTAAGGTTTGACCCCTGCATCTGTGCTTGAGACTCTTGTTTTGAAAAAATAATGAATGACATTTTCCTTGATTTGCCCTGTTTTTTTGACAGAATCTATGACTATTGGTTGGGCTGGCTGAGGAAGAAGCCCCTTTGTGGTCGTATTTTTGGTAAAAACAATCTGTGAAAACTTTGAATGTACTGAGACGTGGTGACCCACTGTGATGCTAGCTGCCTGTCTATACGTGAAAGCAGAAATTGTGACTCTTAGTTATTCCAAAAATATTGCTAAAATCTCGGCTCCTATCAGTTACCAAAGTCTGCAGTAAGCCTTTACTGCTGGTTCCAATCAAACAAAACAGACCATACCAAAGGTGCCAAGTTGGACTGTGGCCCAAACATCAAAGAACTTTATCACATCTGCTATCTGGAGTCTTTACAGAACCTCTGCCATCCTGCACCATTTTTTTATATCTAGCATCGTCATTTCAACACAGTCACACAAATGTTTAACATCCACTCTCTTGATCCATGTTTTTTTCTTTTGCTATTGAACGTAGTTACAATCAAGTGAATTCATTCCCCCGCTACTGTCACATATCTAGTTGTGGAACAGTTTCTGTTGGGAGAGTTTGGTACCATAAAAAGATGCTGTAAATACCTGGTTAGATGCAGCATGCAATCCTGATTTGATAACAGCTGCTACAGTAATATACAGGACCAGGAGGATTCCTGGATTGACATAAACCGGCCAGTCATGACTGGGGTTAAGGATGAGGTCATCAGGCATGGAACAGTTTCCTGGTATAATGATGTCCTTCAGACCAAAAAGTCTAGACAGAAACATGGACACAAATTGAGAAACATCAGTTGGGTGATATAACACTGTCCAGATTATTAACAACATACTGTAGTTTATGATTACAAAAATATGAGGCATCGAGAACTTCAGGATTAGTGGATGTGTGATAAAGGTGGAACAAAAAAATCAAATCAAGAAGAGCAAAGACCTGATGAGGGATGTCTGGAAGCATATAAAAGACTTTTAAAAGCTGGAAATGTGAAAAAAGGTCAACGGGAAAATCAACCTCAATCCAGTAACTATCTGCTTTACAGCAACTAAGAGTCAGTAAAAGTGTCTGTGTCTGAAACATCCCTAAACATAGGAACAGTGCTGCAATACTTTGAATGACTGAGATCATTGTTATATTCTGGAGAAGAAAATTCTGTAAATTCTGAGTCCCATAATTAGACTGTCAGCTAGACAGAAATACAGCCAGGAGAATTGGGAAATCAACCAGTGTGGGACAGTCTACACTTTGAGAGCAAATATGCCCCTAAGGGACTCTGATAACTGTGCAAGCAAAATGTTCTGAAACAAAAAACATTTTCTTTAGGAAAGTTACAGCTTCAATTTTGGTGGTGGTTATTCACATGGTATTTCGATTTTTAAGCAGATTTAGATTTTTCCCTTTTCTGTGGGGTCCCACAGGGCTCAGTTCTTGCGCCTCTGCTTTCTGTGATGTATCTGTTTGGCTTGGGCTCCATTTTTAGGAAGCACAAATGTGCCATCCATTTCAGGGCAATGACTGCTAGGTTTATTTTCCCCTTAAACAAGAGGAATCTCTCTCCAAGAAATCATTGATAGAGTGCCTTTAAGAAGTAACAGCCTGCATGACTCTTAACTTCCTTAATTGAAATGACAGAAAGAAATGCTTGCCGTTTAGTCCCAGGGTCTCCAGTGGGTCATCCTCTGTAGAACTTTGCCCTGTGGCTCAGTACATAAAACCTACCGTCACTAACCTTGGGTGAAATAGGCAGTGATTTTAATCTTGATAGGCAGATCAGTTCAGTGCTAAAATCCAGTTTTTAATCAGCTGAGACAACTGGCAACAGTGAAACATGTTCGTTTAAAACATGACTTTGAAACTGTAATCTGTACATTTGTCACAAAACATCACCGGCTAGTGCAGAATGCAGCTGCACGTCCTGCACGTCCACGAAACAGAGAGCATGTAACACCTGTTTAGCCTCACTGAACTGCATGTTCATTTTAGGGTTCATTTTTAGTTTCTTTTAATTGTTTAGTTTTTAAATGGTCATGCTCCACCCTACCTCTTTAAGCTTTTACGATTACATTGTCCCTCCCGTTCAAGTCAGGTCAGAGGGCCAGCTTCTCCTGGATGTGCATAAGACGCAGCAGAAGCTCGGAGGGGACAAAGCTTTCTCTGCGGCAGCTCCAAGGCTTTGCAACTCACTCCCAGAGCCCCTCAGACAGGACTCTTAACTGGGAATTGTCATTGGCTTTTGACCCAGCATGAAATACGTCATTCTACTGCTGATTTTAAAATGCTTATAAATAAAGTTGGCTGTGCTTGGTCAGATTTTTAAGCAGAACTATCAGATGCAAGATAAATTTATTGTAAATAGATTTAAACAGTAAAGCATCCTGATCAAATCCATGAGTGCTGTTCCTTCTCATCCATGGGAGTGGGCTTCCTCCCAATTCTACCCACAAACACTGCTTGTAAAACATAAAGAGAATCCAGACCCAACCTGGTGATGATCCATGTATTGTCCAGCCTGAGGGGGCAGTTACCCATGGCTGAAGTGACAGTAAAGTGGCTATATTTGGATCTGTGATCCAAGTCTGAATGTCCTTGGGTACAACATTTGACTCGATAAATGATTGTTTTCTGCTTCACTCATGTTGTCTTACCTGGCCCACAGACTGTGGGGTGGGAAGACGGCCTGGCCCAACACACTCTGGTACAAGTACAGACACACCATGTGACCAGCAGCAAAGAAGCCCACCATCACACACAGTGAATTAAATCCCAGGAGGTTGATTGGCAGATGGCATGCCCACCATGTGCACACACCAATGAAAAGGAGGAAGTAAAGTGCTGAGAAGGCAGAGGGCAGTGTAATCCCTAGAGTGGGAGAAACAAGAGACATTTATTAAATATATACAGAAAGACATTCATACAAACAGAAGGATGTTTCCCAAAAAAGGGAGACCCTGTTATGACCAATCAGAGCATGAAGGGGCTAAACAGGGTCTGCAGTTGGGTATTACACATACACTTGGACTGGTGGTTTATCGTCATGGTGACAGTGTGTTGGAGTCCTGGAAGACAACAGTGGCACAGTATCTTCAGCTTGGATCCCTGAACCCAAGATGGCTTGGTTGTCCAGAACTTCCATGCACCAATAAACGCTGTGCAACAATCACTTCACTTGCATCCTCTCATGCTATTGGTACCTTGATTATTATAGCCAATTCCTGTTAAACCGATAACATTGTCATGTATAAAAATGCTGATTGTGTTCCATTCTTCACAGCAAGGCTGCAACTGATGGTGGATCCCCCAAAAACCTCCTGTGATTGTTATGGAGCTCTTGCCACCATAACTGGTAGAATCACTGTGGGATATAAAGTTTGATGAGGGTGCAGGAGAGCATCTCTGGGATATGGAAAATAGCAGGGACAAACCACTTTGGACACTAATAAAAACCCATTTCATATGAAAGGAGATTTTCAAAATTGCCACAATCTAACCCTATTCTAACTGATTATGACCATTATTTACCAAGGTTCTTATCTATAGTGAAGGGGTGCAAACATATACATGCATCCTGTGATTCATATAACTCTTAGTTCAGCATAAGCCTCAGACTAATCATACCTTCCTCATGGTAATGGGACTATACTGCAGTATAACCCCTTTAAGCCCCCAAACTATTTGAAAATACCTAACAGAACATGTCAAACAATCCGAGATGTTTACCAAGCCTCCGAAGCTACCAGTCTGCAAGGATCAGAAGTGAGGCGAATCCACAGTAAGCCCAGTCTAAAAGCCACTGAGCCTAAAGGATCTGTTTCTAATGGCACCTGTTCAATCAAGCATAAAAGTTCCCATATCACTTTGCATTACTGGACTGGTGCCATGGTCTCATGCCCCATCTAAGCTCCAGCAATTACACACACCGGCTGTTTATAACCATAGCTGAGCTGTCAGCGGGTCCAAGGTTTCATTTAGCCAGTATGCCTCTGCAGCTCTCACTGAGTCTGCATTTCCACGTCAGTGATTACCATCCCGTACCTATAATCACTATTTATTGGTTGTTTTACTGATGCCTGGATCTCTATCTGGTAAGGATGTAAATTGCTTAGAAGAAATCAATGCATGGATGGGCCTAAATTTTCTTCAACTGAATCAAAACAAAACTGAAGTAATAATCTTTGGACCAAAGGAAGAGTGTTTACAAGTTAGCACACAGCTTCAGCTAATACAGCTAGAAACCACCAGTCAGGCTCGAAACCTGGGTGTAGTGATCGACTCAGACCTGAACCTTCAGAGGCACATAAAGGTAGTAACTAGGTCGGCCTTCTATCACCTAAAGAACATCTCCAGGATTAAAGGACTAATGTCTCAGCAGGACCTTAAAAAACTAATTCATGCGTTCATCTTTAGTAGAATTGATTACTGCAATGGTGTCTTCACAGGCCTGCCTAAAAAGTCGATCAGACAGCTGCACTTGATCCAGAACGATGCTGCCTGCGTCCTCACTAGAACTAAGAAAGTGGAGCCCCGGTTCTAAAGTCCCTGCACTGGCTCCCTGTAGCTCAAAGAATAGACTTTAAAATACTTCTGTTAGTCTATAAATCACTGAATGGCTTAGCACCAAAATACATTACAGACTTGTTGTCAGTGTATCAACCACCCAGACCTCTCAGGTCTTCTGGCTCAGACCTACTCTGCATACCCAGAACCAGAACCAAACATGGAGAAGCAGCTTTTAGCTCTTATGCTCCACTAATCTGGAATAAACTCCCAGAAAACTGTAAAAGTGTCAAAACCCTAAACTGCTTTAAATCAAGATTAAAAACTTATTTGTTTAGAGTGGCCTTTGACTGTACCATCTAGGCATTGTTGGTTGGGTTTTCGGTCTGATTTTCCTTTCATTTTCTCATCCATCATTCTATTCTATTTATTTACCTCTATTGTTTGATTTTCTGTATCATTGTAATGTTTTTCCTTATGTACAGCGCCTTGAATGCCTTGTTGCTGAGAAGCGCTGTATAAATAAACTTGACTTAACTTATAAAATCTTTTTCAGGTATTTTCTTGAATAAAAACATTTAACTACATGTTACATTCAATTCAATTCAATTCAAAGATACTTTATTGATCCCCGAGGGGAAATTAGAATTCCAGTACAACCCATCCAAATATACATCATGACACAAGACAATGGGGGGACGGGTCACCGAGGCTTTGCTGCCCACTCACAGGCGCTGCCCTTGCTAGATGAGAAAAGAGGCCATATTAGGTAACTAGAGGGGGAAAAAAATCATATTTCACATTTTATCCTTAGCAGGATACAGTTTGAGATTGTAAAAAACCTCAGCACAAAGAAGCAACAAGTTGACAAAACAACATCATGCCGGGAACGGTGAAGGTGGTGTGAGGGGTGCATATGTTTATCTTGAGCATGTGTGTGTGTGCAAGTAAGTCCATGAAGCACTGTCACAGAGGCCATTGTCCTTGATGGTTCGTTGGAATGTACATCAACCGGCAAAGTTCTGAGCAGGTCCACAGATGTCCTCAGGGAAGGGAGGGGGCAGAGGGAGCAGAGCGTCATGTTTACATAACTTCCAGGAGAAGTTGAAGATAGCCAGCCATCAAGGCCGTGCAGGGGAGCCAGATTCAGAAAAACAATAATTATTTGGGTTAGGCTGACTCTTAATTTTCTGTCAGCCTTGAGAGTCTCGCTGGTGCTTCTCAAAGGCGAATCCAAACAGCCAAATTCCTGGTCTTTCTGACAGATCCAAGCGAACAACTTTCTCCAAGATTTATCCCATTTCACCCGAGTCCAGAAACCGCAACCTGCCTGCGATCCTGTGTAAGGATCACATCCAGTCTGCGCTTCAGCTCACGTAACATCTCAGTCTGAGTGTTGATCACTCTGAAGATCCCATCACACATGCCTTACAATGGCCAGAACAGCTGCTGACATTTTCCGAATTTCTTGATATGCCAGGTAACCGCTGACTCCAAAAAGCAGAAATCCTGATATCAAACATCCAATTATATACACATCTTCCACATCCTCGACTGACATTATCGACAGACACACAATCCTCCACTTTTGCCAGGAGTCCATCGTGTATCCGGAGAAAAATGTCCCGTCCGGGCAAGTGGGCTCTCCCGACCCCTGTCTTCTCGTCGAGAAAATTTGATCAATTGCATTGAGAGACCAGCTGACCAAATCCATATTTTGGAAGAATTTGGAAGATGTGCAAAAAGAGGCTCCAAAAAAAAGACAAGACACAGAGCTGAAGTAGGGCAGATATGGGAGTGGTGCGGGAGACAGAGAAAAGGCGTCTACCTCCACCGAGAGCAGGAAAAGATGACATTCCATGTACAGCAGTGGTCTCCTCCCTTTGCAGGGTATACTTGTAATGTCTAAGACCAACAGAAGATCATTTAATAATGCTCTGTTTAGCTTCAGAAGACTGCGCACACAGCATCATTTTCTGGAAGGTAATTTATGGAAATTTGCTAGATTAGTATAACTAAACACAGTGTCCTGTTAGACTACACAGCATAATGAGTTAAATAGAGTTCCTCGTGAGTTTGCTGAGAAACTGTGACATGACCTGAAAAAGTAACATTATTAACCAGTCCTTACCAGCCAAACCCAGCAGGATGACAACCATGACCCTCCCCAGGTCCCGCAGAATTTTCAACACTTTGACTTTGAGACCTTCTGCCACCTGCTTGGCTCTGGTTGCTGCGGAAACTTCATAAGGGTCACCGTTCGATGACCTTTCCTCTTCCTCCTCCTCTTCATCAACCAATGACTCTTCATTCACCCCATTCTCCGTCGTTGCGTCTGCAGAATCCTCTTCAAGCTATTTAGTGAGAAGAAATGTTTACAGCTACATGAGGTGAAGAAGACAAGGACAAAAATTCAACCTATCACAGAGGAGATGAGATTCAGTGACATCAACATGACCTAGCTCTACTGTAGGGAGACCCGACAGACTTTTCCACTAAATGTTTTTACTGTATTTTATATTGTGACCAGTAGCCAAATAGCTGCTAGTGTATTACACTTGAATAGGAGTTACATTGATTAAGTAGTGAAGACACATTAGTTAGTAATATGGAATATGACTACTAAGGGGTAAAGTGAGTAACCCTGCTCATGTTTGACACATGGTTCCAACATTAACATGCTTGCAACAGTAGCAGCCCACTGTTAGCAGGACAGCCATGGACCCTGCTTACGAAGGGGTCCAATCAAATAACAGTGCCTTCCAGCCTCTACAATGTTCAGAAACCAATCTGGACAAGGAAATTCTGTCCCCAGAGACCCCGCCTAAGAACCCTCAGCCTCAAGCAGGGGTGTCAAACTTCAGTCCTAGAGGACTGGAGTCCTGCAGCTATTAGATGTGTCCCTGCTTCAATACAATACTGAATCAAATATTAGGTCATTACCTGGATTAAATAGAATGCTGGATCCTTTTCATAGTCATTACCAATGGCCATATTAATGTGGGGGTGAAATGTTAGGTTGGTTCCTTCGTGATTCATCAACTTATATAAAAACAAAAGCCTAACTTCTGTATATATCTAACAGTTTGAAGCCTGTCACAGTTTAAGAACCAAAACTGTTAAAATATTATAAAACAACCTTTGTTTCCTGTTTCTTCAAAGTATTCAGACTTTCTTTGAATGCTTTGCAGCAGTTTTCATCGATGGTTCTTTAGACTTTCCAAAGGGCTCTTCTATCTTAGAGTGCTTGTTGAATGCTTGCCTATTAATATGACAATGATTGAAACTAAACTGGTCTTCCTGAAGCCTATGGTTGACCTTATAAAGGATTTCATTTTTATTCAGAGCAGATGGGTCAAACCATGGAAAGTTTATTTGAAAAGTGAACAGCAATCTGGTTAATATAGCTTATCATCTCAAAGTGCATGATGCATGTTAGGACTGAATCCATTCCTTCTGTTTTCACCTTCTTTTTGTATTGCATGCTAATATATTCAAATAAGCCTTTAAACACAATATACAGGTACTTACTGATGTTATATTGGCTGCAGCCACCATTTCTCTGTTCCTGACCAATCTTCTGCAGAGAACTATTGTTACAAGTGACACCACACAGACTCCTACATCCGGACCCAGGAGACGTAGCACATTCCAAGGATCCTGCAAAGGAAGCCTGCAACACACATGTATATAAAGTAAGCACCAAAGCATGTGCAACATATATTAAAACCCAACCCTTGCAATCAATTAGGATGTGTACCACACATACCTGGACAGTCCGATGTGTCTGGTTATGGTCTCCCATCGTGAACAGTTATATCCTATTGCGGTGTCAAGGGGAGCATATGTATGCAGAACTGTCTGGAAACAGATATGAGCCAGAACAAACAGCAGACTGGTGCAGAATACTGTTTTAATAAACCGACCAGTGTGACCTGAAAGACAGAAAACAAGAAACAAATGATTTCAGATTAAAAAAAGTTTCAAGTATAAAAAAGATGTGCTCCCAAAGGCACTGAGTGCCTGTTTTTGTTCTATGTAGACGCACGATATCAGGAAAACATTTAATGGTAATACTAGTGCTAAAAATCGCTCATCATTGACCCATATTTCGACTCTTTTCTTTCTCAATGAGCTTCGGCATCTCAGCCAATAAATACATACATAACTTGGGGGCATTTAGGGCAGTTAGTCTAAATACAGCAGGTTACTGATATGCACTTCGAATGTAATATCCTACCAAATAATGTAACTCCCTAGGGCTGCCATGATTAGTGCCTCTGTACCATCCTTCAGTCCTGCTTTTTCTACCCATTAGTGGGATTTTGGAATTCAGCCATTTCTTCAGTCTGTCAGAGATAAAAACTGGAAACTGATATTCTTCCATAAAGTTTCTTTCAAGTCCTTTCAGGTCTTCCTCCACCTTGGACTTTTATTAACTCAGACATTCAATTAGCAATTCATTTTTGGTAGCATGTTGGCCATTTCATCCTGCACATTTGGCAAAAATGATCAGCAGCTATTCCCCTCAGTGCAATAGTTACATAGCCTTGGGTAACTGTTCAGTGGACCAGTACCTGGTATTGGCTCCTCTGGTGTCACAATGAACTTCCTTCTGAGACCAACCCATGCATTGAACCATCTAGCTACTCATGTTGTTCACTAATGATAGAAGCTTATTGTGGACAGACCAATTTTTGGTCAGTTGTTGGATGGTTTTGCCTTCTGCTGGTGATCCTTAATGAGCCAGGCTGTCCAGACTTGGCTCTCATTCACCGGCTATGGGTTCATCGGGACTGCTAAACATTCACGAAGAGCAGTTTGTTTAGCTTGCGCCTTTGTACAATGTTTGAGCTTAGTGTAGTATAAACATTGCATCTGTGAGACTCTCCAAATGGTGTTGGCTGGGTTTTTTTTTTTATCATGCCATTACATTCTGACACAGAGAACAAATTCTGCATCATGCAGGGGAAAACATCCTGTTTTAGTTTCCTGGCCTCTGTTTTTCTATTGTACCTATGCTGGCAATTAGCCTGAGGTGTGAGTCCTTGCTTGGCATCCCCTGAGGTAGGCCATTCAATGTTGTGAGGGGTTGCTGTCCTGCATGTTTTAGATTTGTACCTGCTGACTATATGGTTTCCACTGCCCATAATTTGCCTATTCTAAACCCTGGTTTAGAATAGGCACCGTCTGTGCTCCAGAGCCTCCAGTATGGCCAAACTGTGGTATTTCCATGGTGGTTTCTTTCCCCACCTTGTCGGCCTGGCTCCTTCTTTAATGATGTTTTATATTTTAGATTCCTTAAAGTAGTCCTTTGCTGTGATGACTGAAATATTAACCTTTGGCAATCTCTCAATGAACTCTGGGAAGTTCTTTCAAGACTCTTTGGAAAACCATTTCAGGTCACGAAGCTCATGGAGAGAACGCCAAGAGAGCAAAGTGGTAATCAAAGGGTGGCTTGTTGAAGAATCTAAAATATAAAAATATTTAGAGTTATTTCTCCCTGATGAGGTGTTCCAGGCACATCCCACCGGGAGGAGGCCCAGAGGAAGACCCAGGACATGCTGGAGGGACTATGTTTCTCGGCTGGCCTGGGAACACCTTGGGATTCCCCTGGACGAGCTGGCCCAAGTGGCTGGGGAGAGGGAAGTCTCGGTCTCTCTGCTTAGGCTGCTGCCCCCGTGACCCCACCCGGATAAGCGGGCTGGCGGGCGGGCGGACGGACGGATGGAGTTATTTCACACATTTTGTTTACTACACAGTTTTGATGCCTTTGGTGAGAATCTACAAAGAAAATGTATCTAAAACCTTTGACCAGTAGTGTATCTAAAGTCAGTGAGGTTATAAGGAGAAAGATGGCATGTGCAGTAAACTGCAGCTTTGAGCTTGACTTTTTAAAAAAATATTTAGCATGAACTTTGTAAATGAACCAAAACCTAAACACAGGCAATCTGCCTCCTAAATTTCAAATTGCTGACCAATGTTGGCAACTCAGGAAAAGCAGATAGATGTTATTGAGCATCTTCATACACACATGATCTTACCTCTAACTGTGTATTTGTTTGGACAGCGGAACCATGGCAGCAGCAGTAGATAGAGGAAGTAAACCAGTGACAGCAAGTTGAAGCGAAAAAGACAAGCTGCAAAAAACAGAAACATCACAGTTAACAGCTTTCTGAGATACTGTATAATTCTTTGAGCTGTGGAGATAACACATTTCCTGGGTTATCCTATAACAGATGAAAAGCACTGGGTTTAAGGTAAATCATGTCGAGGATGCACTGAGGACACAGTCATTTCAGACTAACTGTAGGTAGGCAGGGACACTTACGCATTACTTATGACAGGATTAATGATACACGATACATCAGCGACAACATAGGTAGTGGTCGATGTTAGTTATTTCTTAGCTTATTGGTATCAGCCCTAAAAGGTAAAATGTTAATTCTAAGAACATTGAATGAACTGGCAATGTCAAGGTGAACTGTGCTTGTTAGATTATCCAAAACTACACCGACCATCAAAAGCAGTGAGCAAATAAAAAAATTCCATTACCTCACTATCTCATGCTCTTTTTACTTCTCTGTAATATCCAACATTTACTTACCAGTGTTTCTAGAGAGTAATTATTTTTACAACACACAACTTTAAAGAATTTCAAGAAGAATTAACTGCACCCCTGCAGGCTTTACTTTATTGTGAATTTTTCTAATCCAAACATGGTCAAAATTTTACATGCAGGCTCCCATACATGCATACATAGGCAGAAGGCAGAAATTCTGAAACTTGCAGTGCACAAAAAATTCAGATGTACAAAACTGTGCATTGACATGTCACTGCACACGTAGCCTTCATACATCCCAATTTGCAGTGAATTGGGCGCAGCTGCACCTGTCTCCGCCCAGAAAAAACAAATGAAAAGTAGTATAAATATCTAGAAGGAACCCACCACCTGTCCAAATAACTATGGCCACTGTCTTGTGACAGTCACAGAGACCTACATACCATGAGATATATTTGTAGTGAATTACAGCAAAGCAACCACTTCTTGAATGACCTCAGCGACTTGTTTTGTTCTACAATGTGTGTATCTAAACCAAACCACTCTGTCTAGCTGCTGCATTGAGCTCAATCATAGCTTAATGCTGATCATTCTAATGATATGAATAAGATCATAATTAGGATAATTATTGTTATTATTACTGTATAAAAGAATCATAAGTTGAGTTGCATTAGTGAGACACATTTGAGCATCACAGATAGGTTGCACATATATTGAATGAAAATGCTTTCTATTCATAAATTCATATTCACTTACAGTATGAGTCCAGTCCATAGCTCTGACTACATTCAGAAATCAGCTCCTTGCTGCAAATATGAACCACAGTTTAGGGTAACTTTCTACATTAATGGAGTCATATTTCAGTGTATTTAGGGGAGGTTTAGCTATCTGTAGTTTTTGTCAAATTCAAAAAGTTTGCGTGGCTTCCGCACATTTTCACTCAACGTTCACTTTTGTACATGCTGAGTTGTGCGTAAAACACTGTGCCGCAAGGTTTTTATGCATAGGCACATTTCATACATGAGGCCGTAGAGGACTGGAAAAGTCCAAGGAACTCAGCAAACACCACGAAGGAGAGTTGCAGCAGAAGTTTGAAAAGACTTTGGGAGCCATTCCTAAACCACTGCATAGTCTGAGATTATCAGTTCAAACAAAGACCCAACTGTCACCGAGATGAAAGAAAATTGCTTTGCATGTTCAGAAAAAAGCCAAGAAAGACTAAGCAGGATGAACTGGAAACTGCTGAAACAGCAGTATTCCTGTCCATACAAAAGCTAGTTTTACATCACCATGAACTGAGAAAGTGTCGAACAAGGAAGAGGGCTGTGCTCCACAGGGGATATCCTCAAGCTCAACTATAATTTGCAGCTGTCCACATTAACAAGCTACACGCCTTCTGAAGAGTAGTCTTCTAGTCAGACAAGACAAAAATTGATCTATTTGGCCACAGCGACATGGAGTTCAGAATAGGGCTTTCAATTCTGAGAACCATCAAGCACATTGGTAGTATTGCCATGCTGTGGGTCTGTTTCTTTGACTGTGGTGTTAGGGCATTGCATGTTGTAGTAGAATTAATCCTGAGGAGAACTGGCTCAAAATTCTTTAATTTCAACTCAAATCCACAGCTGGGTGGTTGAAACTTCAAGCAAAACCTTGATTACTTCCAGAGGCTTAAACTGAGGTTCCTAAAGCCTCAACACTTAAAAACCAGGTCTGCTCCCAGAGACAACCATGTATACATTTTCTATACCCACTTCATCCTTGCAGGGTCGCGGGGAAGCTACAGGTCATTTCATTACATTCAGAGAGAGAGAGAGAGGGAGAGAGCCTGGAACACTCAATCACACTTAAGGAGACTTTAGATAGGCCAGTCTAGCTTACATTTGGTTTGAGTACCTAGAGGGTACTCCAACAGGCACAAGAACAACACACAACTTCCACAAACATCTATCTATCTATCTATCTATCTATCTATCTATCTATCTAAATCTGCTAATGGCACAAAACGTCTCCAAGATAAAATAAGCGCAAGATCTTAATCTCCATCCTCTCTGCCATGGCTACCTTATTCACTTGCTCTGCAAAGTGGGAACATCTCTGACACTGTATGAAAACAGAACAGATGTCAAACACCATAAGAATGGTGCTTCACTTCCAAACCATAAACATAAGAAGTTGTATTTGTTACTGCACTCTGTTGCCATCACTACAACAAAATCACCTTGGTTCCTGGACCAAGAAATCAAATTGACAAAAGACAAAATAAGTGAAAATAAGTCCTATATTAAGCACCAATAAAATGAAAATGACAAAGCAGTATAAGAGCCCTAGATGGTGTGTGATTTATATGAAATATCTCTAATTTGAAGGTCGTTATAATGTTCTTGAGGACAATGTGTCCTCAAGCCTGAAAACCAGCCTGAAAAGTATGGACTATTTTCAGTGAAAAAATATGTAAATGAAGGATTTAATACATGCTATGAAGGAATACATTCATACAAATATAATTAAGATACATATTGTAAATGCCCAGAGCATCAGTTTCCACCTATAACTACAGAATGAGGAGTAAAGAGGAGCTCCACCCTACTTCCCAGTCATGACTTGATGTCTCTGAACATGCATGATAACAGTGGTGAGTAGCCGCAGCACATATCAGTTAGCAGCACATGGACCTGGGCTGTTGTCTTTCCTGAGCGGGTCCCATGTTCAGACCTTTAGTATGTATAAAGTGCTCTACATCAGGATGTTTCAATGGTCTGTTTTGTTCAGGTGGCATACGTTGTAACATACTGTGTCTTTATCTAAGCACATTCACATTCACTACATGGGAAACCTGTTTTCCCATCATTTTAGGTTTGCTCTAAATATTAATCTAAACAACCAATAGACAGCTTCACAGCTCCTCCATAAAAGCTGTATGCACATGCTCCATACCTTCTTCTGTTTCTGTTCTCTTTCTGTAGTGACATTACAGCACCACATACAGGCCTGGCATGCATTCTACAGTATTTTGAGTTGAATCCTGTAATAATGAAGTGTCCTGGTGCAAATGAAGGGCATTTAAGTGCATTTATATGCAACATTTAGGGAACAAAGGTTTTCTAGATAACAGAAAATGTTGTAGTTATTGAAAAACAAAAAAGTTCAAAAAGTTGTTATACCTATTCAGCTGGCCTAAATGTTTTCACTGACTGATATATTACCTTATTAAAAGAGGAACATTTTAACTCATTTTGATTTTGGTGTCATTGGTTTTGGTCCTAGCCACCTTTAAACAAGCATTGAGGACAGCATGTTTTGCCTTCAGTATTCTGTCTCCTCTCTCAGGAGAGCTTTGTGTATTTTCTCTAACACCCTGTTGTCTGAACAGGCAAGACAGAACAGATGGAACCCAAATCTTAGGACACAAACAGTTCATCTTTATCTGCCACATTGTTTTACTTATATTTCCCAGAATTATCTGCTGAAACATCTTAGAAACCTTCACTGGCCTGATTTCACCCAGTAGCCTTTTTTAGTAAAAACAAGAGGAGAAGAGTGGGAGAATGCACAGAACATGACCAGCCAATTTATCCCTGCACTGAACAAGGCTTTCTGGAAAATGTAAATAAGGAAAAAAACAAAAATCTTCCAATTTTAACCCAGTAGAACCAATGACCTAAATTGTTATTCCAGGATTTACTTTAAAAAAGTTTCAATGTTTCTGCAGGTCACCAGTGTTTGGAACAGTCTAAAAAGCACATTCTGAGTGAAATATTGATTGCAGGTATGAAATATGGGGACGGAGGACGGATGGATGGATATTTACTTTTTGCCAAACATTTGGTTTGTGAATACCAGCCCAAAGCGGCAGAATTATTGAACACTCGGTGAAGGAATTCAAGCTTTGGCGTTCTCAAACAGCAAGCTGAAGCTCAGAGGAGATCGGACCTTTTCAGTCATGGCTTCAAAATTATGGAACGAGTTGCCGTTAAATATTAGACAGACTTGTTCTCTTGCTTTTTACAGTCTATTGAAAACACACCTATTTGCTGGGGCTTTTGACACAGTGTGAGTTGGTTTGTTACTTTTACCAGAGTCTAGTAGTGTGTTTTAATTCTGCTTTTATTGTTTTTGTCATACTTTATTATTCTATTATTCCAATTCTATTATTCTATTCATTTAAAATGTTCTTTATAAATTAAACGGATTTGGATTTGTACTCTTTACCTAGGCTAATAACAGTCAATTAGACTACTAAGGAAAACTAAGAATGAAGAAAACTAATGAACTACAAAAAAAAGAGAACAAAATAAAAAAAAAATAGAATTGAATTAAAGCCAATTAAGACAATTTATAAGTGATGGGAAATCAGTTGCGAAAATGAAATATTATTTTCATAGAATAATATTTATAAGTCTGATTTGCCAAATTAGAAATCAATAACATTGTGGCCAGTTGATTCTTAAAATATGTTGAATTAGCCCTAACAGTGAATTCATTTTGAATGGAGCGTGTATGAGCTTTCATAAGACGGTGAACAACAAACGAGCTGTGTCGTTAGCACAGCAGCGCTAATACTGGCTAGTTTTTAGCAATTTCAGAGCTATTGACATTTAGCTTTAGCATTAAGGCTACCAGAGGCAATTTAGCTTGTTTTTCAGGATTATACAGACATATTTTAACAGGTTACTTAGAGGAGATGAGAGATGGGAAAACACAGATAAAAAGGGTCAAGTTACATTATCATTAGTGTTTAAACCACTCATTGAAATGAAGTTTGTGCTAACTTTATAACACCACCACAAACAAGTAAAGTAGCTTCTAGGCTTAGATGCCTGTTAGCACTCAGGCAGTTAAACAACACAAAGCAAACACAAAGAAATAAGAAATATTTAAATTGTTTCATTGTAAACTAGTTTTCTCTGCCCAGACACAACCTCTTATGTGAACTGTTCAGGTGAACAAGAGGACAGGAGGTGCAAAGGAGGTCCAAAGGGGCAGTGGGTTGCATGGCGTGCAGCAGCTCTCGGTTAGGCCACCTCATGGGGAGCATCTTCTTGGGGAATCTTTGGCTCAGTCTTTTTCTGCTGAAGCTCAGACAGAAAGGTTAAGGTGACTAGCCTTATTTCCGGCCAGGGATATAGTCATTGGATGCACAAACAACAGATCCTACTTAACATTTTAGGCCACAAGGTTCTAGGGACCCAAGGTTCTTTGAAGAGGTAGTCTAACTCAGCCACCAAAGTCCGACACCCATGCACGTGTTCACTATGCCACTCTAGAGAACTGCTGCAGGAAAGAGAGGGAATACGGCTGTGTGCCAGCATTTTGTAGACTTGTGATGCCGCAGGGATTCCAGCAGTGACTCCTCTTTCCTAGGAGCTTTTCTGAAAAATGGGTTAATGCCGTGCATTCTGGATTTCACCCCTTTGTTGTCCTGTGTGTGTAGTTCAGGGGTTGTTCTAAAACATTGTTATTAAATTATAAAACTAATGTATTTCATTAAGTGATAGCACAATATATGCAATATGGTTGATGCACTTAAGATCAAGTATTGGAAAACAGACATTTCTTTAACGGCTTACTATTCCTTATTTTATGATCAAATGTCTGAGGTGTTGAGAATATATAAATGTAAGAAAGGAAAGAAAGAAGGACCATTTACTGTAACTACAATATGTAGGTTTTGATTAGCGTTTAATGATCTTTGGGATTATTCCCAAAAAAACCAATGCAGTATAAATTAAGAAAAATAACAAGAAGTTCAAATAAAAGATGCGATGAAAAGCATTGATTAATGCTACTTATTACAATCCTTTTTGTGGTGTTCATGGAAAAGGTGTTGTTGTGGAGACTTGGTTTAGGAACCTCCGGCCCACATCTTTGCTTTTTGCAGATTAAGTGAATCTGACCGCATCTTCATGCAGTGACATTCAGCGTGCATTGGAGAGCAGAGTAGGTAACAGCCAGGATAAGAGTCACTTCCTCCACGTCTGAGCATGGAATGCTCCCAGTGATGTCAGGACAGAGCTGCAGAATGAGCAAATTTTCGTACTTGGAACTTCTGACTGCAAATGTTGACCTAATGGCATAACATCATTCTGTTTGCATCTTAGGGCACATTGCATCACATTGTGTTCAATTATTCTCTATTTATCACAACAGACAACATTCAAATGAATTATTATCTATGTCACTCTAAGATCTTAGTTTAAAATACATCTGTCAGGGTAAGTGCGCATATCTGTCTGTCTTTTGTGCATCTGTGTTAATCCAACGATCCATCCAGGGTATTTCCCACTCCCTGCCCAATGACTGCTGAGACAGACTCTACAGGGGTTGGACAATGAAACTGAAACACCTGGTTTTAGACCACAATAATTTATTAGTATGGTGTAGGGCCTCCTTTTGCGGCCAATACATCGTCAATTTGTCTTGGGAATGACAAGTCCTGCACAGTGGTCAGAGGGATTTTAAGCCATTCTTCTTGCAGGATATCAATATTCCCTGTATCTGGACCAAGTAAGAAACTTGGTCTTCAGTAGATCCTAGAATGAGGTAAATATAGCCTCATTAAGAACAGCAATACAAAATAAACAGTAAAACAGGACTATAAGAGCATGAATCTGATCAGAAATGACAAAAAACTTAAAAGGGCCAGGAAAATACCCTATGGTTAAATCTCATGAAATAGATTAGAGGTTGAAATCCTGACAGTGTGCTGGGTGTAGGCCTGATGTTGATGGATCAAAACCATAATCTTTTGTACTCATGATCTACACTTACCTCATCCAGGTCAGGGTTGCTAAGGACTGGAGCCTATCCCAGCAATCACAAGGGCTACACCTAGGACAGTGTAGCAGTTCATCAGAGGGCTGATACAGAGGCTCACAAGATAGATTACCATGCACACACACAGTGGGCAATACAGAGTTACTGACTAACATACCATGCATGTTTTTGGACTGTGGAAGAAAACTAGCTGTCTCCAGGCATGCACAGGGAAGACTCCAAACAAAAAGGCAGAGGTAACATGCGCTCCTGTGAGGCCACAGGACCAACCAAAGCACACATGCAGACCTAATCCTTAGTCTGCTAGGATCTGCCAAATGAAGAAAAGAAATACATTTCTAAAAGGAGTAACATTTACATTATCATTACTCAGAAATCTCCAGCTAAACAGTTTCACCAGTAACTGGTTCAGACAGACAGCTGTATTGGTTCTTAGAAAAATAATGAAGAATGGTCACTTTTATTTTCTTTTTATTGTAATTTAGTTAAAATAAATGTATACATTGGGCCTTTGGGGTTTGTTTGTTCAGTTGGCTGGTTGGTTGATTATTATGATGGTTGGTTAGCAGCTCAGTTGGCTAGTTTGTTAGTTGGTTTTTGGTCTGGCAGATTGCTCATTCGGTTGGTTGGTCATTTGTTTAATTATTTGATGGTTTGTTGGCTGCTCACTTGGTTGGTTGGTTTGTTGGTTGGTTGGTTGGTTGGTTGATTAATTGGAGGGTTTGTTGGCTGTTTTGTGGTTAGTTGGTACTGTACAGAAATAAACAAGAAGTGTACAGAGACAGATTTCAAGAAGCTGTTCACTAGCATGTCTTTTGGAGATATCAAGTAATGACTATTTTGTTCAGACATTTACAAAGCTCTCAAAAGCACCACAAAACAAAATTGAATGAATACAGTTATTATGCTCTACTTATGTGTTGGCACAAATAATCTTTTCTCTCCACTAAGAAGAACGTATTGACTAAATTTTAGGAGCAGTGAATCAAATATGTAAAACACTTCCAACAGAAAATTTGCTACATAAATAAACAGAGTTCCTTTCTGCAGGTCACCCCACAATCTTTTTAGTGAATGAAGGGACTAGTATGATGAAATTACTCCTTCCCTTTTTTTTAACCTTCATTTCAAAATGTAATGCAATTTTTGTATCCCTGTTGTAACAGAGATATATTATCCACATTAGGAGAACAGCAGATCTCTTCTATGTGTATTTCTGTCATAATGTGGGTTTCTGTTGGACCAATATGCAGGGAAGAATTCCCGAAGCTCGAAGTTTGCAGGTAAGACGACACTTTATTGCTCATGGCTGGACACGGACAGGGTACCAGGCGTGCACACAAACACAAACAACATATAAGGAACCAGCAGGGAACAAAGGAAACAAACGGGCTTAAATACAAAACTGGACAGCAGGGGGAACCAATGACACACATGACCAGACAATCAGGGGAAAGCACAGAACAGGTGTGGGCTTGGGGTGCAGGGAGACAGAAAACAAAAGAGTAGACCAGGTAAAATAACAAAACATAAACTCAAGAACTCAAAACACAAGCAGGTATGACATGGCCCCTCCCTTTAAGAGCGGATCCCAGAAGCCCACAAAACAAACATCTGACCAGGGTGGGCGGAGGGGGCCTCGGAAGGAGGGCCAGAGGTCAGGCGGCCAGCCCAGAGGCCGTCCCCGGCAGACCCAGAGTTCAGGCGGCCGGACCGGTGGCCGTTCCTGGCAGATCCGGCGTTCAGCGGGCCGGCGACGTAGGGGCAGGCGATCAGCGGGCCGGCGACGTAAGAGCTGAGCAGGTCGGTGACGTAGGAGCCGATGATCTGACGGCCGGCGGCGGGACCAGGAGAACCCACGGTGGAGCTCAGAGGCGCAGTGCAAAGACCGTTGGGATCTGCGGCGGAGCCGCCAAGACATAGCAGGTGGAGAGGGTGCGTCCTCGCACCCTTCAGGGACAGGAACAGGAAATGGAGACAGGTCCTCCACAAACTCCTCCGGAACGGGAACCAGTGATGGAGGCAGTTTGTCCTCGGAGCCCTCCAGGACAGGACCGGGAACAGGAGCAGGAAGTGGAGGCAGTCCATCCACGAGCCCCTCACGGACAGAAACAGAGTGTGAGGGCGGCTCGGCTTGGGACCCCTCCGGAACAGAACTAGGGACAGGATCGAGGTGTGGAGGCGGTTCTTCCATAAACCCCTCCGGAACTGCACCAGGAACAGGATTAGGAGGGAAGCAGCGGTGATGGCTGATCAGGAGCTAAACCATGAGCCGGAAAACCGTGTCGAGCTTCGGTGGAGAGGCGGGTGGAGGAGGGAGCAGGAGATCTCATAGAAGCGGCAATTTCTCCCAGGGCCCTTTGTTGCTCGGCCTTGATGGTGTGGTGAACCCGAGGATCAGGGAACAAAATCCCTCCTCGCCTCGAGCCAGTCTTGGAGGCTGCCAGCTATTTCCAGCCTTCTCCATGGTGAGCTGGGAGACGCCACCAGGTGAAAAAAGAATTTGGCCAGAACCTCACCCCTCTTGAATTCCCTCACCATTCCTCCTGCTTGGCCTCGTTGGCTGGTTCCTTCTGTCATAAAGTGGGTTTTTGATGGACCAATATGTGGCGAAGAACTCCTGAAGCTCGAAGTTTGCAGGTAAGACGACACTTTATTGCTCATAGTTGGACACGGACAGGGTACCAGGCGTGCACACAAACAACATATAAGGAACCAGCAAGGAACAAAGGAAAATAACGGCCTTAAATACAAAACTGGATAGCAAGGGGAACCAATGACACACATGACCAGACAATCAGGGGAAAACACAGAACAGGTGTGGGCTTGGGGTGCAGGGAGACAGAAAACAAAGGACTAGATCAGGTAAAATAACAAAACACAAACTCAAGATTTCAAAACACAAGCAGGTATGACAATTTCTTCAAAATAAGCTTTTTGTTTTTCTTTGCTCATGATCTAACCCACGCCCAGTCACATTGTTCTTGCAGAGGCATACAGTCATAGTGGTCACAAAAATCTAGGCTGCCTGAGGATGTCAACAGAGAGTCCTAATGGACCCTAATGTATGGATACCAGGTATACAGGAAATTAGGTATATGCAATATGCGCAAACATATCAAAATGGCAAACATACACCCCAAATAATAGGTCTTCTGTTCAGGCACTGTAAAATAAATTACTAAAATTTATTATTTCCAACTTTATTGAAAAAGTTGCTTGTGGCTGCTATTCTGGCTTTGAAACAACTTAGTTGTAATTGTTAATGGCAACGCTACCTTACCACCTCCTTACATTCTCACCTTTTATGCTGAATTTGAGCAACGAGTGTCACTAAATATAATACAGGCACAGAGAGTCTGAATGGATGACACTTAAATAATTAGTTGAGACTTATTGCAATACTGATAAATTTGTGATATATTGTGCACACCTCGTGGGACCAGATGATGAAAATTGCATCACACAGGCTTTGTGGTCAAGCAGAAGGCAGAGGGGACTGGGAGGTAAAAAAAAAATGATACCTTGGAAAACATAAAAACATAAATGCCTGGCTATCCAAATAAAAAGGTCAGTGCTGATAAACGAAGTTTCCAATAAGCTCCTTGAAATCCTTCACCCAGGAGACCTCGTGCACTGCAGCGGAACACCTCATGCTTTTATTTGACTAAAAAGGGAATGTGTGAATTTAACTGTAAATGCTAAGTGTGCAGCGAATGGCTGTAGCATTAGACAGAGAATGAGAGAAGAACAACATTCTTCACACAAAATTAACACCCATGCTTGGGTTTATATGGAGAAGCTGCAGACCAGCTTCTAAATTCTCCAGTTGTTCTTACTTCTCCAGCTCCAGCATCTTAACATTTTGGCAAGAACATGCAACATTATCCTTTAAACATAAAATTTAAAGAGGAGAGAATGTACCCCTGCTGATTCTGCTGACAGGGTTAAATGATACGAGGTATTTACAGAACAAACAGCAGTAAGGAATCTCTGTGGGTGATGAAACCTGGGAAGTATAATTAGTAGAAAACTAGTTTCCCTCTTCGTTAGCATTCACACCAGCAACCAGGGTGATGTAACCAAAGGTTACTGAACAACGTGTGCCTGTAGAACATGTGCCTGTAATGGCCCAAAAGAACAACCAGCAGGCTCAAGCAGCTTCAACAGAGGCTGAGCAAAGAGTGCATCATACCAGAAAACCTGATCACACTTTGAAAAACCTCTATCACCTAATGAGATAAAACTGATGAGGTACAATGTTTAAATGCTGATGTATAATAATGTCACGGGGTTGTAATAATGACTACAGTCACATTCGCCTTTCACCTGCAAAGTATTTAGCATAAGCTAGTTCAACATTCACACTTTGATCAAAGATTGGTCACAAATATTTTTCACAGTGTCATACACCGAATAATAAATTTTATTGTCAACATTCAGTTCGTCAGTTTCATCAGGGTTTATGAGCTTGTTGTATTTTTTATCATTTTTAATACATAAAGTAAAAAATTAATTGGAAGTAAAATATTACTTGGCCTATTCTTTTCAACTCCCTCCTTGGTCGCCTTAACATTAGATGTAAGTAACTTTCACTCTATTAGGTTTAAAATCAAACCCTGAATGCACAACTCATAACCCAACCCAGCGGTGTTAAATCAAGCCACACCTTAATCACTTCATATTTGACCCAGGATTGGGTGTTTGTAACCCAGCTGTTTTAAAGTGTAACATATTTTTTATTATTGCTTCAGCAATATACGATGAGTACGTATGAAATCCTTAAAATGTGTATTTCTGCACTTGGTCCCACCCAGATAGGAGTTCGTAATGATCAACTCATGCAACATTTCTAAATTTCCAAAGAAACATTCAGTTTCTCAGCAGCCAATTCAGGCCTTCTATGAAAAAAAATCTCCTGTATTATCATCTGTTTGTGCCTCTAGAAAAACACTTTTTGCAATACACAAACAGAATGGAAGCTATTAATGGTAATGGTATACAGAAAACACACACTTTTAATTTTAAGGCTTTACAGATTTTAGGGTTTTTGAGGTGTGGCTGTTTTTTAAGCAAACATTTCCTCTTTGACTTCATCTTTGTTTATTAGATAACAGAATGCTGGAATGTGTTGTGTGGATTTCTACCCTCTTTTTAGAATTAAATGCATTTGGAATTTTTATTTTTATTTTAATTAACCAGGGAAGATCCATTAAATCGTACAACGGGGCCCTGGTAAAGACGTGACATTTGAATACCCAGACCCTGACAGAGGGTGTCTATTCTTTTCACCATGACTGTACTTACCTATGATAGGTTAATGAACCAAATAAGTTCTTATCAGCTCTATTTGTGCCTCTAATGATCAGATCATGGTCTCATGCTTGTTGCTCTTTGCTTTCCTCCTGTAAAACCCGTCCAAGCTCACACACAAGCTTAGTATTTCTCACTCAGTCAGGATATCTCTTTAAACTAGCGAAGTATTTATAGAGCCTGCACAATACATACCTTGTACTTCAGTAAAAGTAAACCTTTTTTAAATGTTGCAGTAATTATGATTTTTCTCTTACACCAGAGATGAGGGCATGGGGGTATCTGAGACTAAATAAAATAAAATCTGAATTAAATCATAGAAAAAACTGAAAAGAGCTAGGTAACTAAGTACATTATCAAAGTCATGCTGGACTTTGCCAATGAACAAGGAGGACAATGATAAAATCTTCTTATTCCTCGCTATGGTTGCAAAAAAAGGAAAAGAAAAAAGGAATAGGGCTAAAAATGGTTTTAATTTGCTATATATACCATTTCTGTCACCAATAACCCAATCTGGGATGGCAGATTAAAAAGTGAACTTCTTACAGAAGATAATTGCTTGACACATATTTTAGAAAGTCTGGTAATGACAGTCATTTTTGATTTTGTTCCAATTCCATATCAACACATATACCTTGCAGTGGTGGACTTACACTTCTTGTTTTAATGTGTGGTCTATAAAACATTCAAGCTGGTAGAAATTGTTTAAAAACGTTTTTTCTTTTCAAGTAACTTTTAGACAAACCCTGCCTTGCTTGCTGTACACAGCCTTAGAACATTCAAAGTAACAAGGGTGCATTTATGTTCTTGGTTATTTCAATCCAAATTCAAAGATACTTTATTGATCCCCGAGGGGAAATTAGAATTCCAGTACAACCATATGCATATGCTTATCTTGAGCATGTGTGTGTGTGCAAGTAAGTGTGTGGAAATAAGTAAATGAAGCACTGTCACAAAGGGCATTGTCCTTGATATGTTGGAATGTTCATCAACCGGCCATTCTGAGCAGGTCCACAGATGTCCTCAGGGAAGGGAGGGTGCAGAGGGAGCAGAGCGTCATGTTTACATAACTTCCAGGAGAAGTGGAAGATAATCAGCCATCAAGGCCATGCAGGGGAGCCAAATTCAGAAAAACAACAATTATTTGGATTTTCCGTCAGCCTTGAGAGTATCGCTGTTGCTTCTCAATGGCGAATCCAAACAGCCAAATTCCTGGTCTTTCGCCAGATCCGAGCAAACAACTTTCTCTAAGATTTATCCCATTTCACCCCTGAGTCAAGGAACCGCAACCTGCCTGCGATCCTAAGGATCGCATCCAGTCTGCGATTCAGTTCACGTAACATCTCAGTCTGAGTGCTGATCGCTCTGTAGATCCCATCACATATGCCAGGCAGCCTCACAATTGCCAGAACAGCTGCTGACATTCTCCGAATTTCTCGATATGCCAGGTAACCGCTGACTCCAAAAGGCAGAAATCCTGATATCAAACATCCAATTATATACACATCTTCGACATCCTCAACTGACATTGTCGACAAACACACAATCCTCCACTTCTGCCAGGAGTCCATCGTGTATCCACAGAAAAACATCCCGTCCGGACAAGAGGGTTCTCCTCCACCCTGTCTTCTCGTCAAGAAAATTTTATCAATTGCCTTGAGAGACCAGCTGACCAAATCCATAACTCAGAATTTGGAAGATATGCAAAAAGAGGCTCCAAAAAGAAGACAAGACACAGAGCTGAAGCAGGGCAGATATGTTAGAGGTGCGGGAAACAGAGAAAAAGCGTCCTCCTCCACCGAGAGCAGAAAGAAAACTAAGTAAAAATGTTGGTATGAGACATTTGTTTCTTTTGGCAGTTGTACTAAACCTAAAACACACACACACACCTATGTCTTTCTATCTTTACAAGGACTTTGCATTGACTTACATTCATTTTCTATTCATTTCTATGGCCTAACCCTGGCCCAAACCATTACTAGTAACCCTAACCCTAGTAACCTAAACTCAATTAGGCTTAAACCTAACCTCTAACCCTGAAAACAGCATGAAAAACATAAGGACCAGTCCTCACTTTTCAAAAATCACCTCTATATGTTGTTTAAAAACTTCTGACAGTCCTTTTTCGGCAGCATATACAAGAATACAATCAGACACACCCACAGTTTTTCACTCAACCACAAAACAGACTTTTGTTCATGACTTGGATCCTATCTATGGAAGTGCAAAGCTACAGATCAGATGTAGTCAATGCATGAGATGAGATTTTCTTGATACTGCCTGGCATCAGCATGTTATGACATGTTGTCACACCATTGATGGCACAATTGTAAGGCACTAGTGGAAGACATATCTGAAATCTGTCAGTGATATAAAAAAAGCTTCAAACTAAATAATAAAACAAAAAATAACTGATAGCAGGCAAGATATTGATTCAAAAAAGCTGACGCCATTAACAAAGCCAAAGGAGCAGTCATAATTCACTGACTGCACAAGGACGCACCAATATTCAAAGACAGTGAAAAGTGGGAGATATAGGTGTGCAATCTAGAAACAGAAAACGGAAAAGTCAAGAGAGCAGAACCCACAGCAGGGCCCAGCTCAGTCCCCGCAGTCCACAGCTGGCTCAGAACATCCCAGTGAACCATTGCAAGCCACTCAGGAACTCACGCTGCAACACTGACCCTCACAATGGTTCTGCCCACCAGAGGCCCCAAAGACGTCCCCGCACCAACAGTCCCCAGAGACTCTCCTGCCACTGCAGCTGTCAAGGCATGGAGAAAACAAAGGCCAGGGCGCCAAAACTCCCCCTCTTATCTTTAGTAATGAATGCAGGAAAGTAAAAGACAGAAACTGCCAAGTTTTGTTGAATAGGCAGCTTTTCCTTGGCCTCTTAAGGATGTTTTTCCATGAGCTTTTCCAATCTGTGCAAGATAGAAATCATGCTACCAGTATTGGCAAGTGAGCAAAGGGCCTCTGCTGTTAAAGTGATCAGGATTCATGTCAGACGACTGTCCCTTCCATTAGATCTACAACAGCCAGTCCCCTCACACAAGCTGATTCACAAAACCTTTAGTAAGCCATCGCCAACAGAGTAAAAAGCTTCTCTTGTATTACAGTTCATATGTAAGCACCACAGCCAGTTATTCTCCTCAGAGCAACTGTCCAATAAAGGACAGGATGAACAACTGGGTGTGAGTCAGCTTGACAAAGTGACACATCCAGAACTGTTTTGCCTCTTCATATGTCTTCCATATGTGGTCCAGTAAAGATTGGCAATGAGAGCTAAAAAAAGATGGAAGATGGGAAAACATTGCAACTGATCTGTTGCCATGCATGTGTGCAGCACAGACAACAATGGCTCTACACAGCAGAACTAGATATGTCCTTTGTCCATTTCTACTACTAATCCACCATGAATTTATAAAGTCAGATGTCATTCAGCACAACCGAAAATTTAAGCAGAGACTGATAATCACACATTCATCATTAGGCTGGTAAGACACAGCTAAAACAGCACAATTACAGACAATTACATGAGCTCCCCAACATGGAGGTGACACAAACTACAACATTTAGATTGCTCTATACTGATCTGAAGTAAAATAGCTGTAATTGTGTTTATTGAAATAAATCTGAACTGGATTGTATAGAAACAAATTGGTTTTGTATGAACTGCCTGTAACTGGATTTAAGTCCGATTTCTTTTTTTTTTTAGGTGCTCTAAGATGACTTTTACTGTGAATAAGTCCTACCATAAAGAAACTTCACTGTACTAGCTGTAGTGAAGAACACACATATTTGAAACAGCTTTGATCTGAAGGCCTTATTCATTACCAGTGAGGTTAACCAGCTTATCTGGACTTCTGCAGACCAATTCTGCGCTCCATTTGCCTGGGCAGTCAGAACCCAGATCTAAGACTGATATCACACCCAAGTAAACCATGTTTTAGTTGCACGTTGGAAAACCAGTAAGATTTGTTATATATTGTACTCAATGACCAGGCTAACCACTGCGAGCTATGCAGGAAAATAACCCTGTATTTCTCTGCATTAAAGTATTTGAACAATGTAGTTAACACTTGACCATTTTCCCAGCTGTGTGTGTGTTCCTGTCTTGGCATCACAGTGAGAACCATTTTCCCAATTTCAAAATCAAATTGAGGACCGTTTGTACCAAAGTGAGGACATTTTTTGGACCTATTTTGCTAACGGTTAGGTTTAGGACTAAGGTGTGAATTGACTTTAGGTTAAGGTTAGGGTTAGGCATGCACTGGTAATGGTTAAGTTTAGGGTTATTGTCAGGGTTAGGGCATAGAAAGGGTTGAAAATGACTGAAAATCAATGGGAGTCAACGCGTGGTCCTCACTACATATAGCAAAACAAGAGTGTGTGTGTGTTTGTCCACATTCTATGTACATATGTGCATATGGAAATTTAAAATTAAGGATGGGTCTGTTACCTAAATGGTCATGGCACACAATTTAGACAATATACAGTCCCACTTTAGAGAGCTTCACTTTAAAATTCCTTACAGTCTTGTAGGAAATAGAGATGGGCAATTACCATACTGTTTGACGTCATCGGGAATTTTTTTTATTATCATAAGAATTTTGACGGTACACGATGTTTGCAAATCCCAAAACTAGAAGTAATGCGGAAAGTGTTACTTTTAGTATTTTAACACTGCTGGTCCAACAAGAATAGCAATGAGTATCAGTTTCTTTAAAAATCTCATTAATGCACATAATGTGAGCTTTTTAGTGTTACAGTCACACTACTTAATGTAACAAGTGTCCTGAAGTGGCTCATTCAATAATTGGTCAGTTGTTTTTTGATTTTTTGATTTTAATTGGGAGTTTGGGAGCCATATAAACAGGGTTATGACCACTTTCATGATTATTGCAGTAATAACCACAAAATATGGCAATACACTTTTAGGTCCATATGACCATTCCTGAATTCCTGAATTCATGATTTTATGACAGAGAACATGGGATTCTTTTCTCCAGGAAATGTAAACAATGTCCTCCGCAGTGACAGATGACTGTGTTTATGACAGCATCTTGGAACCTTTGCTTCCTCTGACTCGTAGAACAATATGAACAGTTCAAACACAGCCTGGAAATATGTGGCACCTACAACAACCTCCGCATGTTCCTAATGTGTGTGTGTGTGTGTGTGTCCTGTATCAGAGAGGGTTAGTCACCTGCTTAACACAAGTCTTCAGTAAATGTAACTCCAGCACTTCAGCACAACAAGGTGAAGCAGCAACAGGGAAAATAACTAACTAATCACGTTTCAGCAGGATTCCGAGGTTTTCTTATGCTGCTGACTGTTTTAGGCTTTTAGTCAGTGGCATGCATAGAGGATTTTGCTGGAATGCTTTTAATCCTGAGAGGATTTTATTCCATGAACTACTGAGAAAACATGTTGCCACTGATAAAAGAGACTTCGTGCTGGGAATAACTGCACAGTATGTGACATTCACAGGAAGCAAAAGAAAGGCTCCACATTTTCCACAACTTCTCCCATGTTAAGCCTGGGTGTGCCAATTCTCTAAAACCACATGAAACATTACTGTTTAGTGAGAATGTAAATGAACAGGTAGGGCTGCAATTTTCTTTTTTACCGTTAAAATGTAAACGTAACAGTGAAAGGAAGGGATGACAATAATGATGCAGTTGTTCACAAACAGACACGTAGCATTTCTGAACTGTTTTATTCAACTTCAGACAAATTATCAATCTTCAGTGCGTTTCCACACAGAGTGATATACTCATTTACTAAGGAAACCGTTAAACTCCCAAACAACTGAGTGTTTAATTGTGAAATGGATAATAGAGATGATACTACAGGCACAATGCTGCTCCTCTGTCAGCAGGGTGGGTCACCCCTCAGGCCTGGATACAAGCAATGTTTGGCTGCAGAACTGAGTCATGGCATTGTATTCTTCCCTGTAGCAAGACAATCAACAGCTGTTGTAACAAGGCCCTAAGATCTGATAGATTAGCACTGAGTCAGAGCTGATGTTGAAGCTAAATCCCACACCTCTAGTTGGACAAACATCTGGGAACTAGATTGGGCATGGGAGCACCTTTAAACTTTTAGCATATCCACACAATGCTGTATGTGGATGTGAATCATCTTGATAGACTGGGTCTGTCCCAGAAAGGGTGAGACATGCAGATGCAAGATGTCACTGATGTAGCACCGTGTTGTCAGAGCCCTACGATTCACTTTGACAGGTGACCAGGAGTCATACCCTGTGGCTCCCCACCTCATGATGCCAGGAACATGCTGATATGTCTATGCTTTGTGTGACAAAAAAACATCAATGCACATCACTCTGAACACACCATCCCCACAGTGAAATATGGTGGTGGCTGCATGATGCTGTGGGGAAACCTAGTTCATCCAACCTGGATGACCTTGAGCTATTTTGCAAAGAATGGGCAGAAATGTTCAATCTGTAAAAGGTTAAATGCTGAATGAGACATACAACAAATGACCTGCAGCTGGAACTGCAGGCAAAGGTGGTTCTACAAAAAATTACAAAGGATTGATTCAGAGGAGCTGAATGCAAATAAAAACCACATCGTTCAGATTTTTTTATTTGTAAAAATGATAAGCTTTGTAGGTGTAATGTGACTAAACATGAAAAACTTCAAGGCTTTGAACACTTTTGCAAGGTGGTGTTCTAGGCAATTTCTGTGTATCTGGTGACCAACTGCCTGTAAATCAATTACTTTCCCTAAGATGCCACCACCTACTCTAAATCTGACAGCTCTTAGCTGTTTGGGGTTAGTTTAACACTGCTGGTTGCCATTCCTCGCTGTAATTTCATAATTCAGAGGAAGCTGGCTGTCCATTTGGTTCACAGAAACACATGGATCAGGTATCAAGAAGCCACCACCAGTACCTCTGAAGAGAGCCGGTCCAAGGCTATTTGAGGTCCTAAACAGAATTTGATTTGTGGTCCTTCCAACTACAATAAAAACCACCACAGCTCACCAAATACCCTTCTTAATATCATCCATGCTCATGCGACCATAACCATAATATTTTGTCCTTCTGTGATGTAGGATTATGCAGAAAGGTGAGCACTGTAAAAACAGTCAGGCGACTTCTAAAACATTAACCTATTACACAATAAAATGTTTCATTCAGAAAGAAGTCTTCCCCTATTGAATACTTTGATTTTTACATAATACTTTAAATATCAACACAGTGAACAACAGAACTGCAATCAATGTTGAAGCTGGAGGTTGATCTTAATTAGGCACGAGCCAGATTTAGATGTAGCTATGAGTTACATTTACACCACGTCTAGGCTGAGCACGCTTTCCCTTAGGAGTTTCCTTAAATAGCTCAAACAATAATTAAAAAATTCATAACCAACACAAACAATATCTGTAAATCAAACAAACATTCTAGAAAAGGGGCGCGGCTGTGGCGCAGGGGTAAACGTGAAACCCATGTTCAGGGGCTTTAGTCCTTGACGCAGCCATTAAGGGTTTGATTACCGGCCCAGGTGACCTTTGTTGCATGTCTTCCCCCTCTCTTCATTCCTTTCCTGTCTGCCTACTGTCATAAAAAACAAGAAAAATAACTACTGCCACAAAAAATATTAAA
The DNA here is from genome assembly GCF_021462225.1 of Girardinichthys multiradiatus. Lineage (NCBI taxonomy): Eukaryota > Metazoa > Chordata > Actinopteri > Cyprinodontiformes > Goodeidae > Girardinichthys > Girardinichthys multiradiatus. The sequence continues at coordinate 7,009,957 of NC_061814.1, forward strand.
GAAAAGAAATTTTAGAAATTGCACCCAAAACTGACCTCATTATGCTGTGATAATAATGTTGAATAATAAAAATGTATAGAAAAAGTATCTGTATTGCCAATTTTTCACTGGCTCTATTTGGCTCCTCTCACTTTGCGAGCATTTCCACTACAGTTTTTTCCTTACTGGTATCTTCTTTTTTGGTCCCTGCTCCTGAGCAGGTCCAGCAGGGGATGAGTAGGGACTGCATGTGACGTGAACAGACTGCGGTTCACTGGTTGGCCATGGGACCAGGAGAAATCAGAAGGTTATCCAAGAAGTAGTGCAGGGAAAAATAATAAAACTCAAGAGCAACTACAATAATATTAAGGACCACATTGACCAGAGCGGGTGAAATAGAAACATATTTTTACTATTTACAAATCATAAACCATGCCTGAAGGCTGACAGAAAAGAAAAAGAACACAATGTCAGCTTTCTGAATTACATGCAGGCAGAGCGCTGTATTTAATAAATCAGCTGATCACACATAAAATGAGCTGTTTAGACACACAAACATTTCCCCCAAAACACACAAAACAATGCCACCATGAAACAACATGTTTGGTTGGGAATTTATTGACAATCCTTAAGCGAACCACCGTCTACAGGAGGAGGGAGCACGCAGAGAGCAGCTGCCTATAATTAGACTGCCTGCATTGGATCAAATGGGAGGAAGATCCCCCTGAATCCATGGAGCACGAATATCCAACATAAAACTAACTTCAAAAGTCTGCAGTTAACGCTTTAAAGTTATTTCCCTCGTTATTGCCATGGCTGAGAAAAGAACCTACTCATAAATTATACTTTCTTCAGGCAAACTTTGTAGCTTCACCACCAGACAGCAGCGTCTCTCCACTCTGCTTCTCCTGCCACACCCCCCTCACATCAGAACCCCTGAGCCTTATTTTACAAGTTCTAGCTGGACTGTGCCCAGATAATTATCCCAGTGGATCATTTTATTCATGAAAAATATATGACATCCGTGCATATACAATAGTACAAATATTATTAGTGTGAATGCTGTAGGCATTCACACTCATAGTGTTCCTGTTTCTCTTTATTCTTTATTATTATTATTATTATTATTCTAGTAGGATGCTCTTTCGCGATTCAGAAAATGTCACCCTCATTGACGTGGTACTAACAGTTTTCCAGCAACAAGCCCCAAAGCAACGCAAAGTCAACACACCCTACAGGTCCTTCTCAAAATATTAGCATATTGTGATAAAGTTCATTATTTTCCATAATGTCATAATGCCTTTAAAACTCCCAGCCTGGTTCATCACTCAAAACCCCAATCATGGGTAAGACTGCCGACCTGACTGCTGTCCAGAAGGCCACTATTGACACCCTCAAGCAAGAGGGTAAGACACAGAAAGAAATAGGCTGTTCCCAGAGTGCTGTATCAAGGCACCTCAGTGGGAAGTCTGTGGGAAGGAAAAAGTGTGGCAGAAAACGCTGCACAACGAGAAGAGGTGACCGGACCCTGAGGAAGATTGTGGAGAAGGGCCGATTCCAGACCTTGGGGGACCTGCGGAAGCAGTGGACTGAGTCTGGAGTAGAAACATCCAGAGCCACCATGCACAGGCGTGTGCAGGAAATGGGCTACAGGTGCCGCATTCCCCAGGTCAAGCCACTTTTGAACCAGAAACAGCGGCAGAAGCGCCTGACCTGGGCTACAGAGAAGCAGCACTGGACTGTTGCTCAGTGGTCCAAAGTACTTTTTTCGGATGAAAGCAAATTCTGCATGTCATTCGGAAATCAAGGTGCCAGAGTCTGGAGGAAGACTGGGGAGAAGGAAATGCCAAAATGCCTGAAGTCCAGTGTCAAGTACCCACAGTCAGTGATGGTCTGGGGTGCCGTGTCAGCTGCTGGTGTTGGTCCACTGTGTTTTATCAAGGGCAGGGTCAATGCAGCTAGCTATCAGGAGATTTTGGAGCACTTCATGCTTCCATCTGCTGAAAAGCTTTATGGAGATGAAGATTTCATTTTTCAGCACGACCTGGCACCTGCTCACAGTGCCAAAACCACTGGTAAATGGTTTACTGACCATGGTATCACTGTGCTCAATTGGCCTGCCAACTCTCCTGACCTGAACCCCATAGAGAATCTGTGGGATATTGTGAAGAGAACGTTGAGACACTCAAGACCCAACACTCTGGATGAGCTAAAGGCCGCTATCGAAGCATCCTGGGCCTCCATAAGACCTCAGCAGTGCCACAGGCTGATTGCCTCCATGCCACGCCGTATTGAAGCAGTCATTTCTGCAAAAGGATTCCCGACCACGTATTGAGTGCATAACTGTACATGATTATTTGAAGGTTGACGTTTTTTGTATTAAAAACACTTTTCTTTTATTGGTCGGATGAAATATGCTAATTTTGTGAGATAGGAATTTTGGGTTTTCATGAGCTGTATGCCAAAATCATCCGTATTAAGACAATAAAAGACCTGAAATATTTCAGTTAGTGTGCAATGAATCTAAAATATATGAATGTTAAATTTTCATCATGACATTATGGAAAATAATGAACTTTATCACAATATGCTAATATTTTGAGAAGGACCTGTAGTTTTGAGGTAACTTTTTAAGCTGTTTTATAGCCAATAGTCTTCCTGCTTAAACAGATCAGATGACAGTTTTTCTTTGCCGTTTCTGCTATTTCTACTAATTTATCAAATTTCAGCTGACATTCTGCTTTCAGCCTTAGCCACTTTTTGCCAGCTTTCAACATGAGTTTAGCATTTCTGTTTTCTTCTAATTCATTAAATTTCAGCATATTATCTTTAGCCAATTTCAGCTCGTTTCTGCCAGCTTTCAGCTAAAAAAATTCAGCTTTCAGCATTCACACTGCATTTTCGCAGGAAATGCTATTTTTTCTAGTTATTATTCTTCTAGTTGCTTTTTTGATTGCTAATTACTTCTGCATACTTTTTGCTTTTTTTACCATTCAAGTTTTAAAATATTCTGCTCATTAAGGACATTCCGGCTATATATCTCTTGGTATTTATACCTTTTATACTTTTTAAAATATTACGCTTTTTCTGCCAATTTTGGCCCCATTGAAATGAATGGAAAACTACAAAAATTCCGCTAAAATTCTGCTAAAACTTCACTGTTTGTGCCATTTAACTACTTCTGCATACTTTCAGCTAGAAACACCATTCAACTTTTAAAATGCTTTCACTGTTTAATTCAACTTTTTGATATCTTTTACAGTTTTTCTACAATTTTGATTCAAACTTTATTACAATTTTTTCAGATTTTCAGTTTTATAATGTAATCCAATGGTGGAATTCGTCAGTCGCTAGAGTGTGCACTCAAGGTTTTTGAACAACCTGAGAAAGAACAAACAAACTCTCCTCACTTGCTCAATTTTCACTCTACTTATACAAATTATACATCAAAACGTAGGATACTCTTTTGCGATTCAGAAAATGTCACCCTCATTGACGTGGTACTAACAGTTTTCCAGCAACAAGCCCCAAAGCAACGCAAAGTCAACACACCCTGCATAGGAAATCTATAGGAATTTCAGAAACAATCTGAGCAAAAAAGGATTAAACTCACACGTTTTCGAATCGCTGCCTCTCGTAAACCTTTCGAGGTAGAGACATGAGCCTTGTGCAGATTGATCTTCAGACCTTGCTGGCGCTCACAGTGAAAGATGTTTTTTGATACCTTTTATCGTTTTGTCATAAAAAAGGTTTGTTTAGGTGTACTAAATCTGTCCTTCCCAAAATCGCTAAAAATTGAAATATTTCTAAATTATCCACTTTTCTACACTGTCATATCTCCTACATGGATTTATGTAGACACACCAAAATCTCCAGGATTATTCACCAATCCCTGCTGATACCCAAAAAATTTTTGGATACCTTTTATCGTTTCCTCGTGGCATAGGTTTGTTTGAGAGTGAAAAATTCACCTTCACTAAGGTTAAAATTGGTCAAAATGATCCACTGTTTCACAGGGTCACATCTCCCAGACAGATTTTTGTAGAAACTTGAGAAGCTCCACAATTGTTTAGCAAGGCCTGCTAATTCATACGTTGCATGAATCAAATCGATAGCCCTTATAGTTTCCAAGTTATTAGAAGTTGTTCGAGAGCATGTTCAGGCATTTTTATGTTTTTCTCAATTTTTCCCTTTTCTTTCACCTAGTGTTGTGCCTTTAATATTATATTTTCAAGAAAAAGGTGTTATTATTCTCGTCGCCCTGTTCGTTCTGAAAAGGACGGTCCAAGAATGACGTTGATAGCCCTTACGGTTTCCGAGTTATGGGCAGTAGTTCGGGAGCATGTGCCACCATGTTATAAAGCCAGGCCATGATGAGACACAAAGTGTGGTGCTGCGTGAGTGACAAACAGCAGGTGTTTGGCGCTCATTAGTTACCATAGCAACAGCTGCCAGTGAACTTAAGTAACCACTGACAGAGAGTGGCTCTGAGGCTGAGCTCAGACCAGAAGCTTCCATGAGTGATCACAATAAGTCAGTCACAGCTGACAACCACAACAGATTTTCAAAATAAGACCTACACATACGCTATAAAATAAAAGCCTTTTTTTCACACTGAACATCAACCTTGCACATTTACAAAAGATTTTTTTAAAGCTAATAGCATAAACAATTATTTCAGCCGAGCAAGCAGGTTCTATATGACCAATGGAAATAACCCAGACTTGAAAGGACAACCCTGCTAGATTTTCAAAATAAGACAAAACATGCTCTACAAAATAAAAGCCTTAACATTTTAAACTATAGAAAATTGCAGCACTGGGCTTCACAATAATGTTGGAACTCATCCAGTGTAGGAAATAGGACCAGGTCAGCCCTTTAAAATAAGGCTTACTGAAATTTTCAAAATAATTTCCATAGTTACTAATGATTTTTTAAGCTGATAATAGCATAGACAACAATTTTAGAACAACTAATTGAACTAACCCAGACCTGAAAGGACAACCTTGCTGGACTTTCAAAATAAGACAAAACATGCTCTACAGAACAAAGGTCTTTACATTTTAAACTATATATCAATGCAGGACTGGGCATTACATTACTGTTGGATTTCACCCAGTGTTGTAAATGGGACTATGCTGGTCCTTTGAAATAAGGCTTACTGAAACTTACAAAATAAAAGCCTCAGTGTTCCATAGTTTGTATTGATTTTTTAAGCTGATAATAGCATACACAATGATTTTAGAATAGCCAGCAGGTTCTTTATATCTAGTGGAAGTACACCAGACCTAAAAGGACAACTATACTGGACTTTCAAAACAACACCTAGACATACCCTACAAAATAAATGTCTTCATATTTCACACAGCGATAATTGCAGCATTGGTCTTAACACTATTGTTGGGAGTCTGTGATGGAAATGGATCAACTTTATCCTTTCAAAATAAACTCACTGATATTTACAAAATAAAAGTCTCAACATTCCTTAGTTGGGGCCTGCCATAGCAATGAACGGAGAACAGTGAGTGGCCTGACTCCCATGCCATTGCCTTGTGGTACCATTACTACACATCTCTAAACTGGACTCTTTATTTATTGGTGACTGCCAAAGCAATGCAAGGATGCATGATTACTGGTGAAACAAGAACAGGTCTAGATAGACATCTTAACCTTCGACCCTCAATCATGATGCACACCGTTCTGTTGCTTTGGTTCCGTACCTCAGCCCCCAACTGTTGGCTCTGGTCCGAGAAGCATGAGGCAGGCCCCGTCAAAATTTCTTCCAAAATGTTCTAGTTTATTATTATTATTATTGTGTGAATGCTGAAGAGTGAATAATTTTAAAAGGCAATTTCATAGACTTTTTAATATACGCTGTAGTAAGCATTAGCATTTAGCTAATTTTAGCTTATACATTGCTTTTTGCATGGTAGATGGGTTAAATTAATATCAGCCTTCATGCTAGTGATAGCCAATATGCTAATGTTAGCATTGTAGCTTCTCTTTCTCCTCTCTTCTCCCTTAGCTACAACTGGCCTGGCTTTGTGTCTACCTGTGACACCTTTCTGGAGAGGGGCATCATCCAAGCTTCTGCTGGCAACAACTTAATGCTCACCCTCTATCGATGATCCACATAGCCCTGTCTTTTAGTGTTTAGCCCTTTCTCTCTCCTAGACATGGCGATTGACTTAGCTTAACTGTAACTAATTAAACTGGCTCAGAGTTTCTGTTCTTTCTTTCTATGTGAAACGACTAAAGGAGCTACATCCATTAACATTTACTTTTCCTTCCCATAGAAAGTACTCCTGGATCAGTGCTTCTTTGTTCTCTTTGTGTCTCTGCTCTGTTCTCTCAAACCCCCAGTCGGTCGTGGCAGATGGCTGCTCACACTGAGCCTGGTTCTGCTGGAGGTTTCTTCCTGTTAAAAGGGAGTTTTTCCTCTCCACTGTTGCTACATGCATGCTCAGTATGAGGGATTGCTGCAAAGTCAACGCCAGTGACTGTCCACTGTCTACATGCTCATCTAGGAGAAGGAAATGCTGCAAGTCACTGACTGGATGCAATCTGCTGGGTTTCCTTAGATAGAAAAACTTTTTATCCGATTTGAATAAATAACTGAATCTGAATGCACTGTTCAATGATTACGATTAATTGGAATGTATGTACCTGACTGTTGTGAAGTGCCTTGAGACAACATGTGTTGTGAATTGGCGCTATATAAATAAATCTGAATTGAATTGAATTAGCTGAAGAACACTTTTGCGTTCCTTCCTTGGGAGGTGTTCCAGGCACGTCCCACCGGAAGGAGGCCCAGGGGACGGCCCAGGACACGCTGGAGGGACTATGTCTCTCGGCTGGCTTGGAAACGCCTTGGGCTCCCCCTGGAGAAGCTGGAGAGGGACCTCTGGGCGCCTCTGCTGAGTCTGCTGCCCCCGTGACCCGGTCCCGGATAAAGCGGAAGACGACGAGTACGAGTACACTTTTGCGTTTTTTTGTCAATTTCTTGTTTGTTTTTGTGTTTCTGCACCGTATTTGTTGTCAGTTCATGTTTTCTGAAATTTCTGCTATTTTTTATGTATTTTAGCACTGACTTCAACTTCTTAGGCTATACTTTTGCTTCAGTCTATGCTTTTTCAGCTCATCTATGGCAGCTCTTTCCTACTTTTTTAAAGTTTTTGTCAGTTCTTGCATTTCAACAACTCTTTCAACAAGTAGTTTTGAGGTAACTTTTTAAGCTGTTTTATAGCTAATAGTCTTCCTGTTTAAACAGATCAGATGACAGTTTTTCTTTGCCGTTTCTGCTATTTCTACTAATTTATCAGATTTCAGCAGACATTCTGCTTTCAGCCTTAGCCACTTTCTGCCAGCTTTCAACATGAGTTTAGCATTTCTGATTTCTTTTAATTCATTAAATGTCAGCAGATTTTTTGCAGTCAATTTCAGCTTGTTTCTGCCAGCTTTCAGCTAAAAATTCAGCTTTCAGCATTCACACTACATTTTCGCAGGAAATGGAAATTTTTCTAATTGGTATTTAGTTTATTTACGCTTTTATATTTTATGATTTCACACAGATTACTTTAATGTAACAATGTAACACAGTAAAGTTAATGGCAGCACAGCGCTCTACACTGACGGCTGAAGGCGGGGCTTCAGCTATAGCATCAGCTGTCAGTGGGTCAGTGGAAACACAACAGGTACCATACCGAGTACAGCAAAACCAAGTGGAGCGGAGCCGTGCCACCCAAAACGAGCCAGTAGAAAAGGGGCAATAGAGACCAGGACCTCTGAACCTCTGAAGTTAAATGCTCTAAGGCAGGTAAGGAACAGAATTTAATTACTATTGGTTAGAAAAAGTTAACCAATTGGAAGAGGATTGCAGTAAATCTATATAAAGTGGGGAGAAGTATTTAATACACTATCGATTTTGCAGGCTTTCCCACTTGCAAAGCATGTAGAAGTCTTTAATTTTTATCATAGGTACTCTTCAACTGTGAGTGATGGAATCTAAAACAAAAATCCAGAAAATCACATTGTGTGTTTCTTAAGTAATTAATTAGCATTTTATGTCATCATATAAGTATCTGATACATCAGAAAAACAAAACTTAATATCTGGTACAGAATCCTTTGTTTGCAATTCCAGATTTCAGATGTTTTCTATAGTTCTTGATGAGGTTTGGACAAACTACAGCAGGGCTTTTGTACCACTCTTTTATACAGACCATCTCCAGATCCTTCAGGTTTTGGGGCTGTCGCTGGGCAATACAGAACCTTCAGCTCCCTCCAAAGATTTTCGATTGGGTTCAGGTCTAGAGACTGGCTAGGCCACTCCAGGACCTTGAGATGCTTCTTATGGACCCACTCCTTAGTTGCCCTGGCGGTGTGCTTCAAGTCGTTGTCATGGTGGAAGAACCAGCCACGACCCATCTTCAATGCCCTTACTGAGGGAAGGAGGTTGTTGGCTAAGATCTCCCGATACATGGCCCCATCCATCCTCCCCTTATTATGCAGTTGTCTTGTCCCCTTTTCAGAAAACCATCCCCTAAGAATGACTTTTCCACCTGCTTCACGGTAGGGATGGTGTTCTTGGGGTTGTTGTTATTCTTGGGATGATTTCTTCATCCAAACACGGCGAATGGAGTTTTAGACCAAAAAGCTCTATTTTTGTCTCATCAGACCCCATGACCTTCTCCCATTCCTGGACATGTGCTGGCCTGAGCTGGGGGACCTTGAGTCCGCTGCAGGACTTTAATTCATGGGGGCATAGTGTGTTACTAATGGTCTTCTTTGAGACTGTGGTCCCAGCTCTCTTCATGTCATTGACTAGGTCATGCTGTGTACTTCTGGGCTGATCCCTCACCTTCCTCATGACCAGACCCTGGGAGATTGACCGTCATCTTGAACTTCTTCCATTTCCTTATAATTATGCCAACAGTTGTTGCCTTCTCACTATTTTCCTATAGCCCATCCCAGCCTTGTGCAGGTCTACTATTTTATCCCTGATGTCCTTACACAGTTCTCTGGTCTTGGCCATTGTGGAGAGGTTGGAGTTTGGTTGATTGAGTGTGTGGACAGGTGTCTTTTATACAGATAAGTTCAAACAGGTGCAGTTAATACAGGTAATGAGTGGAGAACAGGAGAGCTTCTTAAAGAAGAATTAACAGACCTGTGACAGCTGGGATTCTTTTTTTCTTTTTTAAGATTTTTTTTTTTGCGACACTAGTGGCATTTATTTTTCCAGTATTATTTGACAGTAGATAGACAGGAAATGGGAATGAAGAGAGAGTGGAAGACATGTGGCAAATGTTGCCAGGTCCGAGACTTGAACCCGGGACAGCCCCGTTGAGGACTAAGGCCTCTGTATATGGTTAACCCCTAACGCACACTTAACCCCCTACACCACCAGTGCTGCGCCCCGAGAGCCAGGATTCTTACTGGTTGTTAGGTGATCAAATACTTATGTCATGCAATAAAATGCTAATGCTAATTACTTAAAAATCACAAAATGTGATTTTCTGGAATTTTGTTTTAGATTTTGTCACTAACAGTTGAAGAGTACCTATGATAAAAATTAAAGACTTCTACATGCTTTGCAAGTGGGAAAACCTGCAAAACCGGCAGTGTGTCAAATACTTGTTCTCCCTGCTGTAAGTGTGGAAGAAGGCTTTTAGACTCCTCCAAGTGGACCGTACCAACTCTGAACCTGCTGTTCTGTTCCAATTAAGCAAAAATTGAGCCTCCCTACTAATATGTAGTCTGAGGGTGAAAACTAACATTTCTATTTCTTAGGTTACCATTTCACTACATATTGTTACCCAACTCCTTTTAACAGATGTTATAATATTATATGATTCATAACGTCTGATTCAGTAGCTGAATAAAGGCCTGTTGCACCTAAAAAGAGTGGTAAACTCATTTAAGGACACATGTTGTTCTTAAGACAAATGGCTGATATTTAAAATCATTGGAGCATTGCTTTCTTGGTGAAGAACGGATCAGCTGTAAATGCTGTTTGGTGGTAACATCTACCTCTCTGTGATGATGATGTTGTTATGAATGTGATCCATTGTGTTGGTTTGTTCTTGTTGTAGGTTGAGGGTCATCAGAATGTGTGGTTCATGTCATATAACCTGCGGGCTGAATATGATTTACAGAAATATGTGTTGATGTCAGACATTAAGATTAAAAGACTTATGGAAGATTATAAGCAGTCTGTTTAATAAAGCCCGCTTTAACAGTGAGTCATAGTATAATTCAGAACCTGGGATGGGTCAATTGGTTAAGACAGACTTCTTGTAAACCAGAGGAGCTGAGCATGTTCCTGTGTGTTCATGCTTGTTGCATATTTACATTTAAAACGACTGCTAAATGTCTAAACACCCTTCTCTTATCTTTCATAGTTTTATCTTAGACTACTGATAACTTTTCAACCATAAAGTGCTTTGTTTGCCCATGCCTTGGGCCTCTGAAAGTTGTTTTTGTGCACTTATGATGAGCTACAAGAATGTCAGGTTACTGCTTGTTCCTACATATTTTAACAGGTTAAACTGAGTCAGGCAGTTTCAGGTTGTTGCTGGCAGTGTCTTATCTGCAGGCATAAATTCAACTCATCTATAAGGTGTTTGCATAAATGTCCAGTGCGCACCTAGGAAGCAAAACATTCACTGATCTAAGTAAAATTTCTAAGACACTTCATTGAATACATTTCTTCCCACAGGTTAGCTGTTTCCACCCTTCCCTTTAATTAACGCAGGCTCACCACAGGAGCGCAAAGCGACACAAACAGCGCTGAGCTTCTATTTTAAACAGGAGGTATGTGTGAATCTCTCAGGTTCCCTCGCACTACTGAACTGAAATCAGGAGGAGGCTATCGTTTGCCTTCATGTTGGCTGGATCTGCTGGAAAAATGATCCAGTGTGTGAAAAGTTCACTCTCCAGCTGCTGCTGCAGTTAGTTACCACCCTGTCACGAGTTTCAGCGCAACGGTTGGGAAAAGTTGCATCGCGGGTGAAACTTCCCCACAGCATTCATTACAGTTGTCCTTAAACAGCCCAGGCCGACAGAAGACGTGTGCCTACCTGTTAGGAGGACGGCTGGCAGCAGAAAGCAGTACACCAGCCAGACGATCACCTGAAGATCCATGTCTGTCTGCGCTGACCGAGACAATCAGCGATCAGAGTTGGACAAAAACCGTCTAATTGGCTCCATTTAGACTGACTGATTAAACGGGACAGCTCGTCAGTCACGATCCAAACATCCTGTCAAACAAGAAACGAAGAAAAACTCCAACATGTGTCCAGCTTGTTATTCAAAAGTGTGCAGTTCCTCGGCTGTATGGGTCTTTTCGGGGCGTTTTCAGCCGCAAACCATGTGCCAGCAGCGCATCCGCTCGTTTTTCTGCGGCTCTGAGGGAGGAAGAAAACTTTGAGAGCGCGGCTCCTCTAGGACAGGCCCAGGCTGAAGTAACTCTGCTCAAAGTGGAAAATGTGATTCACATAAGTGAGTCTGAGGGGCGTTCATAGAGGAGCTATTCTCCACTGAGCTGCAGCTGGTCACCTCCCTGTTTTACCAAGCGTGTGGAAGCAGCGCCCACTCAGGCACAGCCGCGGGGGCCCACGGGCTGCTGCGGTGGGTGTCACTGTGATCTGATCTGCTGCTTATTGTTTGGCGCTAAAACATCTGTCCTGATGCCACACTGTGTCTGCCACACCTGACGTTAAAAAGTCACATTATGTGTGTTTTAGCGCCCCCTATGTGCAGACGTTATGTGAGCGCATAAGTACAGTTATGGCGAGGACAGCAATATTAAAGAAAATAATATTACTATTATTAAAGATAATTATTACCGTAAAATAATAATAATACATTACAATTATTATCAAAAGCATTCATTTTATGAAAAGAGTGAATATATCCAGCATTGATCCGTTTTCATGTAACCTGTGTGGTTCTGTCTGACATGTTGGACATCAATTTGGGCCCAGTCCTGGCTGATACACACTGACCAGATTCTACCTGTTGCTCTACCTGTTGGGGAGCCTTAAGGCCTTTTGAAGTTAAGGAGGGACTTCTAAAGATCTTTTTTGACTTTGGTGACATCAGCCGTCTTCTGTGGTGTGGTCTGCTGGAGCAGATGTTTAACAGCTGAGTGGAGACGACCAGATATGCTAATCAGAAAGGCAAGCGCTATCCTGGGACACTCCATTGACCCAGTCCAGGCAGTGGGAGACAGGAGAACTGTAGCTATCAGCCCCCCTGAACATCTCTCCTACCCCATTCAGGACTCAGCACTGCAGAGCTCTTTCGGTGACCAGCTGCTGTACCCAACATACACAAAAACGCATCATACCTCCCCTACAACTGGACTGTATGACCTCTACTGATCCCAGTACACCAAAAATAAAGGATTTATGTTCATACTTGTTCTTGGCACTAATTTCAGTATTCTTACAGATCGACTATTTACACAAAATATAAACAATTTGCACAAATAAACTTTATTGCAACATGGCCATAGAATTTAAAAAATACATTTTCCAATTAATCATTACTGTATAGTTATTACACATGGTATTTTTTGTTTATTGTAGAGATTATTGAACCTATTATTATTATTATTTGTGGAATGGGATTGGGGTAATGTTTTACCAAGGGTTACACACGATGCATCGGTACCATCTGTCATGTAGTGTGTGTTTTGAGCAGATCCAAAGTTCAAATAGAACTTGGGAGCCGCATGGTAAGTAGAATAATTTTATGTAAAAATGAAACCGTAAACTTACATGTCATGGAGCCTGGGCGGAGTACCAGGCAATCTAACAAAAGAATTCAGCAGTGAGAGATGAAAACCAGAGAGCTTATTTAGAGGGGGAAATAAGGAGAAAGGCAGGGCAAGCAGGTGAGAATGAGACACAGCTGAGGAGAATTACAATAGGGAGCTGAGGACAGGAGAGTGATGAACAGGGTCTGAACCAACATAAACACATACAGTGCCTTGCGAAAGTTCTCGGCCCCCTTGAACTTTTCAACCTCTTGCCACATTTCAGGCTTCAAACATGAAGATATAAAATTCTAATTTGTTGTGAAGAATCAACAAGTGGGACACAATTGTAAAGTGGAATGAAATTTATTGGATGTGTTAAACTTTTTTAACAAATAAAAAACTGAAAAGTGGGGCGTGCAATATTATTCGGCCCATTTACTTTCAGTGCAGCAAACTCACTCCAGAAGTTCAGTGAGGATCTCTGAATGATCCAATGTTGTCCCAAATGACTGATGATGATAAATAGAATCCATCTGTGTGTAATCAAGTCTCCGTATAAATGCACCTGCTCTGTGATAGTCTCAGGGTTCTGTTCAAGGCGCAGAGAGCATCATGAAGACCAAGGAACACACCAGGCAGGTCTGAGATACTGTTGTGGAGACGTTTAAAGCCGGATTTGCATACAAAAAGATTTTCCAAGCTTTAAACATCCCAAGGAGCACTATGCAAGCAATCATATTGACATAGAAGGAGTATCAGACCACTGCAAATCTACCAAGACCCGGCCGTCCCTCTAAACTTTCATCTCGAACAAGGAGAAGACTGATCAGAGATGCAGCCAAGAGGCCCATGATTACTCTGGATGAACTGCAGAGATCTACAGCTGAGGTGGGAGAGTCTGTCCATAGGCCAACAATCAGTTGTACACTGCACAAATCTAGCCTTTATGGAAGAGTGGCAAGAAGAAAGCCATTTCTCAAAGATATGCATAAAAAGTCTCATTTAAAGTTTGCCACAAGCCAGCTGGGAGACACACGAAACATGTGGAAGAAGGTGCTCTGGTCAGATAAAACCAAAATCGAACTGTTTGGCCATAATGCAAAACGATATGTTTGGCGTAAAAGAAACACAGCTCATCACCCTGAACACACCATCCCCACTGTCAAACATGGTGGTGGCAGCATCATGGTTTGGGCCTGCTTTTCATCAGCAGGGACAGGGAAGATGGTCAAAATTGATGGGAAGATGGATGGGGCCAAATACAGGACCATTCTGGAAGACAACCTGTTGGAGTCTGTAAGAGACCTGAGACTGGGACGGAGATTTCTCTTCCAACAAGATAATGATCCAAAACATAAAACCAAATTTACAATGGAATGGTTCACAAATAAACATATCCAGGTGTTGGAATGGCCAAGTCAAAGTCCAGACCTGAATCCAATCGAGAATCTGTGGAAAGAGCTGAAGACTTCTGTTCAGGAACGCTCTCCATCCAACCTCACTGAGTTCGAGCTGTTTTGCAAAGAAGAATGGGCAAGAATTTCAGTCTCTCGATGTGCAAAACTGATAGAGACATACCCCAAGCAACTTGCAGCTGTAATTGCAGCAAAGGGTGGCGCTACAAAGTATTAACGCAAGGGGGCTGAATAATATTGCACGGCCCACTTTTCAGTTTTTTATTTGTTAAAAGAGTTTGACACATCCAATAAATTTCGTTCCACTTCAAGATTGTGTCCCACTTGTTGTTGATTCTTCACAAAAAATTTAAATTTTATATCTTTATGTTTAAAGCCTGAAATGTGGCAAGAGTTTGAAAAGTTCAAGGAGGCCGAATACTTTCGCAAGGCATTGTATAAGGAATCTAACAGAAATATCTAAATGTACAAGAACACAAGAATGAATAAGACATCTAAGAAACAGAAAAATGAACTAAAATGGCAACAACTAGAGAACATAATGAATAGGGAAATTAAATGATGAACACAAACTCAAATGAGAACCAAAATCTAACAACCAAAAGATCAGGATAGCATCAGTGTGGATTACAAATCATACCAGTCTCCATTCATCCATCTATTTTCTATACCAGTTTCTTCTGTACAGGGTCACGGGGGAGCTGGTGCTTATCTCCGGCGGTCTATAGGCGACAGGCGGGGTACACCCTAGACAGGTTGCCAGTCCATTGCAGGACAACACAGAAACACACAGGACAAACAACCATGCACACACTCATTCACACCTAAGGCCAATTGAGAGACCAATTAACCTTACAGTCATGTTTTTGGACTGTGGGAGGAAGCCGGAGTACCCTGAGACAACAAGGAGAAGAATGTGCAAACCATGCAGAAAGACCCCTGGCCAGGAGTTGAACCCAGCACTTGCTGGAAGCCAAAAGTGCTAACAAGTGCGTCGCTGTGCAGCCCCCATACCAGTCTCATTAAATTAACTATATTAACTCTGTAATATATTTTTATATATCAGTATTTGTCTGAAAAATAGTTTCTCTTCATCAGTGGGCCTAAATTTCAAACCTCATGAAAGAAATAATAAAAATCATGAAAATATAGTTATTTTCAGAATCAAAATACCAATACTTCAATTGGAAATTGAATTAATATATTGCATTTAGTCACTGAAATAATGAATCTAGAGGTACACAGTCCATTTAAAGCAGAGGTCCCAACAGAGCAAGGTCAGGGAGTCGGTTGCCAGGAAACAGCTTTCTCAGAAGACGGGAGGACCTCCTGTTGGGTCAGATGCTGTTTACCTTCTCTGAACCAGCTTAGGCCTATGCTCCAGGTTCTGGCAGCTTTCTTGTCTCTGTTTCTCGTGACCAGAAAGAGTCTTCAACCTTAGCTTATAGGGTTGCTGTCTGCCAGGTGAGGTACATGAACAAAGTTGCCACTCCACCTCAACCCACCCGCCCCACCCCTTGTGCTTTTTTTGTGCAGCAAAAATATTTGTTTGTGCTGCTTCTGTTTAAAATACATTAAAGGTTTACATAGGTGAAAGGTCAGCCAGCACCCCCGCATTATCCAAATCAAGCAAAACTGGTGTCAAATATTTGGGCTACATTTGGGCTGCTGAAAGCTCTATTTGTGCTGTTTAAGGTTTCTATTTTATACATTTCAGGATCCGCATGTGTTAAGTGTTTTGAGTTTTAGTTTTTTATTATCTCTGTTTCTTCTCTTTTAGTTTTAGTTCTTTCATTGTGGATTAGGTTCTTGGTTATGTATTATATTATGTGAGATTCCTTCTCTGTATTTGCCTGTTTACTTTCTCTTCTCCCTCAGCTCCCTCTCTCTTCATTGGTCTCAGTTGCTCAACATCCTCTCTTGAGGACTCTCACCTGCTTGTCATGCCTTTCTCCTCACTTCTCCCTGTGTATACGCTCCCTGGTTGTTCTCATGGATTATTGGGTTATCCTGTTTGCCTGCCTGTTCCATGCCTGTCTCTCTGCCTATGTTCCGTGTCCTGCTTTCCTTCTAACTCCCTGTTCAGTTTTTCTTATTGAAGACTTCAACTCACCATGCACGTCGCAAACTCCTGTTTGCACTTTTGGTCCCACCTCATTATGAGAGAGACAAAATACAGAAATAAACCCCCAACCCCAACATTTCAGACAGCACTTGTGAAATAGAGGTTGACAAAAAAAAGGAGCAAAATAATCAAATTGACCCATACAGTTATAATAGTGACATAATGATGAATAGAAATAAGAAAATGCATAAGCAAATAAATAATAATAGTTTTAGTTTGATTCCAGTCCACCATATGTAATCATGAGTTGAGGGTAACCAGTTAACAGCAACCGATATTCTATGTCCTTCCAGTTTTAGAGTTGCCTGCCTCTGAAAAATTTACTATTAATAGGCACACAACTTTCTGAATGGAATAGGCGCCCTATTCCATTCAGAAAGTTGTGTGCCTATTAATAGTAAATTTTTCAGATCTATAGGTATGCAATCCAGGAAGGGTGTCCAAACTTTTAGAAAGAGCTTGTCCTTGCCCTATTCAACAGTCTGTCACCTTTCATGAGGGAGGATGTTAAAGATCTCCCTGTACCAAAGGGTGATAGGTGGAAAGGTTTTGGTCCAGTTTAGCCGTATACACTTTCAAGCAACTAGGAGGAGTTTTTCAAAGAGCATATAATGCGATAATGTCAATAGAGGGAAGGCATAGGAGGAAAAGCTCAGGGTCTTTCTTATGTTTTTTTTTTATATTTTAAAACTCCTTTGACATAGGAGTCCAAAATCTGGAAATCACTTTACAATCCCTAAAGTAATGGAAATACATCCCCTTTTTTAAATCTATGAGAAATGTCTGGTAAATGGTGCATGTTACAGGAACCACGAAGTGAGGAAAACAATGTGATGAAATTTTTTCTGTTCTTGCTCTCTAAAAGAAATATCTCAGCCTCACTGTAAGAGGTGTTGGTAGAGAAAGAGGTGGATGACACAAAAAGACTAACCTGAAAAATGACTTACCTGTAAATACCCAAATAAATAGTGTTTGGGAATACTGAAGATCTCCTGTAGTTGCTGGAAGGACAATAAGGTATTATCCCTCAATACATCACCAATTACATGAACTCCCTTGTCCCTATAATAAAGGAACGTGGGTAAGTTGACACCCATAATAAAGTCAGGGTTTTAGGTTATGGGAGACAGTAAAGACTTCACATTCCTCCTACCCAGGCATTTAGATATATCAAGCCATATCCTGATACTGATATAGAGCATAACATGTTACTTCAGGATTTATTTTCTTTGCCTCACGTGTAATCCATCTCATTGGGGAATGAAGGTGACAGGGCCAGAGATTAAAACAGCTACCTCTCTTTATATATGAATGTAAGCACAGACAGTATTTGCCATACGTCTGTTGCTTTGCCCTTTAAACTGTTATTGCTGTCAGAAACACAGATTATGTGACAAAATCTTCAGTCAGACAAATTAAATGGGCTGTTCTTGTGAAGATTAGAAGCGGGTGAAAATGCGCTTTGTTGTAAAGCAATCCCTTTAAGATAACAAGGTTATTTACAATATAATAATGTGCATCAGATCACTCTGCACAGTAATTTGAAAATAATGTGAACTGTCATTACAAAAATTAATGCAGTTTGTAAAACAAGGCAAGGGGTTGGGGGGACAGGGAGTGTTGAATAGCTGACTAATCTTAACTTAATCTTAACTTAAATCGTTTATCATTTTACAATTTTCTTAGGAGGTCTGATTAACAGGCGATCTACATTGAGTAATCACTCAACTAACTTGTTAGAGTGAGGGTACTTCTGTCTTAAAGAGAAAATTGCTGTTGTTGATCAGGGTGATTAGTCATTGTTAGGTCTTTCATCTTCATTTCAGTATTATTTTCAATGTGTTTGAACAATAAAACACCACATATTCCGTAACAGTTTCCAGCAGTGCTCCTTTTTACAGCTGGTGACCATGTATGCAGTGGAAAATCCCACAGTTACATGGAAAAATGAGAAGAATAATGGGTCTAGAGGCTTGTTGCAGTTCATCATAACATAATTAATCAGAAGGTCCTAATTAATTATTACCTCTGCCTCTCTTTTCTTGAACCCCCTTCAATAAGAATGTCAGTTTCAATGTAAAGCTTCCACACAAGCACGTGGGGATATTCAGGTTTCAACATAAAGCACTACCTATAAAATTGTATTTACTCTGTAATATATAACATATTCATACTGGGATTCCAATATGAATGTCTCTCCCTGTCTGTTGCACAAGTCAGGAATAAAGCTTCTGCTGCCATTATCTCTGTGTACCTTTATCTCTTTTATAAAGTTAGGACTTTTCTCAAAACCTGTTGTACTGAGTATATTGCTAAAGATATTTTTCATAAGTAAAAAGTCATTGAAAAACTGTATCTTTTTGTTTATAATTATATTACTGCAAAAACCTAATATATCAATTGTAACACATAAAACAAGTAAGAATTTGTATGAAATGCTTCACTTTTTTTAAATTAGTGAAACATTTTCAATATACAGCTCAATGGTTAAAAATCCGAATGTTTCTGGTAATTCTTCCTTCTTATCGGGCTTTAAAGGGTTACTGTCGAAAGTGCTCCTGGATCACTGCTTATATATTTTCAGAGATTTCATTTTTCACAATCCTCAATCTGTTGCAACAGATTGTCACTAATAATGTACCTGGTTCTGCTGGACGTTTCTTCCTCTTACAAGGAAGGGGTTCCTTTCCACTGTCGCCACATGCTTGCTGAGGATGAGAGATGGCTGTAAGGTCAATGACTTGATGCAACCAATGACAAATGACTTATTACAACTGGCATTACATAATCAACCGGCTTTGATTAGACTGTATTATAATTAGGATTAAATTAGATATGAATGAATTGGATTAATATGAAAAGAATTTGGACCAGATTGGATTCTATATCACTTCATATAAATTAAACCTGTCTGTGAAGAGCTTTGTTGTACTTTTACACTTTATAAATAAATAACCTTAAAAACCAGTTTCTTTCAGAGACTGGAGCTGTTTGTGAATCATTAACAGAACCTGAGGTTTCTCTCCCTATCAGAACCCCTCCTCTCCACTCCCTCTTAAAGTCAAAGAGACTCACTGTATTTTTTAATCATATTTATGCTGAGAAAGATTTTCTTTTTTTTTTTAAATATGTTAATCCAAACTTTACAAGATTTTATGAAGATTTTTTCACTTCAGCTCCTCTTGATTTTTTTTTTTTGCCTTTGACAGTTTAACTCATTTATTCATTTTAGTGTGTTGTGCTTGTCGTTACATACTGACAGTCATTTGTATACAGATCTGTGTGTCTCAAGTTTATAACAGAGGACATATTTAGCTTCTCGAAGAATTTTTTATGAAAAAAATGTCAATCAGCCTTGGATACGCATGCGCGACGAGGCGGACAGGATGGGGGCGTGGCTTTTATGGATTTCGCGCGAAAATTCTTTTCTTCTTCCTTCGAAGCGTGATCATATCCGGAGCGGTGCTGTTTATATGTATTCGGGATCTGGTCCCACGGTGTTTGGTTTTGCAGCGGCAGCAGCAGCAGCAGCATGTCTCAGGTTCGGGTCACGAACTTCTTCGGTCAGAAGAAGAAGGGAATCCGGGGAGCAGCGAAGGAGGCAGGAAAGCAGCCCAGCGGTGGCGTTAGAGGCTCTTCAGCCTCTGAAGACTATGCTCTCTGCTCCTCCGCGGTCCATGAGGAGTTTGTCCGGGTTATCGACGAGGCAGTGGGGCTGATTAACGACGGGGAGTCTGTATCTACCAAACCCAGCAAAGACCTGTCCAGTCCCCGGACTCCCAAGAGGAGCTCGGCCGATGCTGGGTTTGATCTCGGGGCTGCGGTGTTTTTAGCCAAAAAGAGACGGAAAGCCGGAGGGATCAGACAGGCCGAGGCGAACACATCTGAGAAAACATCAAGGACAGCCAGGAAGAAGCTTGTCCTCCATGATGAGACACCACAGGTAAGTAGGACGCAGCTCTGCTCTGAAAGCACCATCAGCTCCATCATCTGTGCTGTTTACGTCTGATCAACGTGTTTGTTTGGGTTTTCCTGGACAGAATATCACTTTTCCGACATTAGTTTTAGATCATCCAAACGAAATCGGTTCTAGGCAGTGATGTTATGGTGTGAGACTGGGAATGATGGAAAACCTTTAAACTTATTTTTTTGCTCCCTCGTTTTTTTCTTGACCCAAAGAAACCAGATCACATTGGTGCTGTCCTGAAATCTGTGAGGTTTTATTTCAGTAAATAAAGGTTTATACACAGACCTGCAGTCAGGCAAAGTTGCATCAATTCTCACAGTGTTGTGGAATTTTCTTATCAAAGTGGGTAGAAGTTGACTCATAACAAGAGAAAATCCGGACTTTGTCTTATAAGTTTTATTCAAAGGCATTCAGCGTTTGAAGACCCTGACACTGAGGTTAGTCAGTGAAACAGAGCCCCGAACAGAAATCACAAACAGTATTTATACCAAAAATGAGGGTGTTATCTCAACTTCAAAGAGTTTTAGAAATATGGCCCCTAGACCCTCCCCGGGTCAGAGTTAACAAAGTTATTTATGAGGGCACCCATCTACCTTCCCTTGAAATATACACTTCAGGAAGTGTTAACCATAAAACTCTCCAGCATTTGAATTTAGAGTCCATCTGCTCTAAATAACAGAACACTAATAAAACACAGAGGTCAGAGGTGAGAGGTAGATGGAAGGTCACCTGTGGGTGATAAAAGACAGAATCAAATGAGAGAGGTGAAGGGAATATCAGAGCACTTTGAAAGAATTTTCCATTACACTCCTTTCTTCTGATTACAAGATAATCACATAACCAAAAGAAAATTCTACAAAACCATCACCCAAGGAAAAATGACCTCCACCAACCGGTTATCTGGAAAGAAAGTAGCTAGAGCATAAGTAGTATCAATAGGAACTGGTACCAAAAATGGTTGATCATTAATAGCACGTGAAATCAAACAACAAACATAACAACAATCATTTCTTATCTTCCTCACGGTTTGATGCATCAGTTGCCACCAGACATTATCAGCATGATCATAGTAGTCAGAAAAGTGATGGATCTCTCTTCGAATCAGCTGATGAGTATTATTAACACAATTCCTCAAATTAGCCTTACATTGTCTTTGCTGCACCTTTTCCCAAATGAACACAAGAGTTATAAAAATACTTGAAATACCAATCATTAGCATCAGAACAGACCATCTTCCATTTAACTGCATCGTGACCTTGAAGTGGAATGTCCTTTCTTCTGGTACTGAAAGCAAACAGTTTTTTTTTAAAGAAAACAAATTATAAACACAACTTAAAAAACAAAAAATCCTGCTGTCTCTCCTGAGTGGCTTCAAGCTGCCCTGTTACCAGTCTGGTACAGGTGGGCGGTCGTTGGAAGCTCCTCTAGAAATATATTTAGAAACAGGAACTCTAACCTGCTGGAAGTTAGGCTTCCATAGTCCAACTAAACAACGGTGGAAATGAACACATTCAAATTTGTAATAATACCATAATGATAAATATCAAGCAATAAACATAAAAGTTAGATAAAAGCATCCGAGATATCCTCCTCAGAGTCAGTCTCGCTGTCAAAGTGGGAGGAAAGAATCTCTCACTGTGGTGTGTGTACAGTGAGGCAAATTACCTTATGATTTCTAACTTTCAGGCAATGCGATGGCCTTAAGTAGATTCTGAAATAACGTTGCACTGCCCAAGGGATTATTGTGCCCTTGTAAGAACAGTGTTCTTCAACCACCTGTTCAATCACTCGCCAGTGATCAGCTTACAGTTCTTTATCTTGTGGTGGTCCGCTGATGATCCAGTTGGAAGATGACTTGTGTCCTGGAAGCCAGATGAAGCTGGAGGAGCTGGAGCTTTCCTGCAGCTTTCCTGCAGCTTTCCTGGGTGTCTAGTAGGATCTGATATGGGCCATTCCAGCACCTGGACTTCCTGTGTTTTCTCCTAAATTCTCTGACCAGAATCCAGTCGCCAGGAATAAAGAACTGGAGGGTGGAAGTGGCTGTTTCTGGTAATGCAGCCTTCACCGTCTGTGAAACTTGAGAAAACACAGTGGACAGGTTTTGACAGTAAAACAACATCCTATCTTCACACAAAGATGTGGAAGAAAATTATCTTGGCAATATCCCCATGTCCAAATTAGCAGACCTGCCACACAGCACTTCAAAAGGACTGAGATTTGCCTGTGTCATTTTTCTCAATCTCACATAAGTGAGAACAATAGGTAGAGCCTTCACAACACTTGGCTAATTTTCAATTCAAAGTCCCATTCTCAAACCTAAGTGCTTAACTACATGAACTTCATCAAAACATCCAACAAAATCCAAATAATTGATCTTCTGACTTCACCTGATATACTAGCAATGACCATCAGCTAAATATTCTGAATATCAAAAATGTGACATGATGTTTGAGGAAGGTCTGATTACAGGTCAACATTTCATAGTTTCAGAATACCCACAAAGAATTTCAAAAATGGTCTAATCTGTGGAGATATAAAATTTCACAAAAGAATCAACACCATAATTTCAGAGAGGTTTTCAGAATGTGGTCTTAGGGAGCTATGCACCATTTATATAAACAAAGTACAACGTCTCTCTCGCATTGTCTCTAAGTCTTCACTGGAGGTATGAACTACCCTTTTTCCCATGAGTGCTAAAACGTTTGGAACCCCATGTTACTTTATTCTGACATTCCCCTCTTCTGACGCAGGGTCCAACCCATGCGACAATCCAGCAAAAAGTTTGTACAAAAATGTTTTAGTAACCAAGATCACATAACCTAGAACCAAAGAAATGAATTCTGACATAACTATGTGTCACTATGAATTTAACGAAAGCAACATAAAGAAAATCCAGATGTTTTTAACTGCAATTCAGTTCCATCAACAACTAAACACAAACTTTAGTTATTCACGTCATCAATGTCTCACTTAGAAATTAGTCACATATCATCCTAATTTGTCTTGTACAAAGATGAGTATTAGATTAATGGACATCCAATGTAATTTGGATGAATAAACCCTACAAATTGAATCCAATAAATAATTCCCACCAAGTATAAAGGCATGACTCTGATTCTTTATCAAAAATATATTCCTTACTTTTGGCATATCTTGAATTGTCAGCTAGCTTAATGGCACCAGGGAAACTTTCAATCTAATAAATCACCAATGATTCTGCATGCAAAACTAATTCTTCAAACTAGTTTAAACTATTTCATCAACCTTTTAATAATAAAACACATAAATCTAAAAGTCATGCTACATCCTTAATCATTATACAAAAAAAACATGTTATTAAGGCAACAATCAATACAAGCATTTTGATTCTATTGTCTCTTAAACAGTGTTAAAACTCAGGAAGGGAGGTGCTGAGCGTTACCATGACAGCAAAGGCATGAACCAATCTAGTAGGTGGGCGGAGTCAGGCAGAACTAACCTCTGATTGACAGCCTATGGGCGGACCCACAGTTTCTTCATCCCATCCCACATTAGTGTAACTTAAACTGCAAAGCTATTAACATGCACCTACCTCAGAAACAAGCTGCTTCTTAACTCTCCTGAAAACTCAAAGTTTAATCAATCTGAGATTTAGAAACATTATTCCAAACATGGATTATTGTTTCATGCAACATATAATCAAACATTCATACCAACAAAACAAAGACAAAACATCAGAGACAGACAAATGGCCAAATTTGAAGCTTCAAGAAATCAAAGAAATTTTTAACAATCTCTTTTCAGAATATGTTTTCTCAGCCATATCTTTTAATGCTATAATTGATCAATTTTGTTATGACAATCGTCAGGATCCTTTTTAAAAATGAGTGCACATAGTCCAAAGATATCTCAGTGTATTTAGAAGCACAGCAACAGTTTTCTCTTAAATGAATCCAAATTTACTGATGCTGAAACCTTTTGCTAATTCTTTGTACTGTAACTCTGTAATAATAACTACAATCCTGAGAGTTATTGTTATAGTTCTCTTTTTGTTTGGCTCAATTTGATCGCAGCTGCATTGCAGAATTTCAAGTTAAATGCAAAGAAGTATTTTTTATTTAATTCAATTCAAATTCAAAGATACTTTATTGATCCCCGAGGGGAAATTAGAAAAGTCAGCGTTGACATTTTCATGTTATACCCAAATAAAACAAAACTGCAGTGTCTGACTTAATCATAAATTAAGATAAGAAGCTTGTCTCCAAACTGAACTTTTTCCCACATAGTGTTTCAAAAAGAACAAACATCATTTTCTTTAATTTGGCTATTTAAATTTTGAGAGTTGGGGAGAACTTATTACTAGAACCCCTCTTTTACAATCCAAATGGTGATAAATGTTCCAATATTTTATCTCTTAGTAATCTGAAATTACCTTGTGTACCTTTGTACTCCTATGTATTCCTTTAATCTTTAAACCCTAAGAAATCAAACAAGGAGACTTGAGTTTGAGCCGACCATCCTCTTACTGTTAAGAGAGCCTTTATTTCTTTTCTTTTCCTAAAATAAAGGATTTTACTTGTCTTGATTCTGTTATAAAAATCCTAACCTTGGTTCCAAAACTAAACTCTTCAACCCCAATCTGTGTTCCCCAGAGTAGAAATTTTGAGTATTATTGCATTTCAAAGTCACCAAAATGACTGGAACTCATCATTGACTTAGATCTATTTTAATAGGTAATCGGTCTACCTTTAATTAAGTATTATAATTTCATGGACCCAAAATCTATGGCTTACAGGCTTCAGGAGTCCAGGAACCACAAGTTGAGTACTACTGCATTGAACAATGGTGTTAACTTTCGGCAGAGATTGAAGGATTGGCTAAATATATTGTTTCTGCTTGGACCATAATCAGATTTAAAATTATTAGTTCACAGCTCCTAATTTACCTCAGATCATATTTGCTCCTAACCCAGTTCATAAGAAGCTTCAGACAAACATTATGCTAAAAAGCCAAAAACAGAAAATACAGATCTGTTTTAAAATAAAGAAAAAGCATCCTTAAAAACTTGATACTGTGGTGGAAAATAACTCCACGGTTCTGAAGGCCTTTTCATGCAGTCTTTTAGGAAGCATGAGATTAGTTTAATTTTTGTGTGGTACCACTGTCCAATCAGATTCTTTCTAAATAACCCAATTTTTTCATACTCATTTTAAAGGTTTGTTTTACCAAGGAAAATGTGTTTAACAAAACCAATTACTCTCAAAAGTTTTAAAAGTTTTTAGCTGGTGATATCTTAGAAAACAACAAGTGTTTTAATATTTCTATGCAACACAGAACTGATTAGGTGTCCTTTCCTTCTCCAAAGGGAGAAAAAAGAACCTGCAGAACCAAACCTTTCATAGTTTTTTGTCAGGACCTGATATAAGGTACAGTGTAAATCAACACGCTGCATGAATCAGAAGAGGGAAGAAAAAAAACACTAATATAACCTCTTCCCAGCAGCTGCTGTGAAAAACAATGAATTTGTACTTTCCATAAGCGTCAGTTAGCACTTGCGGACAAAAAACTGCACCAAACTGTAAATACTGTGTCAGAAACTGTATGAAGACCATCTGCAGTAGAACTAAGCCTGTTTTAATGAGGTCTCTACCCATTAGATTTATGGAATACAAAATCTGACAACAGAAAATAATATCTGAAGGAGAAACCCATCAGGTTTTACGCATGCGCTGGGTTTTAAAAATGCTCCTTCATGAGATCTGTCCTGAGAATAACATAGAAACACATGGTTACTGCTGAGTTTTGGAGATGTTGTAACTTCCTCTGCTTTTAATAACTTTTAATAACTAGAATAATTGACCCTGAATATTCCACGACGAAAGAGAACTTGCTTCTCTGAAAGAATTAACCGGAAAGTATCAAATGTACTAAGTTATCACCCTTTTAAAGATACTTTTCTAACCCTAAAATAATATTTTAACCCGCTATATCTGTCAACGTCAAGCAAGCGTCACATGAGCAGCGGTTAATAAGCGTTCTTCATTGCAGAAAATAGGAAAAGATTTATGCAAATGTGTGTGTGTTTGTACGTTACCCCCATCAGTTTCTAAATCACTCCAGAGTCAGACTGTCAGGCACACAGTCCTCTATCAGTCCAAAAAACAACCAGGCCCTTCCCCGGTCTGTTGGTGAGACATTCACTCATTCTTTGTCCACGTTAACTTCTCCAGGAGGGAGAAAGAAGAAACTTTGCTCCGGTTTCTCTTCTGCCCGCATAAGATGCTTTCAATATAAATCCAGTGTATCACTCTTCTGGCTCTTGCAAACAGCATGGATTGTTGTCCATCTCAGAGGGTCCAGACTTCTTCTGAGTTTCGTTTTTTTTTTCTTGTAGAAAGTCACACTGCGATTTTCAACATGCAGGAAGGCAGATCTCTCTCTTTCAGGCCGTACTGGAGAAGCGTCTCTGGCGGAGTAGCCATGGAGAAGGGCAGGTTTCTAAAATTCAGA
Organism: Girardinichthys multiradiatus; assembly: GCF_021462225.1. Classification (NCBI taxonomy): domain Eukaryota; kingdom Metazoa; phylum Chordata; class Actinopteri; order Cyprinodontiformes; family Goodeidae; genus Girardinichthys; species Girardinichthys multiradiatus. Next base: position 7,036,694 of record NC_061814.1, read on the forward strand.
CTCAAAAACGCAGATGTTGAACTCAAATCCCATATATGTGTGTATTTGTGTGTGAGAGAGGCAGAAGAAAAAGTTTAGTATAGGTTCAGATTTTGCACAAAGAAATATTATCAGTCAGTCAGTCAGTTGTCCACCTGCCTGTCACTTCCATTCCACAACATGAACTATACTCCTTTCTAAAACAACTTTCTTTTCGCATCTCTAATGTCCCTTTTCACTTTTACCTTCTTTTCCGACTGATCGCAATATTTAAGACAAACAAAACTTCCTTCAGGAAAGTTTTAACTCTTTAACCCCTTAATTGATGCACTCTGTGCTTTTTAATCTTTTCTTATGTTTTTTTTTATTTTTCCATCAACTGTTTTACTTGAAACTTTTTAAACTATTTCACTTATTTACACTCAAACTTCCACGCTGTGAAAAACCAAACTTATCTTCCAAATTAAAGCACATTTAACACAATCATCCCCACTTTTTCCTTTCATTATTTTATAAATCAGAGTCTGAAGAAGGAGACACCCCTGATGCCTCAAGGTTCCGGAACCATTTTTTTTTTTTTTTTACCTGTTCAGCGGCACGTCTGCCCACTGGCTTTTCTCCTTTATGAGGTGTAGAAAATTGCTAAAAACCACCCGCAAAACCCTGTGTTTTGCTTTATCCCATCGTTACCAATGAGAACCTCCCTGCAATTCCTTTTGCAGGGTAACCGGGCCCTCAGCTGATGTCCTCCCTCTCGCAACTCTGGAACCTAATTAATTAGTTAGGAGATGATGGTTAATGTGTAATAAAAATAATAATATACATTATATCATACAGAGCAACTTCTCACCCAGATATATTTGAAGACAAATAGTTCGGATCTAACCAGCCAGAAGCCGCAGGCGGACATGAGGACTCCCCTCCGTAATATAGAAGTGGACTGAGAACAACTCTCAGGCTGGCCAGGCGTCCGTGGCCCCCTCCTGCGGTCTCCCCTGGCACGTTAGATCCTGTTCGTGACGCTAAAATTGTTGTGGAATTTTCTTATCAAAGTGGGTAGAAGTTGACTCATAACAAGAGAAAATCCGGACTTTGTCTTATAAGTTTTATTCAAAGACATTCAGCGTATGAAGACCCTGACACTGAGGTTAGTCAGTGAAACAGAGCCCCGAACAGAAATCACAAACAGTATTTATACCAAAAATGAGGGTGTTATCTCAACTTCAAAGAGTTTTAGAAATATGGCCCCTAGACCCTCCCCGGGTCAGAGTTAACAAAGTTATTTATGAGGGCACCCATCTACCTTCCCTTGAAATATACACTTCAGGAAGTGTTAACCATAAAACTCTCCAGCATTTGAATTTAGAGTCCATCTGCTCTAAATAACAGAACACTAATAAAACACAGAGGTGAGAGGTAGATGGAAGGTCACCTGTGGGTGATAAAAGACAGAATCAAATGAGAGAGGTGAAGGGAATATCAGAGCACTTTGAAATAATTTTCCATTACAACAGTTAATTCTTTTATTAATTAGAAACATTTGGTATTAGTAATAATTTGAGTTTGTTTGGTTCATCTCAGCAGGATCTCTTCAGGAATTTTTGTATGTAGTCACTACAGGTCCTTCTCAAAATATTAGCATATTGTGATAAAGTTCATTATTTTCCATAATGTCATGATGAAAATTTAACATTCATATATTTTAGATTCATTGCACACTAACTGAAATATTTCAGGTATTTTATTGTCTTAATACGGATGATTTTGACATACAGATCATGAAAACCCAAAATTCCTATCTCACAAAATTAGCATATTTCATCCGACCAATAAAAGAAAAGTGTTTTTAATACGAAAAACGTCAACCTTCAAATAATCATGTACAGTTATGCACTCAATACTTAGTCGGGAATCCTTTTGCAGAAATGACTGCTTCAATGCGGCGTGGCATGGAGGCAATCAGCCTGTGGCACTGCTGAGGTCTTATGGAGGCCCAGGATGCTTCGATAGTGGCCTTTAGCTCATCCAGAGTGTTGGATCTTGAGTCTCTCAACGTTCTCTTCACAATTTCCCACAGATTCTCTATGGGGTTCAGGTCAGGAGAGTTGGCAGGCCAATTGAGCACAGTGATACCATGGTCAGTAAACCATTTACCAGTGGTTTTGGCACTGTGAGCAGGTGCCAGGTCGTGCTGAAAAATGAAATCTTCATCTCCATAAAGCTTTTCAGTAGATGGAAGCATGAAGTGCTCCAAAATCTCCTGATAGCTAGCTGCATTGACCCTGCCCTTGATAAAACACAGTGGACCAACACCAGCAGCTGACACGGCACCCCAGACCATCACTGACTGTGGGTACTTGACACTGGACTTCTGGCATTTTGGCATTTCCTTCTCCCCAGTCTTCCTCCAGATTCTGGCACCTTGATTTCCGAATGACATGCAGAATTTGCTTTCATCCGAAAAAGTACTTTGGACTACTGAGCAACAGTCCATTGCTGCTTCTCTGTAGCCCAGGTCAGGCGCTTCTGCCGCTGTTTCTGGTTCAAAAGTGGCTTGACCTGGGGATTGTGGCACCTGTAGCCCATTTCCTGCACACGCCTGTGCACGGTGGCTCTGGATGTTTCTACTCCAGACTCAGTCCACTGCTTCCGCAGGTCCCCCAAGGTCTGGAATCGGCCCTTCTCCACAATCTTCCTCAGGGTCCGGTCACCTCTTCTCGTTGTGCAGCGTTTTCTGCCACACTTTTTCCTTCCCACAGACTTCCACCTGAGGTGCCTTGATACAGCACTCTGGGAACAGCCTATTCGTTCAGAAATTTCTTTCTGTGTCTTACCCTCTTGCTTGAGGGTGTCAATAGTGGCCTTCTGGACAGCTGTCAGGTCGGCAGTCTTACCCATGATTGGGGTTTTGAGTGATGAACCAGGCTGGGAGTTTTAAAGGCCTCAGAAATCTTTTGCAGGTGTTTAGAATTAACTCGTTGATTCAGATGATTAGGTTCATAGCTCGTTTAGAGACCCTTTTAATGATATGCTAATTTTGTGATATAGGAATTTTGGGTTTTCATGAGCTGTATGCCAAAATCATCTGTATTAAGACAATAAAAGACCTGAAATATTTCAGTTAGTATTCAATGAATCTAAAATATATGAATGTTAAATTTTCATCATGACATTATGGAAAATAATGAACTTTATCACAATATGCTAATATTTTGAGAAGGACCTGTATATTCTCATAACCTTTGCAGCACAGCAGGGGCTGCAGACCAGTCTTAGAGCTGACCATGCACCCATGATGGCAGTAAATAAAAGCTGACCCAGAAGCCAGTTTTCTCTGGCTCGGCTCTGATCAGGGATCAGTAGGTCACATTCTGAATCACCTGTTTTGATTTTCTGTTTATTCTGTCCATAAGACCTGCGCTGTCACAATTTTGAGTCTACAAACACCAGCCAACAACATGTAGTTAGAAGCACTTGAGTTCAAGAAATCAGCTAAAGGGTTCTGACACATGCTTTACTGCAGAACTGGGGGATTATATTGTAATTCCTTGCCTTTCTGTTGGACTCCAGTCTGCTGCCTCTATCAAAGAAGCTGCAGCACATTTTTATTTTTTATGGTTCTCAGCCAGGCAGACCCCAGAGAAAACAAGCTGTTGTTGACAAGGAAACCCAGACAAAACCTTTGTAAGAAGCACTGCTCATGTCTGACATGACAGCTTTGTCTTTTGTTAGTTCTGTTTATTCAGCATACAGCAGTTGGCAGCACCATCAAAAAAGGGAATCTGGTTTCAGAATGAATGAAAAACGCAGGACTTACAGGAGCATCCAGGTCCCATCTCTAGAGAAGCTTTCTTGTGGGTTCTGATTGGTTCGCTCCATGACCCCTCTGTATGTTGGACCAATTTATCATCTAGCCAATAAATGTAGACCATATTTGCCCTTTTAGAGAAAGGGTCTGTTTTAAGCATATTGGCCCAATGAGGCAGATCTGGGATCAGCACAGTGTGGCTGTGCAGACAGGTTCAGCAGGAACAGAGAGGCTGGTCAGAGTTGATGGGACGATGGATGGAGCTCAATCCCAGACAACCCTGGAAGAAAACCTCTTAGATGCTGCAGAAAACTTGAGACGGAGGTGGAGCTTCACCTTCAGCAGGACAACCGCCCTGAACATCCAGCCAGATATAAAGCATATTCATGTATTGGAGTGGCCCAGTCAAAGTCCAGACCAGGATTTAACTGAAAATAATGTTGCAAAATTTAAGAATTGATGTTCTCCATCCAGTCTGACTGAAACTGAGTATTCTGCGAACCTTCAGTCAGATATTCAGATCGAGTAGAGATGCACACAGTTATGAACTTTGTGTTGGTCTGTCACATTAAATCTCAATAAAGAGTGCAAGTTTGTGGTTGGAACAAGACAAGAGGTGAAATGTTGAGGTATGAATACTTCTGTCAGCAGGATTTACCATGATCTGGTTTTAGTGTTGCTAGCCACCAGAATTATTCATACCTTGTTTTCATTAAACCATCAAATTTGTTTTCTGATGCAAAAGAAGACGGGCATCTCTCTAAGGATAAAACAAAGTTAATATTGTATCCTTCTTATTTTTATCTGCGATTTCTTAAAAGGTTAGCTGTCAAATCATTTTTACCCTCTAGCTGTTGAGCAGCTTTTGTCTGGCATTTTGATGATTCATCTTTGGGGATGAGCTTTAAGTCTTTGAGGTTGAAAGGCCTATCTACCATCACTCTAATCTTTAGCTCCCTTCATAGATTCTCTATCCGACTGAAGTCAGGACTCTGACTGGACCGCTCCAAAATGTTAAAATTACTTCTAGAAGGAACCTGATGGTCACATTAAAAGGTGGCAACAGCAGCATGTCTCGGGTTCGGGTCACGAAGAAGGGAATCCGAGGAGCAGCGAAGGAGGCAGGAAAGCAGCCCAGCGGTGGCGTTAGAGGCTCTTCAGCCTCTGAAGACTATGCTCTCTGCTCCTCCGCGGTCCATGAGGAGTTTGTCCGGGTTATCGACGAGGCAGTGGGGCTGATTAATGACGGGGAGTCTGTATCTACCAAACCCAGCAAAGACCTGTCCAGTCCCCGGATTCCCAAGAGGAGCTCGGCCGATGCTGGGTTTGATCTCGGGGCTGCGGTGTTTTTAGCCAAAAAGAGACGGAAAGCCGGAGGGATCAGACAGGCCGAGGCGAACACATCTGAGAAAACATCAAGGACAGTCAGGAAGAAGCTTGTCCTCCATGATGAGACACCACAGGTAAGTAGGACGCAGCTCTGCTCTGAAAGCACCATCAGCTCCATCATCTGTGCTGTTTACGTCTGATCAACGTGTTTGTTTGGGTTTTCCTGGACAGAATATCACTTTTCCGACATTAGTTTTAGATCATCCAAACGAAATCGGTTCTAGGCAGTGACGTTATGGTGTGAGACTGGGAATGATGGAAAACCTTTAATCTTATTCTGGCAGTGACGTTATGGTGTGAGACTGGGAATGATGGAAAACCTTTAATCTTATTCTGGCTCGGCTCTGATCAGGGATCAGTAGGTCACATTCTGAATCACCTGTTTTGTTTTTCTGTTTATTCAGTCCATAAGACCTGCGCTTCCACCATTTTGATGGATTGATGATACATCTTTGGGGATGAGCTTTAAGTCTTTGAGGTTGAAAGGCCTACCTACCATCACTCTAATCTTTAGCTCCCTTCATAGATTCTCTATCCGACTGAAGTCAGGATTCTGACTGGATCGCTCCAAAATGTTAAAATTACTTCTAGAAGGAACCTGATGGTCACATTAAAAGATGGCTTTAATTGTTAATCTGCCAGGGGTGTGAATAATTTTGGGCTAGGTCATATGTGACTTTGAAGAAGACGTGTAGACGTGAACCGACCACCTGACCTTTATCTCACTGTAAATTGTTTAACAGGCTCTTTGTAAGGAGGACATCACAGCGCTCAAGTCTCGCCTTGAGAGGATCAAAAAACAAGCAGAGGACATTGCCAGCCCCACTTCTTCAGCTCCTCTTTCCACACCCCCTGCTTCCTCCTCTCCAGCTGCCTCCAACAATGCAGCCCTGCCTGTTCCTACAGCCAACGGGCCCTCCACCACGGAGGCTAGGCCTCCCAGGTTCTCTGTGGCTCGGGCCAAAGAGCTGGCAGCTAAAGCCCAGAGGATGAAGGAAGAGAGGGAAGCAGGCGAGATCAAGCCGGCTGAGAATCCAGACAGGTTAGTTAATTCAGCCATAAACAATATGAACTCTGTTTACAACATGGTGCTTAATCCAGTATGTCTCCTTTGTTTCTCTCCTCCTTAATTAGTACTGAAAAGCCAGCATATCAGCGGTATCACACCCTCGCCCAGGCCATGCCCCCGGGCCTGTCCCTGCCTTACCACTACAAGATACTAGCTGAGATGTTCAGGAGCATGGACACAGTGGTGGCCATGTTGTACAACCGTTCTGAGACGGCCACCTTCGCCAAGGTCAAGCAGGGAGTTCAGGACATGATGCACAAGTAGGTGGTGGATAGATCCTGCTCAGGGTCTGCTGAGCAGGATGTTTTATCGTGTTACTGTAAGGTTTGGGGAAGCTGATTGGCTGCTAAAGGTCTGATTGTTTTTCTTCCAGGAGATTTGAGGAGAGCCACGTTGGTCAGATAAAGACTGTGTTTCCTGAAGCATACACCTTCAAACAGGAGAAGAACATTCCAACGTTCAACCGCAACATCTCAAAGGGAAGCTACCAGCTCACATTGGAGCCTGTCCTCAGCTCTGGTTAGTTTAATTTACTTCGTCTCCTGGGATTTTACAGCACACACATTTATCCCAGTACTATCTGATCATATAGATGGATTTATATACAAGTGATTTATAGAAGGAAGCCCAGTTGACTGAGGCATTGATTCTGCAGCAATCCCTCCTCCTAAGCAAGCATGCGGTGCCTGTGGGGAGAAACCTTCCACTGAACCAGGCTCAATGGATGAGGAAAAAGAGTAAACAGGGTTAATGGCATTGGCTTTGTGCAGAAAATCCGAGCCAACTGGATCTTCTATGGAAAGAAAAGACAGAAGCAGCTTAACATTTTATTTATTCACCTTTTTGGAGGTTCTATGCATTCATGATCTTTCAGCCTTAAACGTTTAACAAAGGCTTAAAATGTGTCCCACAGTTGTGTTAACTCCTGGGCTTTGTGTACATTTGCCTTCAGACCACAATGAAGCTCGACCTGTTCTCTCTGCCTCCCGTCTCCTGGAGAGAAGACACATCTTTCACCAGAACCTGATCTCTGTTGTCAAACAGCATCACAAGGTGGGTTCTGTGGTTGGTTCTGTGCAGTGTGCCTAGAATCAGTTTTTTAGGAGAGGTGCCAACCTTGGCACAGTGATGTAATGATGGCTGTTCTGTTGTTCTGGGAAACCTCTGACCTCTGTTTGAAACCTTTGCTCTCTGCAGACCTTCCTGTCCCTGTTGGTGCCTCCAGTCTCTGTTCCAGAAGACAAACTGACCCGCTGGCATCCTCGCTTTAATGTAGACACTGTTCCCGCCATCCAGGTTGGCTCGCTGCCACAGGTTCCTCACACAGAGAAATTGTCGACGGTTCAGGAGGTCCTGGAGAATGCCCGCTCGCTCATCACCCCCAAGGTGCGGTGCCAGTGGTGTCAGATGTGCAGCCCAGAGCTGTTAGATAAAGCTGTTTAGGTTGGGGAGTGTTTCAGAGCTAACCGTGACCCTGTTCATGCTGAGCTCCCACACTTCGCCACACTCTGCTCTAAATGTAACTGCTGCATTTCTTCTCTGTTGCTCAGCTGGAGAAGGCTCTGGTTTCTCTGGCCCGAAACACAGAAGACAAGGATGGGGAAGGTACCAAACCAATATGTTCACAGAATCCAACAGTTCCTCAAGCATCAATTTCTGCTGCAGCCCAGGTTCCATCTTCTCTTAAAGGGGTGCCCCAGTCCCTGCTAGACAAGGTGGGTATTGTTAGCATGGTTCTTTTGGGCTCATTGTTCAGCAGCCTTACTTCCAATTTTTCTTTTTCTTCCAACAGATTCGGGCAAAAGAGGCCCAGAAGCTGCAGGCAGCCATGACCCGAAACCCTGCTCAGGAGGAACGGCTGCTGATGATGTCCAGGCTCGGCGAGCTGGCCAGGATCCTTCGAAATGTGTTTGTTGCAGAGGCAAAAGCTGCGTTAATCATGGAGGTGGCGTGTAACCGCATGGTGGCGAGCTACAGATCAGCTCTGAGTCCAGGTTGGTTCAGTCAGGAAACAGATATCACTGATGGATCAATCAGTTCTGTGTTCAGAACCTTGCTAAAGTATTCCTACTGCTTCAGCTTTTCACTCTCTGTCTGCGGTCCCAAAAAAATTGAACTAAAGACTGGTTCATTTTAGTAGAAATGAATCTGTATGTGTTTTAATACTGATCAATAACCAACAGGACATCTGTCTCACATTCTAATGTATAAACAGGTCATTAAACCTCACTGACGAACTAATATGTGAAAGGTAACCTAACTTACTGAAGTAAGCATGTATACAAGGGAACAAATCCAAATGAACCTGTCGTAAACCTCCATCAGCTGCTGATGGCTAGACATGCAACATCCATTTGTCCAATTAACTGAATGCAACTAACAATATATGCAACCTGCACCGATAGCATGACTTTGTATGTGCCATTTCCTCACAGTTAGCTACACACACTCACACACATACACAAACAATCAGTCTGTCCCACAATCCTCCTGCCCTCGTAGTTTCTGCCCTGCAGCAAATACTGAGGGTTTAGCTGGCCGCTGTTAGCTGTGATTGGCCAGCAGCGGTTCAGCGTAGACAGGCTACAGTTGTGGTGGCGATCTGAGAAAATGTGAGAACTTTCAAGCATTATGACTTTTAACCATACACTGGGAACTGGTTGAAAAGGTTCTATTGTTTTCCAGCATTTACTCTGTATTTGTTGTCCTGAACAGAACTGATCTACTGTCCTGTCTCCTATTAAAGGTGAAATGGAGAAACACATTCGTCTCTTGGCAGAAGTGGCTCCTGATTGGCTGAGCATTCATCCCGTCAGGAAGGATTTCTACCTGAAGCTGAACAAGATGCAGGAGGTCAGCATCGTTCTGGACAAACTGAACCGCAGACTCAAAGAGGAGGGATTCTGATGAACTCTGCTGTGAAACCAGCCTCGATATTTAAACTACTAGTGTTTGTTTGGTTTATCTGCAGATTGTTGCAGTGGTGAGACTTTTTCTAAACTTCATGCTGTGTTGACCCTGCCAGGTTCTGGTGATCAACCTGTATTTGAAAATGTTGTTTTTAACCAGATTTTGGTTGTGATGTTTTTTTATGCTTCCTATAAAAGGGTAGTGTTGGTTTGCTGACTTTGTGTCCTTTAGGAATCATTTTTTAAAAGTGAACTGCTCAGCAGTGTTTAGGAATGGTGTGCCACATGTTTCTGAGTGCAGTTCATTACAGTCTGAGCCTGCTGTCATTGTCACACTGTGTGCGTTGCCAAGTGTTGTATTGCCAGTTTGTTTTACAGGACAGGTTTAAGTTCCAATTAAATGACAGTGAAATGGTCGGTGGGCCCAGTGTGTCATTTATTCCTGTAAAATTTAAATGATTTTGTCTTAACCAAATGAAAACCCAAAATCCAGTTTATCAGAAAATTAGAAGGATTGAAAATTTATAAAACCATGTTTTCTACATCCATCCATCCATCCCCAATATGTACAGGGAATGAAGCTTTAGTGTTTATTGCCTGGTCATTTGTGTAAAACTGAAAAAGCTGCAGGACTCTGTAAAAGGCACAGAATGAAAACTGCACCATGGTTGGGACAACAAACAAAAGTACTATTTTACACAGTCTCTGAGGAACTTATCAATGAAACCTTTTTAACTCTTCTTTCTGTCAAACCTTTTAAAAGGTTAATCAAACATTTCTTACACACCTTGACTGTTGTAACATTGTACCTTAGTTCAGATCAGTCATCTCTGCAGTGAAATTAATGTGTCTGGAACACTGCTGCTCCTGTTTGCAGATTGATTTCATCATTTATTGCTTACTTTTAAAGTTTAAAATAGTGACCTGGATCCCACAGGAGAACCACTAAGGGTTCTTCAGCTACTTATGGGTGATAAAGCTTTTCTTCCCCAAATTAATGGAATAGTTTACATCTCCATATATACACACTGCATCGGTGTGTACGCACACAACTATGTTCAAAACTCATCTCGGCTGAAGTTTGAAACTTTTAGATGGCACATCCTGCATCCTGTAATAAAACCATGACACCATAAAAGCTTATTCACTGTATGTTTTGGATTCTGGCTTTTGCAGATAGCCGGTGTCTTGTTTAAAGTGGAAGATTATTTCAGCTAGGAAAACTGAGTCATTAGCTTTATAAAACATTTCAACATCACACATCCTTATTGGAGTTAAATAACAAACTGTTACATAGATTACATTACTGAAAATAACCATGTTGTAAAATAGCTAATACAACAGCTAATACCTTTCAGATTAGCTGAGTTGCACAGGTGTTTGTTCTGTTTGTTTTGAAATTCAAAAAGTTAGAAATATGCAAAATATCAAATAGCTTTTGGAAGACGGGTCTCTATAAAACATCTCTGTAACATGCTGAGTGAGCTTCAAATGCACCCTAAAAGCGATTAATTGCAATTCTTTGCCACATCTGTGAGCATGACAACACATTATGAAGGCTGTGTTTTTCCTTACACCAGTTTCTTGGGGGCTTGTCCAGGATTCTTCATGTGATTCTGCACCTGAGCCCAAAGGTGAACAGTTTCTTACAGCAATACAAGACAGCCTTAAAAAAGCAGTTGTGTGTCAGCATGGGGCAGAGCCAGCGCTGGAATCCTGACCCTATCTGGCAAAAAGTAAGGTAGGGATGCTTGGTGCTGTTGGGTCCAGGAGTTGAGCACACCTTTTTACAGCCTAAAGTCTGTACATGTGTTATTGCTGTGAGGTGGTAAGCTGATGTAAAATATATTTTCTTTTTCTGCCTTTTCCAATCAGTGACTGTACCATACCTACCAGGCACTACCGAGTCCAACTGACAACCAGACTCCACTGTGGATGCTGTTTCTGAGTGAAGAGGACTAAAGATTATTAATTGTCAATATCAGTGGGGTGTTTAAAATAAAGTCAGAGGAAGAGAGATGTTTTCAGCTCAATCGGGCTGAGAGAGAATGAGAGAGAGCAAGACTGTTTAAGTTTAACTCATACCTCCCAGTCGTTCTACTGTCTGCGCGACCACAAAGCCTGTGTGATGTCATTTTTCTCATAAATACATGCTTACTAGGGTCTCTGCGGACGTTCCCTGTCCATGCCAACAGGGACAATAATAACCTCACTCAGAGGGTGGCGTCCAACAGGCAGCAGAAAGATCAAGAAGAAAAGAACAACGAAGCTTGTTTTAAAGAAATACAGTGACAAGGGACCTGCTGTTTTCATCACTGTGGATAACTTATCTCTCAAAGGGAATAGAGTCTAGAGGCAAAAAAAATTAAATACTTTTCTTATATTACAATTCTTAACAAAAAATGGTCCGATCGGTGCATCTCTGTGAGTTTGTGAACCCATAAACCACATCAGTCATTTAGGCCAAAACTGGCTATTGCAAGATAAGATGAAAAAAAAAAACATGAGTTTGATATGAGAAACATCTCCAAAATACAGATTTATTTAAAAAAATTAAATGAACCAGGGCTCAAATAATACAGAATTTATTTGGTGACATTACATGGTAAGCATGGGTTAGGCCTGAAATCAAGTCATTTTCAAACATCTTCTTTTATATCCTATAGATTAAAAAACGGTTTTCTTCTGGTACTTGACACATGTCAGGCAGAGGCAACAGCAGAGACGTGTGACAAGAAGAAGAAAGAAGATACAGCATCTTGAACGGAATAAAATCTCACATGAACAAAGAAGGATTTGGTCCAAAAGAAAAAGAGGAATTGGGAATAGTTATAAAAACTGAAATGTACAGACTTTACGGATTACTAGTTCCACTTATGTGTCCTGCTATACTGATACTTTGATTTGTTCCTGGAGGCTTACTTGTCTTCCTGCCAGTAATTATCAGGAGATGTACCGGGTCCTTGTAAACCAGGCTGAGGCTGCAGTGGTCCTCAGTACTGAAGGAGGGAGAACACGCTGTGTGGTTTCAGACGATCAGCTCCATTCAGGTCTTTGAGTTCAATGATCACCATGCAGCCCTGAATCTGAGCCTGCTGCTTCTTCATTAGCTCACAAGCTGCATACAGCGTCCCTGTAACAGACACACACACACACATTCATACCAATGGAAATCAGTTGAAACATCCCAGAAGTCTGTCGGTGACTGGCCTGAATCCTGATGACGGGGCAAGGAGTGATAGAACTCATTGGTACCTTTTGCATTTATTTATTTTGTTTTTTTAAATCATCTCCTGCTTATAGAAAAGATTAAATAAATACTGAACATAATGCTTTTCTCAGTATATTTATTTCGATTGTCTCTATTGACAATGAGTTCACGCCAGGTTAAAAATTATATAAATTAGTCCACAAACAAAGTTATGAGTAAAAAAGAACAGGTAAAAAATTTTACCTGTTCTATTCCTATAGAACAAGTGAAACAGTACCTATAGATTTTTATGAAATACTTTCTACAAAGCCTTTAATGGTAGTAACAACTTCAAAATATCTTTTGTATGTAGAAACTAAGCACGTGCGTTGCTCAGGTGTGATTTTCATCCATTCTTTCACACAAACCATCTTTAAATCTTGAAGGTTCTAGAGGTCCTTTCTATTAACTCTGATCTTCAGGTCTTTCCATGGATTTTCAATGAGACACAAGTTGAACTGACTGGGCCGTTCTAGCAGTTTTACCGTTTTCCTTAGCACTTGATGCACTGGCTCCATCCTCAGTCCTCTCCTTGTGAAGCTCCTCCAAATTCATGAATGGATTTGGCTTGACAACCTTGTCAAAGCTGTGGCAATGATCTTGTGTGGCTTATCCTGGTGGAGGGTGTCAGTGACGGTCTTATCCATGTTAGTGTAGCCTAACTGACCCAGACTGAGACCATTTAGAGGCTCAGGAAACTCTGCAGGTGTTCGGAGGTCATTAGCTGATTCTAATATTGAACTTTTACACAATATTCAAATTTCTGAGACACTGAATTTTGGGTTTTTGTTCTCTGTAAGCCATGATCATTTAAATAACAAGAAATAAAGGCAGAAATATTTTACTCTATGTGAAATGAATCACTATAACAAACATGGAAATAACATCGCTGCTCCCAACAAACTCAATAAGTGTTTACATCCATGTTATTGTTTTATAGTTTTTCTGTGAATGGTCAGTTGTTCTTTTTCTTAAGCACCGCCAGAAACTGGCATTTTGTGGGTTTCCAGTCACTATGTTGCATATTTAATTTATTCTGGGTATGCCATTGTGGTAAATGAAAAGTACTCCTCTTTTATGATTTGGGTTTTCTTTACAGTACAGTCTATTCTAATTTTTATTCCTGTTTTTGATTCAGATTTTTATAGCTTTTATAGTTTTTTAGTGGCGTTTTCTGACTTTGATGTAATGTCCTTCATGTCCTTTTTTTTTGCTTGCTCTGCTCTCGGTGGAGGACGCACGCGTTTTCTCTCCCTTCCTCTTGCCTGCTTCTGCATCTGCTTTTGTCTGTGTTTTTCTCAGAGCCTCACTTTACATATCTTCCAAACTTGCAAATTATGGATTTGGTTAGCTTGTCTCTCAATGCAATTGGTCACATTTGTTCCACAGGAAGACAGGGTAAAGGAGAACCCTCTTGCCCAGCCGGTACTTTCTTCTCTGTATACACAATGGATTCCTGGCAACCGTGGAAGATTGTGTGCTTGACTACAATGTCGGTTGAGGACGCAGAAGACGTTTATATATTTGGATTTTTGATAACAGGATTTCAGCTTTTTGGAGCCGGCAGTTACCTGACTTATCGAGTGAGTAGCAAAATGTGGGCTGCTGTTCAAAGCATCCCAAAGCTGCCTGCGATGCTGGATGAATCTGCAGAGCGATCAATGCTCAGACTGAATTGTTAAGAGAGGTAAGCCGCAAGTTGGACACGGTTCTTGAACAAAATCGTAGCCTGGAAGCGGCTTTTGGACTCAGAGGTGAAAGGATTTAATCATGGAGAAGGTTGTTCGCTCCAGAACTGCCGGAAAGTCCCAGAAATTTGGATATTTGGATTCGCAATTGAGAGATAACAGTAAAAGCTCTTAAAGTGGTTGGAAATCCACACAACTGCTTGAACCAGAACACTTATTGTTTTTCTAAATCTGGTGCCCCATCTTGGCCGTGGCAACTTCTGCTAAGTGGCTGTCGACAAAATATCTCCTGGATGTTATGTAAACATGGCGCTGTTTCCCAGAACCCCCAAACAGCTGTGACCCAGATAAGACTTTGCGGCCGATTGAGAAAACTTCCATCTCTCTCCTCAAGGACAATGGCGCTCTATCTGTGTTGACCGTCTAATTCTTGCACACACTCAGTTATTTATTCGCACCCCAGGATTCCACCGCACTCTTGCAAAATCTTTTCTTCTTGTGTTGCTTGGCCCTGCACCTAATTGTGTGATTTCATTACTTTTTCATAGATTTTTTGTTTTATCAGAAGGATTACCAGCGAAAACCAAACATTATTAGTAATTTGGACTTTAGCTGCTCTTACACCAATGACCCAGCTTTCTTAGTTAGACTACAATGGACTGTTATTACTTAGTTCAACTTCAGTACCAGTAAAAGCAATATATTATTAGCACTACCAAATGTGGATTAAAGGTGTTTTGTACCAGTGACTCAGCTTCACTAGTTAGAATTCAGTGGAATGATGAGACTATCAATATTATCATCTTCTTTTAGCATAAGATGCTTTATTATTAAGAGTGGCTTGGAACCAATTTCTACCAGTAAACCCGGAAGGAGTATTAATTATTATTACTCCCAAGGATTATTAGTGTAATTTGATTTGTTTTTCTGTGTCTGTATCATTGTGGTGTTTTTCTTCAAGTGCAGCGCTTTGGGGGCCTTGTTGCTGAAAAGCGCTATATAAATAAACTTGAGTTGACTTGACTTAAAACAAGTCAAAATGAGGCTCAGTATTGTGTGTGGCCTCCACGTGACTGTATGACCTCCCTACAACGCCTGGGCGTGCTCCTGATGAGACGGCGGATGGTCTCCTGAGGGATCTCCTCCCAGACCTGGACTAAAACGTCCGCCAACTTCTGGACAGTCTGTGGTGCAACGTGACGTTGGTGGATGGAGCGAGACATGATGTCCCAGATGTGCTCTGATCGGATTCAGGTCTGGGGAACGGGTGGGCCAGTCCATAGCTTCAATGTCTTCATCTTGCAGGAACTGCTGACACACTCCAGCCACATGAGGTCTAGCATTGTCCTGCATTAGGAGGAACCCAGGGCCAACTGCACCAGCATATGGTCTCACAAGGGGTCTGAGGATCTCATCTCGGTACCTAATGGCAGTCAGGCTACCTCTGGCGAGCACATGGAGGGCCATGCGGCCCTCCAAAGAAATGCCGCCCCACACCATTACTGACCCATTGCCAAACCGGTCATGCTGAAGGATGTTGCAGGCAGCAGATCGCTCTCCACGGTGTCTCCAGACTCTGTCACGTCTGTCACATGTGCTCAGTGTGAACCTGCTTTCATCTGTGAAGAGCACAGGGCGCCAGTGGCGAATTTGCCAAACCAGGTGTTCTCTGGCAAATGCCAAGCGTCCTGCACGGTGTTGGGCTGTGAGCACAACCCCTATTTGTGGAAATCGGGCCCTCATGCCATCCTCATGGAGTCGGTTTCTAACCGTTTGTGCAGACACATGCACATTTGTGGCCTGCTGGAGGTCATTTTGCAGGGCTCTGGCAGTGCTCCTCCTGTTCCTCTTTACACAAAAACCCAGTCCTGCTGCTGGGTTGTTGACCTCCTACGGCCTCCTTCACGTCTCCTGGTGTACTGGCCTGTCTCCTGGTAGCGCCTCCAGGCTCTGGACACTACGCTGACAGACACAGCAAACCTTCTTGCCACAGCTCGCATTGATCCTGGATGAGCTGCACTACCTGAGCCACTTGTGTGGGTTGTAGAGTCCGTCTCATTCTACCACAAGTGTGAAAGCACCACCAACATTCAAAAGTGACCAAAACATCAGCCAGAAAGCATAGGTACTGAGAAGTGGTCTGTGGTCCCCACCTGCTGAACCACTCCTTTATTGAGTGTGTCTTGCTAATCGCCAAAGATTTCCCCCTGTTGTCTATTCCATTTGCACAACAGCATGTGAAATTGATTGTCAATCAGTGTTGCTTCCTAAGTAGACAGTTTGAATTCACAGAAGTTTGATTTACTTGGAGTTATATTGTGTTGTTTAAGGGTTCCCTTTATTTTTTTGAGCAGTGTATTTTCCAGTTATTGTTCAGCACTACTGCAGGCCTACCAAGCTACAGACATCCACCTAAACTGACAGACTGGGCAAGAACAGCATTAATCAGAGAAGCAGATGCCTATGTTAACTCTTGAGGAGCAGCAGAGATCCATAGCTCAAGTGGGATAATCTGTCCACAGGACAGCTACTGAACCCTACGAGGCTGGAAGAGTGCCAAGAAGAAAGAAAACGTTTTAAAAAAGCCAGTATTACACAAACCACGGGTTTGTAGAAACATCAAACATGTGGAGGAAGTTCTTCTGCTCAGAGGAGACCAAACGTGGACATTTTAGACTACATGGAAAACACTGTGTGTGAGAAAACACACACTAAACACAGTCCACAGTAAAACATGGTAGTGGCAGCATTATGCTGTGAGGATGCTTTTCTTTCGACTCATGTCACAATTATACACCACTTTGTGTCGGTCCATCACATAAAACCTTCATGCAGAGAAGGGTTAATCTTTAATCTTCACAGCATTTATTAACAGCATTTTGATCCTGCTTGGATGTTCATCAGAAGCTTATTCAGGCCTACATCTCATGTATATATGATCAGCTTCTTCCTTCTATCGCATAAAATCCTGATGAAATACACCGAAGTCTCTGGTCATAACATGAAAAGGGTTGAAAACTTTTGCATACTTTCTCTTTACGGCCGTAAAGTGGAGACGTTTTCAGAGAAAACTACTCAAATCAAATATTATGGCCTGTTAACGCATCATCTCAGCTCCTGGTCCTTCATGAAAACCAGACCATAATCGGTTTCCATTGACTTCCTTTTAACTGCAACGTGTGCCCAAAACAATGGTGAGGAAGCGATCATAAAGGAAGTCACAAATCTCTGAAGAGAAGCTTTAAGGCTACGACCTGTAAACATGAGTCAGGTAGCTACATCATAGGAGTTTAATCTGTTGGAGTTTTACCATAAACCTGCAGCCAGTGAGGGCCTACTGGTGTCAAATTTAAAATAGAGAGCTTTTGACTGAAATCTAAAGCTTTAACTGAGATGTGAATTATTAGAGTTTGCCTACATTTCTATTGTAGAACATGGCGACCATTCGGGAAACTGGATGATGCACCTTTGAGTGATGTTTCCATAATGTTTGGGATAAACCTGAAAAATGATCTCGATAGTTCCCCTTAAAAACTTCATTATGTCTTCTGTTTGAAGTTATTTTTATAAAATATTAGATGTGTATATGTGTAACATTCCTGACAGAATGAGAACACAAAATATGAATCTTACCTCCTGTAGCTAAAAGATCATCAATAATCAGAACCTTCTGCCCAGGAGCCACTGCATCCTCCTGGATCTCTGCTTCTGCCTGATGGAACAGGAATACACACTCAGACCAATTATGGCTGGGATACTCATTAAAGAAGAAGCTTCTTCATCTATCTTCTACCCACCCCCTTAGTGCAAATAACCTTTGACCCAGTCAAGACAAGAGCTTGGCTCTTTTCTCTCACAGCTCCCACTCAAGAGTCTGATTCCTTCGGATCAACGGGAGCTCTGTGCTGCCCACGGTAACCAAGCACGCCTCGTTTCACAGCATTGTAGGAAGCATGGCATCATAACTTCAAGCAAGAGTCAGGATAAACAGAACCAGTTCAGCACTAATTTATCCTTAAAGTCTTGACATGATGCACTCAGATATCTTCTGGATCACACTGGCGATTCACCAACTCTGCTAATGTTTCTTCACATCAGCTACAGCTCCAAGCATCATGTCCACCTTCTAGGTTCTAGGCTTTTCTTTGGATAACAGGAACTGAGTTGAGGATATTCCTTTTCGTTAGAATTAACAACACACAGCACAACATGATCTCCTTTCTGTTCTTAAGGAGAAACGTTTTTTATTTTTGGTTTCTTTGTGATGAAACACAACAGCAAAACCAAGTAGAACTTTACTCCTGTAGTTGGAGCATGGTACTGAGGTGTGATAGAAGCTTTCTTTACCGTGCCATACTCCAAATCATACTGCACACAGATAGTAGGTCCAGGCAGCTTTCCTTTCTTCCTGACCAGAACAAAGCCGACACCCAGCCTCTGGGCAAGCAGAGGCCCAAACAGGAAACCACGTGCATCCAAACCTGCACAGACAAATACAAACTGGTGGGCAACAGAAAGGCAGTACCATTCCAATACTACAGTCCTGACGTCAGAAGCTGGGAATTACATCACCCCCAACTTATCCATGGTATGCTCTGTCGTCAGGGTTACTACCATGCGTAATTCAAGATGAGAAAAAGTTTTCTTTTAGGCTTTCAGACGCTAAAGGAATGTGTTTAGAAATAGATGTTGTACATTACTGAGTCTGATTTTATAAACAGTCCGAAAGAAAACAGAACAGCTATCATTACATTTTAGTTTTAGACCCGTTAGGAGGGTTTGATTCAAAGATGCCAACATGAGGTCTCCCTAAGCTCCGATTCCAAATGGAAAAGCAGTACATTTCTTTCCAGCCCCAACCTCAAAATCCTATATGGCTGCCATGTGTGTAGAACATAGTAAACTTTTTACTATGACTTTTTTTCATACTTCTAACAGCTGGTAGCTCAGTTAAATCAGTCGCACAAAGTATTGTCCAGTTTCAGTTTTCTTTAACTGTGTGAAACACAGAGAAATAAACATTGTTATTGGCTGTTATTACTAATAGTAGCTGCCCAGAAAACAGTTGGAGGCTTCTAGCTTTACTCAGTCACCAGGTTAATTATTATTAGTAAGAGAAGCAAATAATAATGCTTTTTTCAGCATTTATGCTTGCAAACTCTAAAAGAATATGTTGACAAGTGAAGGTTTTATATCCATGGTGAGATACAGACTGCCAGAAGTGCCAACAACCATTTTGTTTCTGCAGCTCTCGCTGCGTTTCATATAAACAGCAGCCATTTTGGACTTTAAACGTAGCACTGAGAGAAATGTTTGACTTTCCATGGTAATATCCAACTTTATTAAAGATTAAAACCCTGTGGAATCTGCACTGATAGACAGTTTATATGCATCTCTGACAGATTGTGTCTCATTAAAACCAACATCACCACAAGTACTGCATGAAATCTGTGAATGAACATTTTCGGTTTAGTGTTTGAATGTAGAAAATGCAGAGAAACACATGGATATTGGCTTGCATTGCTAATAGTTACTGAGCACAACAATAAGCAAAGGTTTCCTGACTTACAGCCAACCTGCTGCATTGTATCTGGAAATCTAAACTTTTAAAATACAGGTTGGGAAACAACTGAAACAGCTCCTAGTTGTTTGTGCTCAGTCACCAGGGTAACTATTTTGAGCGAAACAATCAGATAATCCAGTTTTCTAAAGGAACATGTTCATAAACAGATGCTGTCTGTACCAGGCGTGACTGATCCAAACCATCAGGGGTGCAAATAACCAGCTTGGTGCTGCACCTTTCACCATATTTTGTTTTCCACACTACAAGACATGGGAGGGTAACTGGTATCCGGAGAGGCCGAGGTTTAAACGTTTCCGCTTAAAAACAGATAAAACCAGGTCAAATTCCCTTTAATGGGGTACCAGAGGAACTGCTGGAGTGAGCATGTGACTGGAACATAGAGTAGCCCAGTGATGCCTCTCCCACAGCTGTTACTACACACTGCCTGACAGCTGGCTGAAAGAGGGCTGCTACACTTTCCCCTCATTTACAACAAAAACAACTCTGACTGTTTTGATGAAAACTCTGAAAGTCATGGTGTGGAAACTGCAGAAACACCACCATGACCACCACCATCACTCTCATCATGGTAACATTGCTTGAAAAATACAGCTGACTGATAAGCAGCTGCATGCAGGCTAGCTACCAGACCAGGCAGTCTAAACACTAGCTAGTATTGGTACTCCCAGTTTGACTCAATCCAAAGCAAAACGGTGTAATCTTCAATAAGCACATGAAAACTGTCGTTTGATTTATTTGCTGTTTATTCTATATTGTTGCTGAAGTTTGTGGATCATATTTTAAACAACTGTTTCAGCAACCGTACAAATAACTGTTTATTTTCCTTTTTAAATAGCATTAAATCAGATCATGCTGTATTAGTCCTGTTATACTTTCACTCCAGAGAATTATACTGTAAGAATCTTATAGTAAGGGTCAGCACTGGTGACAAACCTCAGAGAAAGTACCGCTTTTAATACAACTGGAAATCCAGAAATTCCAGTTATCTAGTAAAACATGGAGTGGAGCACAAAGAAACGTAAATAAACTACAACACACGTTCAGACAAGCCTTTCAGGGAGATTTATATCCATGTTTCTTTTTACTCCAAAGTAAGCTTAGGGGACGAGACCGGCACACATGCTTTGTTCTGTCTTACCTACGATCAGATCCACTTGCTGGTGATGGCTCCTCACACGTTCTTCAAACAGGTCAATGACTGCTGTAAGAGCAGCTGGACTCTTCAGGATGGGACAAATATCTCTGCGGCATTAACACAGGATACGTTACTGCAAGGCGTCTTCAAACAAACACAGAGCCAAAAGTCATTTTTATTATAAGAAATTTAAAATGCTGGCTCATATCTCAAATAACTGACTGTTTTACATGTGTTCATGTTACAACCACAGACTTGAATATCTTTTATTGGGATTTTATATGAAACACCAACACCAAGACCTGCAAAATTTTGAAGTAGAAGGAATCTGAAAAGTTTGTTGTGCTGTAGTAAGCCCCATTTTCTCTTATACCCCTAGCAACCATGGAAGAAGGTGCTCTGCTCAGATGAGACCAAAACAGATTTTTTATTTTTTTTTGGCCTACGTGCTAAAAGGACAAGTGGTAGAAAACTAACAGAGCCTATAACCCTGGACACATCATTCCCACCATAAAACATGGTGGTGGCAGCATCATGCTGGGGAAATGATTCTCTCATGCAGATACAGGGAAGCTGGTCGGAATTGAAAGGAAGATGGATGGAGCTAAATCCAGGACAACCCTGGCATAGAACCGGTTAGAGGCTGCAGAAGACTTGAGACTGGGCGGGAGGTTCACCTTCCAACAAGACAGCGACCCTAAACAGACAGCCAGAAATACAATGGGACAATTTACATCAAAGTCTTGATTAAATCAAATAAAGAATCTGTTGCACGACTCCAATTTGATGTTCAGAAATGCTCTCCATCCAGATCTTGGACTAATTTGCCAGGAAAATGAGCAAAAACAGTCTGTAAATGTTCAAAGCTGGTAGAGACACCAAAGCACCTGCGGCAGGAATTGAATATAAATGCCCACCACACTATTCAGTTAATTGTTATGTCATATTTATTGCACACAGCAAATAATCTGAAATGTCCTTTAGCAACATTTTGTTCCGGTCTTTCTGTGTAGTCAGACTGACCCCTCTCAGACAGAGCACTGGTTCCTGTACCCAGTCTGAGATGGAGAAGAGGATTAAGACTTTAAATGTTTACGAGACTCAACAAAATCTGCATGTTCCTTTTTTCTGTAGAGGGATCGTTGTTATAGCAGTTCTGCAGTAACAAACCTTGGTGCAGACTCAGGGAGAAAGGGAAGTTGTTTGTGCTAAAACTTTGGCCAAAGGAACACAGAATGAGGTACAGAGAGCAGACAGCGCCCCCTGCTGTGGGGAAAGTCTCCTCTGAGTCTGCAGTCTGTGCAGCTTCAGCAGCTGGATCTCTGCCTCCTTACACTGAACTGGTGTGGAACAGACCAGTCTGCTCACAACCAGTTATAGGAAGTAAATTCAAACTGGATTAATGAGGAAAGGACAAATACTACTACAAATAATACTACTGAATAACAGTGACTATTGTTCTACCTGAACAGGATCCCTTTCTTTGGAAAGTCTGGGAAAGCTCGGATGTGTCTATGGACCAGCTGCAGTTTTCCTTCACATCCGTCTGCCATTTTTGCTGAATCTTTGCTCTCTGACCCAGTCTGGTCAGGAAGCTGGTTCTGCATGTAGTGAGATGGACATGCGCTGTAATCATTTTCTTTTTCTTCCCTGCAGTTTGGGTGTGCTTGGGTACCCTGGCGCCCCCTTCTGGATAGACTTTTTCACTACATCTCTCGTCCTGCAGTCTACAGGAACTTAAACTGCTTTACAGTTTAGTTAATTTAGACAATGAACAACGTATGTTAATTAACATGAACAGTGTATCTTGTAAATGTGCCAGCCATGAAGGCTGTTTTTCAGATGGCGGCTTTGGCAGGTTTATGAGATAAAACAAGATAAAAACTATAAAAAGTATAATTGTTAAATTACAAAATACCAAAACAAAATAAATAAATAAATAAAGACACACGTTCAGATTGCAACAATAACCAGTCTACATATGATCACAGATTAAGTACCAACCACTGTTTGTGGATTTAAAGAACTGCCTATAAGATGTAATATTGCTCAGTTTGGTGGGTACAGCATTCTAGGTATGAACTGCCCTAAGAGAAGGCTGACTGCCCAAATGCACTTTTCCTACACAGGTCTTAACGTCTGCTCTTATTAAAGCTCTTGTGGCCAATTTTGAGTTTTATTAAAGAAATTATTCAGTGGAGGAGGGGCAAGACCATCCAAGATTGTATAATAACTCATATGTGGACAGAATCATGAGTGTATATGTGAAGTCTCACATATACACATTAGGCGTGTCTAAAATTCTTCAGATTGAATTCAATTGTAAGAAACCTTTTAAACCTGGGTTTTAAAAGTAAGTTGTGAATCCATTATTACACCAAGATATTTATAATCATGAACCACTGAAAGTCTTTTCCCTGCTACAATAATATCTGGATCTGGATCTCTGCTTACAGACCTTGCAAAGAACATAATGAATGAGGGTGTGAAGGTCTTTAAATTGTTGGCAGATATATTTAATTAGGGCAGCAAAGAGATGATTAGAAAAAGGCCAAAGAATCATACATCCATAACAGGATGTTGTGTTCAGGGTGTTAGTTTTTCCAGTCACCTGACCAAAAGCATGTTCTTCCACATCAAAGAAAGAAAGAAAAGCAAAAGAAGAACAGAACAGAGAAGAAAAAGAAGAGCAGGAATCCAGATGATGTGGTGAATTTTAATAACAAGACTAAGACTAGGACATACAGGACTTAATTATAATTTGTTTAAATACAAAAACAAAATACAGGAAAATGTGACCTGTGTAGGGAGGAATAAACAATATGAACAAGTTGTGTCGGAATGTCAGAAATATGAGCAAGAAAGATTTATGAGGAGAGAATTTGAAAAGATTAAAGAAAACTTTTACATAATAGACACATTGCAAATGAAATTAAGGAGCAAACATATGCCAATTATTATTCAGTTTAAAAGAGAAACTGATTAATCGAATTGGTTTATATAGTACATGAATGTACACATACAGGGGTTGGACAATGAAACTGTCCAACACCTGTTATTTTAGTGTGGGAGGTTTCATGGCTAAATTGGAGCAGACGGGTAGTCAGTCTTCATTGATTGCACATTGCACCAGTAAGAGCAGAGTGTGAAGGTTCAATTAGCAGGGTAAGAGCACAGTTTTGCTCAAAATATTGAATTGCACACAACATTATGGGTGACATACCAGAGTTCAAAAGAGGACAAATTGTTGGTGCACGTCTTGCTGGCGCATCTGTGACCAAGACAGCAAGTCTGTGTGATGTATCAAGAGCCACGGTATCCAGGGTAATGTCAGCACACCACCAAGAAGGACGAACCACATCCAACAGGATTAACTGTGGACGCAAGAGGAAGCTGTCTGAAAGGGATGTTCGGGTGCTAACCCGGATTGTATCCAAAAAACATAAAACCACGGCTGCCCAAATCACGGCAGAATTAAATGTGCACCTCAACTCTCCTATTTCCACCAGAACTGTCCGTCAGGAGCTCCACAGGGTCAATATACACGGGTGGGCTGCTATAGCCAAACCTTTGGTCACG
This sequence comes from Girardinichthys multiradiatus, assembly GCF_021462225.1. NCBI lineage: Eukaryota > Metazoa > Chordata > Actinopteri > Cyprinodontiformes > Goodeidae > Girardinichthys > Girardinichthys multiradiatus. The sequence goes on from NC_061814.1 coordinate 7,061,084, forward strand.
CATGCCAATGCCAAACGTCGGTTTCAATGGTACAAGGAGCGCAAATCTTGGGCTGTGGACAATGTGAAACATGTATTGTTCTCTGATGAGTCCACCTTTACTGTTTTCCCCACATCCAGGAGAGTTACGGTGTGGAAAAGTCCCAAAGAAGCGTACCACCCAGACTGTTGCATGTCCAGAGTGAAGCATGGGGGTGGATCAGTGATGGTTTGGGCTGCCATATCATGGCATTCTCTTGGCCCAATACTTGTGCTAGATGGGCTACCGAACCATTCTTGAGGACCATGTGCATCCAATGGTTCAAACATTGTATCCTGAAGGCGGTGCCGTGTATCAAGATGACAATGCACCAATACACACAGCAAGACTGGTGAAAGATTGGTTTAATGAACATGAAAGTGAAGTTGAACATCTCCCATGGCCTGCACAGTCACCAGATCTAAATATTATTGAGCCACTTTGGGGTGTTTTGGAGGAGCGAGTCAGAAAACGTTTTCCTCCACCAGTATCACATAGTGACCTGGCCACTATCCTGCAAGAAGAATGGCTTAAAATCCCTCTGACCACTATGCAGGACTTGTATATGACATTCCCAAGACGAATTGACGCTGTATTGGCCGCAAAAGGAGGCCCTACACCATACTAATAAATTATTGTGGTCTAAAACCAGGTGCTTCAGTTTCATTGTCCAACCCCTGTAGCTCAGACATTAAACCGTCATGAACCACACTTCATTCCACTTGGTGGCGGTGGTGCACACCTTAAGTGTTTTGCCCACCACCTACAAAGCGAAGCAGAAGAAGTCGCGAGGAAAGGATGCGGTAGAAGATGACAGCAGCTCCTGTCCGGTTATTGCTCAACTTCATGCCAGCTCGCCGTCCGGTGGTTCAGACTGTTCGGAGCGGAACAACCAGAGGGATCCGGACGGGAGCTCACAGCCGGAACCAGATGGTTATTGCAGGTGTGTCGGGGCTCACTGAACCTGAAAACGCCCGAACCTTTCTCAGTAACTTGCTGATGTAACAGAGTCCAGAAGCAGACGTCTCTCTCACTATGTTGTCTTCATTTCAAGGGAAGCTGGTGCGGAACGGAGACAGTAGGAAGACTGTGGTGAGCCTCCCCCGGTTACCCTGACACTGATTCTTCTTTGTCTACAGCATAATGCTGACGTGTGTATCTGTTCATCGATTCCAGATCTGCGTTGAGGGGAATATAGCAAGTGGCAAGACTACGTGTTTGGAGTATTTCAGCAAAACCAGCAACATCGAGGTATCTCAAATAACGTAGAGGTTCTACACTGTCGTCAAATGATGGTGAAAGTGTGAATCTACTGAGTTTAGAGGATATAATCTTTATTTCTCACAGGAACTAAAACATAAATAAATCAGTGTGGTTTGCATGTGTCAGACATGGAGAGGGATATGGGCCTAGATGGCAGCTGTCTGGTGTTCACTGTGTGGGAAATAAACCAGTTAGAATTCAGGGCCCATATTCACCAAGACTGTCCGAGTCTCTCAGAGAGCTCCTAGCGTAGCCTGAACGTTCCTGCCAAGGACTCATTGCTTGGAGTGATCAGCATTTTACTGTGATCTCCTTCTTGTATAATGAGGTTTAGTTTGGTAAAATGACCAAAACAAAATGAAGAAAAAAGGTGAGAAAACCGAACTGAACAGAGGAGCAGAGCCTGCTGATGGAGGAGAAGAGAGGAGTGTTGAAAGGTAGATTTGGTCCTGGGTTACAGGTGGGAACAAACAGACATTCCCAGCAGATCACTGCGTCGTTCCCTCTGCTTTCAGCACCAGCCTGGAATGTGAGCAGCTCTGGTTTCTGCTGCATTCAGAAGCTAGAGAGGAGATAGCAGCACACCAGAGAACTTCTCCACAGACGGGGAGCATTGGAGATGACCATTTAGGCTGCTGACATCATCATGTACAATACAGCAAATACTTATTGTATTATTTATTTATCCCTTCTAATATTACCTCACTAGAGGTTGACCTTTATTCTGTCCTGCCGCTGAAACAATTTAATTTCACCCTAGGGGGATGATAAAGTTTATCTGATCTCTATATTGATAATTGTATGATTGTTATAGGAGTTTATGTCCTTATTTATTTGACTACTAAGGGCGTGGATCCCTGCGCGGTCGAGCCGGTAGAGTTTTATTAATTCGCTGTTATTCATTGTTCAGAGAATATCTCTCCTTTCTCTCGGTCTTTCCGCCATCTTCTTGGCTTAAGACGCTCTTGGGCTCACTAAAAGTTCTCCTCGCTACGCTAAACATTTCCTCACGTTAGGAGATCTCTTAAGGTCTAACATGCTTCGTGAATAACTTTTATCTTACCGAGGGAAAATACTTAGAAAAATTGTAGAATTCGAAAAATTCTATGATTTTTCTTAGAATGACGTCAGTAGGATCTACTTTTAGTCTTAGGATTCTTGGTGAATACGGGCCGTGGTCTTCAAGGCATTCGGAATTCCAACTCAAACGATGATTTATTTCGTACACAGACCTTCTCTGAGAGCTTTCTTGATTCCATCTTTGGAGGTGTTGCTTTTGAACCCCCAGAGTTGGTTGTCTGCAGTGTTCTTTTAGAACAAGCTCAGTAGGTAAGTTCATTTAAAAGTCTGTCTGTTTTCTGGTCTGCTTTGTCCCAGGTCCAGACAGAACCAGTTTCTAAATGGAGGGATGTCCATGGACACAATCCTCTGGTAATTAACTACATAATTTTTCTAAATAACTCCACTCATTTCAGTTTATTTAGACTACGCTAAATTAGAAAAAAATAATAATGATGTCAAGCCTTACAAGACGAACAGGTCCAGTTCATACCCTGTTTTATAGAACCCAACCTAGTTAAAACTGATTTTCAATAAACCAATAAGTTTGATTCTAAAAGGAAATGAAACCGATAGCTGTTAAAAGATAATTAAAACATGCAAAAGGAGACATGCAAAAGGAGGATCATTTTGAAAAGAATGATTTAACTTTTATTCATATTTTAACCAGAAATTGCATGACTGTTCTTCTAACTGTTAAAGCAGCTTTTTTCAGGTTTCCTCTGATATTTTAATGATTTATCTTTGATAATGAGCTCCACGTCTTTGAGGTTGCAAGGCCTCCGAACCATCACCCCAATCTTTAGATCTCTCCACAAATTCTCTATTAATTCTATTTGACTGGGCCAATCCAAAATATTATTATTATTTCCAGTCAGAAGGAAAACGATGGCCACATTAAAAGATGACTTTAAGCCTTAATCTGCCAGAGGGATTTCATTTTGGGGTGTCATTTTAAAGGGGGTAACTACAAATGCTCCCAGGTTAGATTTTTGTTTATAAAATATTGAAAACCATACATCAGTTTCCTTCCTGTTCACACCTATGTGCTACCATGTGTTTGTCTACCATATAAAACCCCAATAAAGTGCATTGAACTCTGTGGCTGTAGCATAAACAGTACTTTTGCCCAGCATGATAAATGAACCTACTAGGCAGAAAGTATGCAAAGGTCAAAGTCCTCCAAAGCATACTTGCACCTCTTCAGTTAGGTCTATTGAGGGGAACTTTCCATGTTCTCACCCCTGTATCTGCAGGCCCTGATGTACCAGGACCCTCAGCGATGGGGCATCACTCTGCAGACGTACATTCAGCTCACAATGTTGGATAAACACCTGTCAGCCACTGTAAGTGCACTGCTAGCTAGGGGCAGACGATAATGGTGTCAAACCTGCTGGTGAGGAATGACCCATTAGGAAATCTGATGGATTCTTTATGATTTCAGGCTGCTCCTGTCACCATGATGGAACGGTCTATCTTCAGTGCCAAGTACATCTTTGTGGAGAATCTTTTACGGAGGTACTGTTGTGTTTTCCTCAGATTCTAAAACCTGATCTGACCAAAAAACAAACAAAACTGCTAAAGCCGTAAATGACAATAAAATAGTTAGATGGCTCTGGATTTCTGGTGACAGAGGACTGATCGTTCTGTATTTACCCCTCCTATCAGTGGGAAAATGCCGGAGGTGGACTATGTTGTTCTAAGCGAGTGGTTTGATTGGATCACCACAAACATTTCCCTCCCAGTCGACCTGATTGGTAAGAAAATTCAGTTTGATATATGAAATTCAAACACTTTGATGAAGTTATGATGAACTCTGTTTGCTAACTGAAGGTGCTGAGCTGTTTCCTCTGAAATCAGCAAGTTTTACTTTAAACTTTCACTGAATGTTGATCAACATTTTATTAGAGGCCAAAAAATCTCATTTAAGAAAAGCATCAAACTAGCTGCAGTACAAAGACAGCAAGTCTTAGCATGCTGGAGATTCAGTCTGACAAATACACGGTACAGTCTGATTATACCGGCTGCCAAGGAAATGATTGAGCTTCAAGAGAAGATTAAGCCCATGAGGTTCTGTAACCCTGTATAAGCTCTTTGTGTGAGGACCTGTGTTGTAATCGGGCTAAAGAACCACACAGATGCTTCTCTTACATTTGGTTCCAATATCTTCTGATACATGTTCTCTGACTGTTTCATTGGCTCTAGTTTACCTGCAGACATCTCCTCGCACCTGCCATGAGAGGTTAAAGCAGAGATGCAGAGAGGAGGAGAAAGTCATTCCACTGGTGAGAACTTCTCGAAGCTCAGAGCACATAGCTTCATGTCACTGATCCAGGCTGGATCTACTCAGCTTCAAGGCAATTGTTTCATGGTTTCAGCCTCTACCGTGTGTGTGTTTGTGTGTGTCCACCAGGAGTATCTGGAGTCCATTCATCAGCTGTATGAGGACTGGCTCATTAAGGGCAGCTCCTCTCCAGTTCCTGCTCCTGTTTTGGTGAGTAAGTGATCACTTGCAGGCAGATCTTTGCTGTCCATTCAGCTCACTTGCAGCAGATTGTCTGATCCACTCTCTGTTCCATCCTATTCACACTGTGGGCATCCTTTAACTATATGAGTGAGGACTCTGGAGAAATGTCACAGTTAAATCATGGAAGGCAGATGTTTGGCAGAGGTAGTTTAGGACTGGTTGAGTCTGTCTGCTCTTTGTCTTATTTCTGAAAAATGTGTTTTCCAGGTCATCCCTGCTGACCATGACCTCCAAAAGATGCTGCACAAGTATGAGGAGCATCGTGAGAAGATTCTAACAGCTAGCACCAAAAAACATCACACACTCTGAAACACTGCCATGGATGAACATAGATCTGTGTGCAGATCTGTTTGAGTAGTTTATTACTGTATCTTAAGCTGCTACAAAACTTTTTAGATGTCTGAATTACATTTAGTTTGTTTTAATTGCAAATTGGACAACTGTGGACCAAACATCAATGCTGCTTATGTACCTACTGGGATAAAATTGCTGGCTTCCCTGGTAAAGATTTTCAAATTGCATTGAAACAAATAGTTTTTAACAATAATCTTATTGCAGCAGCATAATATCACAGTACAAAATGTAGAAAACCTCATCTTTTTATCTGAATACATTCAACCCATGGAAAGAATTTAATAATTTTTAATTAAATCCCTGGTGGAATAATTATTGGAACGCCGGATGTTAATACACAACAACTTTCTTTGTTGGCCATGTGATTTAAGTCTTTATCATGTTGAAAAGCCTGATGAAGAAGCATTATCAGTTTGCTGGTAGACCCCACCAGATTTTTCTTTAAAATCTAGTTTTTCAGGGAGTTCATGATGCCATGCACTCTTAAGTGTTCCCTGGACCCACAGCGTAGATCCCCTAGTGTGCTTTTCCACACATTCATCCTTTATTTCCCACAAACTGGGTTTTAAATTTTTTTTTGCTGAAAAGCTCTTTTTGAATTTTATCTGGTAAACGCTCACAGTTCCTGTTGAGGTTGCTGCAGGGTTTAACAAACACCACGTTTAATTTTGTGATGGTAGAACAGGAACGTCAAACAACAGCTTGGCACATGGAGTATGCTGGTTGTTCTGGGGGCTAGAAGAAAGAGGTCTCTGTGTCATGTCCTAAATGAAACTCCAGGGAAATAGTCATGGGTTACTCAACTCAAAAAGTAGAAATAAAAAAGTTTTCAGTTACATTAATTTTAAAGGGATTGTTAGGGATACCAACCACTGTGCCACCAGTAATTTTGTTATACTGTCAAGCTTTTGTTTTCCACTGTATTCATTTTGATGTTATGCTGCTGTAATAAAAGATGAAAATATTTGAAGACCTTTTCCAGATCTTTGCCAGGGGAGCAGACAGTTTGTCTGTACGTATGTTCTTGCAGGCTGCTTGGATCATCTTAAAACAGTCATAACAAAATCTCTGCGGAGTGGAAAACGTTCAGACATGCAACTAACCTTAGATTTTGTCAAACTTTCCACTGTTTTATAATGAAATGTTTTGAAAAGAAACTGATCCATTTTGTAACCCCCATTCTAATGAAGTTCTGATGTCGTGTAAACTGTAAATAAAAACAGAATACAATGATTTGCAAATCCTGTTCAACCTACTCTCACCGGCCACTTTATTAGGTACACCTTGCTAGTACCGGGTTGGACCCCCTTTTGCCTTCAGAACTGTCTTAATCCTTGGTGGCATAGATTCAACAAGATACTGGAAACATTCCTCAGAGAGTTTGGTCCATATTGACATGATGGCATCACACAGATGCTGCAGATTTGTCGGCTGCATGTCCCCATGATGCGAATCTCCTGTTCCACCACATCCTAAAGGTGCTCTATTGGATTGAGATCTGGTGACTGTGGAGGCCATTTGAGTACAGTGAACTCATTGTCATGTTCAAGAAACCAGTCTGAGATGATTTGTGCTTTATGACATGTTGCGTTATCCTGCTGGAAGTAACCATCAGAAGATGGGTACTCTGTGGTCATAAAGGGATGGACATGGTCAGCAACAATACTCAGGTAGGCTGTGGCGTTGACACGATGCTCAATTGGTACTAAAGGGCCCAAAGTGTGCTAAGAAAATATCCCCCACACCATTACACCACCACCAGCCTGAACCGTGATACAAGGCAGGATGGATCCATGCTTTCATGTTGTTGACGCTAAATTCTGACCCTACCATCCAAATGTCGCAGCAGAAATCGAGACTCGTCAGAACAGGCAATGTTTTTCCAATCTTCTGTTGTCCAATTTTGGTGAACCTGTGTGAATTGTAGCCTCAGTTTCCTGTTCTTAGCTGACAAGAGTGGCACCTAGTGTGGTCTTCTGCTGCTGTAGCCCATCTGCCTC